>NC_060951.1:12499498-12520681 GCF_022045245.1 Lucilia cuprina
ATGGAAGGGTTTCCGAAAAGGGTTCAAAATTTCATCACTAGTTATTAAAACTATAAAAATATTTTTTTTTGTAAATTGTAATAATAATTTGAATCAAATAAAAAAAAATAAAGCTGTAAGTTTAGTGGTTTCTTATTTATAAACATATATGTATGTTAAGAATTTTTCGATCTCACTCCTTATGTGCCTTATATCTTTAAAATTAGAAAACAATGACTGCTTACGATCTTGCAAGATCGTTAAAAATCAAAGTTGTAAAACATAAGACCGCATTTTGGCAAAATATTACTAATTATGCAGAACGTTAAAATTAAATTGATGTCATCTTAATGTGCATAGAAATAAATAACAGATTTATAAATAATTTTAAGATTAATTGCATTTAAAAGTGGAAATGATTTTTCACCACGATGTTTGAATGTTTTGACGGTTCTTTAAAAACAAAAATAAAAAAGAAATTCCGTTTATATTGTACATGGTGTATTAAGTTATATGATTTATCCTTCGATTACAATTCTTTATATCGAAATATAGTTCGCTTGAATAGCGAATTCTCTCAGTAATATGTATATGTATTTCGCCTACCACTCCTCTCAACTAATAAAATACAATATTGTTCGAAAGCTAAGCAACTTTTTTGGCATTGTATACAAATTGCTATATTTTCTATTTTAATTGATTTATTCAAAATAATATAATTGATAATAATAACATTATGTGTCTACATTATAATAACAACAAAAGTTTATTTCCATTTCGCTGTGAGTTACACAATAAAGTAAGTTGTTCTGTTCAATGTACTTAATCCTATGGTTCATTTCGTTTGCCAAAAATGACCCAGAAAGTAAAACAATCCAATTTTATTTGTATTTCAACATTAGGACTTACTCTACTCACCAAAAATCTTGCCCACAACCTTAATTGTTTGACCTCCATGTTTTTTTAGCCTTTAATGTACGATCATGTAACCGCATATGAATCTCGCAGTGACATGGCACAGAGTTTAGTTAAAGAAATTCGATTTTCCACAAATTTTGTACAATTTTGGGTAGAATATTGAAATAGATTACGCAAGTCTAAGTAATAAAAAACAAATTAATTTATAAACGGGGCCACATTTTTCTTCTTAAATTCAGACAAAGTATATGCGGCTCAAAGGTTGAAGGAAATATTATAACATATCCTTTAGTGAAGACCCAATAATGAATGTAGAGCAAAAATTTCAGAGTGTGGCCATGTTTTTTGAGGAGAAGGGTTAGTCCCAATGTTGAAACACAAACAGAGTTGGATTGTTTTTCTTCTTGGGACGTTTTTTGCCAACAAAAAGAATTATGTATATGATTGAGAACAACGAACAGAACAACTTACTTTATTGCGATTTTCAACATGATAATGAACCAAAACCTTTGGCCAAGTTGATCTAAGAGTAGTTATCGAGTAATGGGACCCAAATTATTTGATTATCCATCAAAATCTCTCGACTCAAGTCCCTTAGAGATGCTGTTCGGCATTCTGAAGCGCTGGGTCGAAACTCGCAGTTTTCAGAGGTGGTCTCGGATTTTTACCTATATCTTCGTTATTTATGCACCGATTGGACTGATATTAAATAGCATTCTATTCGATCGTATTTTCAATAGAACTATTGAAAGTTAGGATTTCGCAGATATCTGGGGTCTTCTGAAAACTGATTTCAACATAAACACAAACATCCCCCGGGGACATGTTATCTTGGTAAAGCCTCTGCCTTGGTGGTATAGCAATCCCGGGGTATATAGAGGTGGCCAATACCTCTTGCAGGGACTGAAAAATTGTTTACATGGCTTAATCCTTGCATAGATTGACAGTTGCCCGCCGGACTATGTCCTGGCTGGTCAGTTGGTTGAGGTTCCTTCGGGATCCACGTAGTGGCTGCGATTTAAACCCAAATTCGAGGAGAGAGTAAGTGGCGGATAAGTAAGGAGTAAGTGGCGGATAAGTTCGGTACTGTCGCCGAAAACAACAGATACCACACAGAGGAGTTACTGTGGTATTAATTGTATATGGTACGGGATGAATGTGAGGTTCGGCGGGGCTTACCCCACCCGTCTACCTAATGAATGTGTCGTATGTTTTCCCTTATGAATGTGTCGTATGAATGAGGTGTGTGCTGGGTTGATTGATGAAGGATGAAAGGTATCATATACATATGATACCATTGAATTTTCCTTCCTTGTCAGAGTATACTCTGTTCATTTCAGAATATCCACAGTGTGTTCCTGTGAGTAAGAACAATGTCTTCGGCTTATTGATGAATCGGTCCACAGGTTACGTCTTTAGGTGCTGCTGCCGAATCAACAGAGGTCATCAAATGGTCAAAGATTAGATAGATCGAGTACTTCAGTACTTGTGCATAAACCGGTCAAAGCCAATGTACAAAAATTGCCACCTGAGTTCTTCATTGAAGACCCAGTAGATGAAAAAAACATTATGAGATAAGGCCGTCATCTATCTATCATCTATCATCCGCTATCTATAATATATATACTTTATAGGGTCGGCTACACTTTTTTATATGTGTTTTTAAAATTCATTCCTGATCCAATGTGACTTTCTTGTTTTTTTTTAACGTTTCAAAAAATGAAGATACTGCCAAAATTTTTATCTGTATTTTCTCTCAATGTGTGATGGTACACTTCCACACAAAATTTTGCTTTACACGAGAGGTTTAAATACAACATTTTTCAATAATTTGTTAAAATTAAATAGATTTATTGCAAGAAATTTTCGGTTGTGGTCCAATCCTCATTAAATTTCGTACAGATTTTGCTTCTTATGAGAATTAAGGTAATTTTCTAAAGAGTTCCTTATATGTGAGGTTTCTTGTAAATATGAGACGGACATTTGTATGGAGCTGTTGTTGTGACAACTTGCCTGTAATTGGATGCTTTTCCCTAGAAAGAAACTTCCGGTTGAAACAGCTGTTGCTGAGTTGGCAATCTTTGACCGATTAAGAATCGGGTCGTTCCCGAGCGAAGATCCAATTGTCGTAGGAACGTGTATGGGGTTTATCTATCGTGCTGTGACAGGATTAACATTAGCGAAAATTATATTTGTATTTCAAAAATTTTGCATATTATTTCAGAAACATTTACATTAGAATATACTGCGATCCAAGTGTAGGTCTTTTGCCTATTGGTTTATCAGTTCTGTTTTCGCACTTTTTAAGCTGTAGAAGCTTTTTTGGTTTTCCTCGTGTGCCTAACCTTAGGGTTGCTTCGCATTTGCGAACAAACTCAGATTTCTCTCAAGAATCACACTTAGCCCCTTCACTGCCAGAGTCACCCTCGTGGCCAGGTCTCGAGGTAACATAAGGTAAGTTTATTTTATCTTATTAATTTATTAAGTGATAAAGTCAAACAGTATATTAAAACACCCAACCTAAACTTGTATGACAATTAAGGCTTGAGTGATGCTTCGATATTATAAATATTCTTAAAGTATAGTATGCCAGGTAGGTAGTTGGGGCCACAAATGCCGGATTTCGGTTTCGCAATTTCTCATATTTGTTTGTACCAATCAATGAACCAAACTTAATCAGGATATTATTGCCACCAAGTAAAATCAGTTCATTTCTCCTTGTTGATTTTAAAGAGACTATAATCTGCTTCATCCTTAATAAGGAAGGTGTAGTCTGTGTAATATAGGGCCCATTACAGATATGGAAGAAATTTTCATAGGTCCAGTTATAGATACACTCTTTGCCACTAAGCCAAGGCGGAGTAGGTCAATATATGATTTTTTATGGCATCTTGAGACTCCATGAGAATTCCAAATAAGGCTCTTGTCAATATCCCTTCCTAGGTATTTACGTAAGGTCCTTGATCTTCGATATAGATCAAATTAATTACTCTAGATGTCAGGACATTCAGTGTCCAGTTTCTTAAGACTTTGAAACACCATTTCTGCATAATGCAGGTTCTATAGCAATGTATGACATGTTTTCAAAGGTTCTTAATGGTATAGCAGTCAACGTAGATTTGCCTGGGTTATAGTTGTCCCTATCTGTCTGCTTGACATTGTTTTTTGGAAAAACAAACATTTAAAAATTTTTGAATTTTCTCATATATTTCACACAATCAAATCTAATAGAAAATATTAAAATTATTGGATAACAAACGAAATATAATAAAGTGCTTTTAAATAGGAACTGACATAAATTGTTTTCAAGTTCTGTGTATTTATAATTATTTTATAATATATAAAAGTATTTTTTTATTATATTGCGTCTAACATCTATTTATAATTTGAATATAAATAAATTTAATTAAAACCTAAATTTTAACGTTTTTTTTTTGCTTTCTATGTTTTCCAATAAAAAATATTTCTTAAAGTATACATAAAGAAAAAAAACAACTAACGGCCAATTTCGAAGAATGCTGACGTATGCATTGTGTTCCTTATGTGCGTATTCGAGTGTATTCTTCATTCAGAAAGTCTATTTTTAAGTGTGCGTTATATTTTCATTTTATCATCCAATTTTATCACAACAATTTGTGAAAAATATGGTCGTGTGTACAATAGTTTAGATGAACATTTTTTTTAATATTAAAAAATATATATCTATTTGGTTTCAAAATATTATCAGATGTTAAGCAGTCACACGATTTTGTATTAAAAGGATTAAAAGGGAGATTATTGGCGTTTTTATGTTTTAATAAAAAATTAATAACCGACTAAATCGTGATAAAACGAATTGTGCAATATCTGCCACTACAAACAATCCTTTATATTAAGGTGCAATTTTTTACTTAAAAAATTTTAAAACTTTTGAAAAATATTATTTTCGATTTCGGACATGACGCAAAAAGATTGTAAACAACGTCTGGATAAAAAGGTACATGAACTTTGTCAGGCAAAAAGGCACAAGTCAATTTGTATCATTACCAGGAAGATGTGACTAAACTTATATAGTAAACACACGTCATTTTCCCTACAACTATATCGTTCTCAATCTCAGAAATGATTGTCGAGAGTTTTAACTTGAGCACCTGCCCTGGCGGCCTTATCTCACGGTGGTCTTTTTCATCCACTGGGTAGACTTGAGAACGGTCTACCATCGCCCCATTATTCTTCAATGACGAATTCAGGTGGCAAATTTTTGTAGATTGGCTTTGACCGGTCCATGCACAAGTACTTTGCTGGAGTACTCGAGCTATCTAATCTCTGACCATTGGATGGCCTCTGTTGAATTGACATCAGCACCTAGAGACGTAACCGGTGGACCGAAGTACGATCCATTAATAAAAACCGAGGATATTGTTCTTACTCACAGGGACTTCTGATATGAACAGAGTATACTGTTAACATATCAGGACAAGGTAGCAAAATTCAATGGTATAATATATAATACCAACTCATTTCCAACGCTTATTCCCACAGTCACTCCTCTGTTGTTTTCGGCAACAGCACCGAACTTATCCCGAAATATGTAATTGCAACACAGTCAACACAGGACACGGTTTGTTTGGGAACTATGCAAGAAGAATTGGCATACCCTTTAACGGCTTCTGCAGAAATAGCCAGGATGAATTTAGAGGAAGAAATCGTAGGACATCTTCTTTACCAAAGCTCTGCTTTAGTAGACAATCGCTTAAAATTTCTTGTAAAGTCAATATTCGCCCACCTGTCAGAATCATCCAAAATATTTACGTCATCAGGCACAGCGATTATTTAACGAAATTTTTACAGTCTAGGTCGGAAAACATTTCCATCTTTTTCCACTTATAAGCTGTACCTTCTTCACTTCTTCTGACTAAATCCACACTTTTCTTCTTATCTCTATTGATTATCATTATCACAAATTTATCAAAAGGACGGATCCTAGTGAGTGTTTTTGCAGCCTGGATGTCTAACCTAATACTTAAGATTTCTCTTCATGGTTAGGTTAATAGGAGTGATTCTTTTATTAAGATAATACACTGAATGTATTATTTTTCAAAGTTCAAAAGCTGGACTTATATCCTAAGAATTTTCAAATCATTTTTCGTGCTTAAAGTTATTTCCAAAATAATATCACTTACAAGATACTTAGAACTCAATTTGACAATGGCAAAGAAAGTTCTACTGGCCCGTCAACATCTGCCACGTTCGTCTGAATCCAATTTTGCATAACTGTGCCCGTAATCCTGTGTCCACTTAGAATACGTAGCAGCATAGTAACGTCAGACTTGTCCCTTTTGAAGAGATTTCTCGTTTTGCTCTCATCAGAATCACTCCTTAGGATCTTTGAGGTTGGAGGCCTTATGGAATTCTCTTACACATATTTTTAATTCATCTTTCGTTGTCGTATGGTTTTGCGTTCGCCCTTTTGCCTTACCTCTGGGAGAGGATTCTGTTAAAGTTTAGTTACCATTCAATACAGTCATAGATTTAACTTTAAATTCTTCCTAATTTTAGATTCCTCATAATATGCTCCTGCTAAGCCATTTAACAGTATAAGGAAAAGGAAAAGCCAATGCTGGGTTGAAGTCGTATAAAGTGTAGAAAGTTCCAAATCGCAATGATGTAGATACAGGTTAGGTTAGGTTCAGAAGGGTTATACACCATGGAAAACGATGTATGTCCACTCGGAGACCATTAGGTCCATTGTGATTCCCTTGAAAAAAGTGGAGACTCAGAAAACAGAGAATCCTAAACACTACCTCAACACAAGAATGAAAACAACAGATGGTATGTATAATATAATAAAGGAAATCTTATTCCCCTACAAAACCCAGTTAAAGAAGCTACTAATTCTCTTGAAAAACTTAGTAGAATGCGAGGGTTAGCCATTTCAGCCTGAGATTCTGTACCCTAGGACATTGGCAAACGATATGCTCGATCGTCTCTACTTCCTCCTCATTTTCGCATAACCTGCATTAGTCCGGTACACTACTGTCCTACTTACTGACAAAGGTTCTAACTGAGCAGTGTCCAGTTAGAATCCCTATCATAGCCCTTAAACTGCGTCTGTACACTCCTACAAGTATTTTGGTAGCACCCATATCAAGTTTTGTCCACAGGGCCAGTTCCGTCGCTTTCCAGATCGCTAGGGTCTCTGTTTGGAAGACACTACATTCGTCAGGAAGTCTGTATGACCGTTTTTTATTGATATCAGCGATATAGACACCGGTACCCGTGTCAGTATCCATCTTGGACCCGACAATGAAAATTGCACACCCATCAAACAGTTTATCGGATACAAGCCAATGATCCCTAGTTGAAAATTCTATCAAAGGAGTTTTCCCGAAGCCTAGAATCGTGATATCATAATCCGTAATTCCGCGAAGAGAATTACTCTGATCAAGCAGACCTACTTCGTACAAAATTTTTGTATGATTGTCGCGCCTCCGCGCCCGCTACAATATGTTTTATAGGCGATAGGTTCAGGATGATGTCCAAGGCCGCTTGCGGATTACTTATAATGGCAACAGTAATGCCAATAGAGGCACACCTTTGAGTTTTATTGAGCAACTTCTTGTGACTGTCCTTTCCCACCAGACAATGCAACCATAAGTTAGAATAGGTCTGACAACCGATGTGTAAATCCAATTTACCATATCTGGTTGCAGACCCCAATTCTTTCCTATGGAATTCTTGCATGTGTAGTACGCATTGAGACCGTTTTTCATTCTTTTCTGAGTATTTTCCTTCCATGACAGCTTGCTGTCATCTATGTCCTGATAGAAGGAGGTAGGATTGACACACTCACTATCTTAACAAGATGAGTAACCTTTAGTTATACACTTCTTTGAAACCATAACTTCCTGTGGCTGGATACCGAAGCATTAGTCTCAGTAAGCTATAGTCACGATGTGTACTTAAGCCCTCGCATCACGACAAGATAGTTAACCTTGGCGAAGATAGAGATACAAATAGAACTACTATAAAGAATGAAACCCTTTACACCTTTTAATTTTCATTAAAGATTTCTTTAAGATATACGAAACTTTTCTCTACGCAGATAATATTAACATCTTGTTGTCATCTACAACTTTTTCACGTTTGTGAATGAATGAAGAATATTAATCTCAAGATATAATCTGCAAATAGTTTCCAATGTTTCGAAGGTAAATATAGGATAAATATATTTTGAAAATGGCATTTTGTTATTTTCTTTATTACTTAAGTAGTAATCACATATTGCCTTTAAATTACTTTTTCCTTATACATAAGTGTTACATTAGATCCAAAAGATTTCTCTTAGCATTTAATTTTAATATTTTTCAATGCAAAATATTCTCGTATTTTTATCTATTTTCTGTATTTTACACATGGAATCATCCATTTACTATATTTACTCGAATTTTGCAATTATAATTCGAGTTCTAGAAAAGTTCTCATATGATATTAGCCTTGGAATTTTAACGCATGATTGTAATAATATATCAGCGCTGTATCACATGTTACACGAATCTGGTACTATTAATTGTAAATGTATCACATCAATTATTACAGTTAAAGAGTTTTTTGAAATAGAACTTAAATGAAATATGGGCAAATAATTAAATACATAAATAAACAAGTATGAATGTTTAGTCGTACATTGCCGACTATATGATACCCTACACCAGTCAGTATGTTAAAAATGTGGATTATTTTTTAAAAAATAAAGCATTCAATTTGTTTTTTAACTGTATTGCGGAATTTTATTGACAAAAAAAGAGATTTTCTACAAGAGGGCTCATAGGAGAGTAAGGGTAAATATGGGCCTATCGTTATAAATTTTGGTAGAGGAATTTACGTCTACATCAAAGTTATTTATGTAATCGTTGTATTATTATTGATTATAGGAGAATTTCGACTTTCAAAACCTTTTCTAAAGGGGTTTTTGTATGGGGCTAGGGACAAATGAGGTCCGATCATAAATCGATATATAAATCAGAAGTGTGTGTGTTGACATAATAGAACATTTAACGTAATTATGAGTCTAAAGATCCGATTCGGGGGGTACGGTTGTATGGGGGCTAGGCGAAATAATGCACTGATTTCAACCATTTTCAATAGCGTTCGCCATTGAACCAAAAAAAGAGTATGTGCTTAATTTGCGACCTGTAGAGTGCTCGCAAAGTATACATGGACACACAGATATATGAACGGACGAACAGATTTAGCTAAATCGACTCAGAATGTGATTCTCGTTGGTATACTTTAAGGTGGGTCTAGGACCGATATTTTTGGGTGTTACAAACATCAGCATAAACGCTTAGTTGTGTAGATTATAAAAATGAAGTGCCAAATATTGAATAATTTTTTTGATAGACATCCCACTCGCATCCTATTAAGGGACTATAAAAGTCCTTCAATGAAATTGATTAAGTTTTCTTTTAAGCAAAATAAAATTATTAAAGAAACAAGTTATATGCCATGGTGTGTTAAAAAACAGTCAGTACCAAAAAGTCCTCTTTTACATCATTTCTTTGGGCTCAACATGCTTAAATTCATGTTTCTGGTTTCAATATTATAAAAAATTCAAAAGAGTACCTTTTGAAAAACGAAAAAGTATCCAAAAGATCCCTTTTAAGGGTTCCCACCTAATTCAGTCTCTACATACCCAATTTCATATTTCTAGGTTCAATTTTATAGAAAATTTAAAAAGAAACTTAAAAAAACTAAAAAGTACCAAGAAGTTCACTTTTTCCGGCTCTCATCTAATTGCGACTTTACATACTTAATTTCATGTTTCTAGGTTCAATATTATATAATATTCAAAAAGTACCTTTTGGAAAACGAAAAAGTACCAAAAAGTTCCTTTTTATGGGTTCTTACCCAATTCAGACTCTACATATTTAAATTGATATTTCTTGGTTCAATATTAGAGAAAATTCAAAAAGTACACTTTGAAAAACGAAAAAGTACCAAAAAGTTCCCTTTTATGGGTTCTCACTTAATTCAGGCTCTAAATACTTTTTCATACTTCTAGGTTCAATAGTATCAAAAATTCAAAAAGTACCTTTTGAAAAACGAAAAAGTACCAAAAAATTTCCTTTTATGGCTTCTAATACTAGTGCTGATATCGCTCTGCCTTGTTTTTATAAACACGAGTACAATAACAAAATTTAGAGTATGATTAAATATTTTGTTTTTGTTTTTGTTTTTTTGCAATTTTTTGCATGAAAAAAATTTTGATGAAATGAGGTGGTTGTGTCGGATTTTTGCTTATATCTCCGGTATTTATAAACCCATTTTGCTGATTTTAGATTCGAATCTCGCCGATATCTGGGGTCCTCTAAAAACTGATTTCAACAAACACACAGACGGACAGACATACAGACAGAGCTTAATCAACTTCGCTACCTATAAGGATCCAGAATATATATACTTTATGGGATCGGAAAATTTATATATACCCTTCTCACGAAGGTGAAGGGTATAAAAAGAAATAGCTATTTCCTTTGGACAATTTTTGCTGGGTTCAATAGATAAAAAATTAACTCATTTGAAGAAAACAATATTCAAATTTGGCCAAAACTTTGTCTTGCAGCTCTTGATTAATAGAGTTGAAAGTTTGTGTCTTAACTATTATCCAATAGTTCTACCGTTTGTGAAAATTTCGTCAAAAACAATTTTTTATCTTGGGTCACATATATAAATACATAAAAAATAAGTTATAAATAATTTACTTCTTTAAAAATAAATATTGCAAAACTATTATTACCATAAATCATTTTCGTATAATTCATTGTAATCTATAATTACAAACAAGTAGGAAAGTATAGTCGGGCATGGCCGACCATATGATACCCTACACCATGAGTATATTTTTACAATTTTTACTTTTATAAAATTTTTATTTTTTGTAAAAAACTTTTATGTTGAATATTACCATAATTCCAAAATATTTAAGCCATTTATTGATAAAAAACTAAAATTTCTAAAGGAGGCTTTATATAGGTCAAATATGGGCCGATCCTCGGTAAATTTGGGAAAAGGATATATTTCTAAATAACAGTTAGTTTTGTTAAGTTTCATTGCGATACAAATGGTTACAAGTCAATTTTAGACGTTTAAGTCATTTTTTGAAGGGGGGTTTGTATGGGGGCTAGGGTCAAATATAGGCCGATCCTTACGAAAATCTGCAGTATCATCTATACTTATATAAAACATATTTGTGCCAATTTTTAGAGAGATAGCAGAATATTTGACGTAATTATAGCATAAAAAGTTCAAATCGGGAGGTACGGTTGTATGGGGGCTAGGTGAAATAATGGACCGATTTCAACCATTTTCAATAGGCTTCGTCCTAGTGCCAAAAAACATGCTTGGTCCAAATTTCATCAAATTATCTTGAAAATTGCGGCCTGTACCTTGCGCACAAGGTTTACATGGACAGCCCGCCAGCCAGCCGGACAGACGGACGGACGGACGGACGGACGGACGGACATGTCTTAATCGACTCAAAAAATGATTCTGAATCGATCGGTATACTTTAAGGTGGGTATTGGACCAATATTTTTGTATGTTACAAACATCAGCACAAACGTATAATACCCTCCCCACTATAGTGGTGTAGGGTATAACTATCTTCACTACCATTTCTATAAATTTCTCAACATATCCGACACCCAAAGTAGGATTGAAAACAATAAAAGAATTATAACTTTGTTGTTTCAACAGAATAAAATATATCTATATTTAATAATATATTAATATGTTTGTATCTATGTATAAGTGTTTGTTAGTATGTATGTCAGTTTTCATTTAAATAATACACAATAAAAACATGTTTATAACTAAAGTAAAGGAGTAAAAAAAACCTAAACGTGATATTGTAATAAGTATTTTTGTCAAAATTATTTCACTAAAGTATTGAACTTCTAAATTCATTCGTATAGAATTTTGAAAAAAGGCAGATCTAAAACAATATAAACATAAAAAATGTTTAAATAATATATAAGTAAAATCTATATGGTTTACACTTTAAAGGCATATTTTAACTAAAATACATGTACATATAAAAATATCAGCTGTCATTATTGAAATAAAGTCATTTGTAGAGATTATTATAAATTATATATTTGTTTTTCAACATCCGTTTTGTTTGGTTTGCAAAATAACTTAAGATCATTATCATCTTCATCGCCATTAACAGACTGTTTTGGAGACTGTGTGGAAAGGTTAAGGAAATGCAGCAAAAGCTCAATCACATATTAAGAGCTTAATAATTAAATGTAAGTCCAAACTTTGGGGAATAAATTCTTAGATACACAGCCACCACCAACAAAGCCGTGAATTCAACAATTATTTTTGCTATCAGTATTGGATGTATATGGATCTATCTGTCTTTGTGTATGTTGTGTTTTCTGTTTTGTTTTTCATTAATCTACATAAAGAGCAAGAATATTAATGTTGACAAAAAAAAAAGAAAAAAAATAAAATAGACTGAATATAACTATTGCTATAATTCAAATATCGTATCCATTTGTGTTATATGATGCTTCCCAGGCTTGGCCTTTATGATCACCTTTTAATTTAACGATTGATTCTTTGAAGCACCAACAAATAATTTCTCTATCATCATTCATTTCACAACACAGTCCTTTGGATGTTGTGTTTTATTTTAGTACAACTTTCAAATTTCTTAGCAGATAGGAGCTTCCAATTGCTCAGCAATTAATTCCTCCAATGCTCTTTCGCCTATTAAACGGAAGAAAAACAAATGATCGAGGCATTTGAGACTGATGGAACGCAATGCGGGCAACCTTAGTAGTAGCTGAGCAAAGCGGCCATCATCACCTGGATGTTCTGTGCGGCAGTGTTCGTCCAGACAGGCATAGATTTTTTCACGACATACCTCAACGTCGGCTCGACATTTCAGACCGCGTATGTCTGGATTGAAGAGTATGATTGCCTTCAGACACGACAACTCCGAGCGATCGATGTTAAGACGTTTCATTTTGATGCTCAACTCCGAGAGGATACGATCGAAAATCGAAACAACATTGGCCTTAATAGCACTATTGCGATGATACGAGAAATTCTGATTAAGGAAGAGTTGTTGGGGCTGACGTACTGGTGAACGTCGACCAAAAGAACCGTCATGTACCGTACCAGGAGAGGCATATTCGGCATCCAGAGACTCAATACTGCACCAGGCAACATTTGCAATTAGCAGTTCATTCCAGCCAGCCTTTAACAATAGTATCTGATCCTCACGCTGCAAATGTGTAAAATGTGGTGTTCGACGTGCATATTCAACCATTTGGAAGAGTTGTTTGTTAACCATCTGGCAGAGATGAGATACGGCGCCTTTGTAGTCGTGTTGTACCATGGAATTGTTGCCAACGCGCAAAAAGGGCAACACGTTATCACCGCTCAGAGATTCAGCCTTTTGCTCGGCTTCAATGATGCGTTCTATAGTGAGATCACGTAATGAACTGCTGGGTTTAAAGTCTTCTCCGCCAGCACCAACCACATTGCTTACCCCACCACCTCCTCCTCCTCCACCGCCAGCACCAGCAGCTCTAGCGTTAGCAGCACGAGTACCACGTTGTCGTTCCTCTTGGACCGCTTCGCGTTTCATGCCACAAGCTAAACACTTCTGATAACGACAATACTGGCAACGATTTCTTTGTCGTTTATCTATAATGCAATTTCTGTCCTCACGACAAGCATATGTCAAGTCCTTGCGTACTGTACGTTTGAAGAACCCTTTACAACCCTCACAACTGTAGACCCCATAATGTTTTCCACTGGCGCGGTCTCCACAAATGGAACACAAGTGTTTCGAACCACTAAGGGGGTGATTTGGTGGATACTGCTGCTGTTGTGGTGGCGTAGTTTGCAACATTTGATTTTGGTTATTGGCATTCGCGGCAGCGACTGCATTTATTGCCTGCAATCCGATGGCAAATGGATTAGGACTTCCAGGTTTGGGCGAATAACTACTCGTATTATTTTCATTGAGTAGTGAAATGTCTGGCTTTATCTCCTGCGGAGACATCGGTGCCAATCGGAACCCAGCATCTTGCTCGCCGTTATCCATTTTGATTATATTTTCCCGTATCAAGAGATCACACTAATTTGTTTCTGTCACACACAATCTTTATTTAATACATTTAACTATAAGTTTTGATAATTGATTTTTAATTATTACAAGATTTTTTTACAAACAAAGAATGTCTATATTCTGGTTGACTAATGAATGAAAAGTTTTCGCGTCGACATTTTAATTTCTCATGTAGAAACAAATACACCTCTACTTAATTTTACTAGTACAATTTTCAACACAACCACAAAGAAAAACAAGAAAAACTAAATCTGTTCGTAAAATTTGGTAAACTAAACAGAGTTGCACTTGTGTGCAGTGTTACCGGTTTTTTTTTACTCCAATTTTTTTAAGAAACTAAAGTTTCACTTAGTTTTACCGAAGTTAGACAAGTTTTCTTGTGTTTTTTCCTTTATAAAAAATTTTAAGCAAATTATTAAATTCTCCGACGTTTTAGGTTGTATATTTTGAGATGCGATAAATACGATATACATATAACAAGAGAAATTTACCATTTTTAGAATAATATTTTACTAATTCATTTTCATATAACCAGTTTCGTTCACTTTTTTAATAAGTGTGCCTTCGCGATTTTTAAACATCTGAAACATAAATTTTAGGATATGATCAAGTGATTTAATATGAAATTCAAGAGGTCAGATTTGGATACAGGTATATTATGGTTTATAACTACCATAATTAAATTTATTGGAAGAAAATTTGTAATTTTTAGTTGTGTTTTGCATAGAAAAAATATATAAAATAATAAAACATTCCTCGATCGAAATTCATTACATCTTTCCGCTCGAATTTCCTCACATAAGAAATAGACAATAAAAGCAAAAAAAAAAAAAGAATAAATAACACGGATATGAACAATAAATACGTAAAAATCAGAAAATAGCTGCTTTGGAGTGGAAGAAAACATAATTAAAATATTTTTTAATAAGACTTATAACACTGTGCAGCAGTCATTTTTTCATATGAAAAAAAAAAACAGTATGCACAAGAAACTGCGGAACATTTTTTAATAAATCCATTTACTCAGTTTTTCAAAAGAAGAAATTTAAAAATTGATTATCAAATAAAGCTAAGGATTTTTGTTTGCAAACAATATTATTTATTTCAATCCATAAGAATTAAAAAAATGGAAACTTTAGTAATTTTATTTTTTATTTGTTTCCAAGAAATGAAAAAAATGCTCATTATGAAGAATATCTGATTAATATTGCAGATGGGTCATTCGTAATTCGTAGATTATTCAAACTAAACAACCTACAGCTCCTGCGTTCCCACGACAATCGGTTCTTCGCACCGGAACGACTCGTAGTTCAACGAACAACGGCCAAGGATTGTAAACCCAGCCATACCGACTTTACAACCTACAGCGTATAATTCATTGCTTAAATTTTGTATGGGAAATAATGTAATTCATTTCGTCAGTGGGGCTTGAATGTGGAATGAGTGCGTCAATGATGAATAATTTATTAGTGCTTAAAGGATAATATTGTATCAGCATAAGTTTTGCACAAGAAGTATTAGATAACTTTTTAAATTTCTAAAAATGCTGTTTCACTTTTTTATATGTGTTTACATAAAAATACATTCCTGATCTAATGCGACCTGCTTGTTTTTTCAATCATTTCAAAAAATGAAGAGAGCCATACGACTGTCAATTTTTCCATCTGTATTCTCTCTCAATGTGTGATGGTTTCATTACATATTGTGTTTAGATGATCCCATCCGTACTCTTCTACACAAAATTTTGACAGATCATATTACTTGTGTGATCGTGTAAAGCCGGCTTTATAATTCAACTTATATTAGGAGATTTTGGAAATTTTAGATAGGTTCCATTTGTATACATTATTAACAGGAATATGGCAACTCTATAAAAATAAAAATTCACCACAAACAATATTGTTTATAAATTGCATTATGCATTTATATTAGCGTCTTTGGATTAAGAACAATAACAACAAAAACAACAGACACATTAACACAAAAAACTATATTCATTGATTATATTGCACTCTTTATTTTGTTTTGCCCTCAAACAAATAATTACAAACAAGAATCATTAACTTACAATTTAGCTGCGAAATTTCTTTTATTCTAAATACACTTTTATTACGTAGAATCTTATGCACTTTAATTTTTTATCACTTGAATAATATAATACGAATAATTATTAATTAATTGATTAAAAATAAAATTTTGCACGACGTTTCCGACGCGGTTTTGCACAATACACAATATTCACCTCAGGAGACCTGTGCTAACAAACATTAACGGCGTTGTCTTACCCTAAAAATTCGGCGTCGTCTTAAAATCGACTGTAAGCCGGCACAGTTTTCAGATTTCTTTAAAAATTGTTAACGGTAATAACCCGTGAATTTCTGTAATTGGAATGCGTATGTATGACATTACCACAATAATATTGGTACTACATACAATATTGATAAACGACTTTTTCATAAAATGTTTAACAAGCATGTCAACTTAAAATTTTTATCAGAATTTTTTCCAAATTTTTCAAATTTGTATAACTACATGAAATGCTTATTCTGTGTATACAATTACTATTCCTTTACAATAAAGTAGAGTTCTATAAATCGACTTTCGAATAATCGAACAATCGACTTTTTGTCGAAAAAAGTCGAAGTCGACTATTTTGTTCTAAAAAAGTCGATAACTCGACTATTGTCTATGAAAAGTCGACTTTGAAACAAAAGTCGAAAAGTATCGAAAAGTCGAAAAAAAGTCGAAAGAAGTCGAAAAGTCTAATATAGTCGAAAGTCGGAAAAAGTCGAAAATAGTCGAATACAGTCGAAAAGTCGAAAAAATTCGGAAAAAGTCGAAAAGTCAGAAAAAGTCGAAAAGTCGACTATTTATAAAATATTAAAAGTCGAAAAATCGACTTTTAATTAAATGAAAAAAGTCGAAAAGTCGACTTATCATAAAATGCAAAAAGTCGAAAAATCGAAAAGTCGACTTTTCGATTCAACTATAGAACCCTACATAAAGTACAAACATTTTTATTAAATGGCAAAATTGAGCTAAAATTGAAAGAAATTTTCTCCTTAGGACCTGGTTCACACAATGAAACTTTTGTTGAGAAACTTTTAATTTTGTGTGTGGGAGAAAGAGATGGTAGATATTTCTTTCTCTTACACACAAAAATCAAAAGTTTCCCAAATAAAGTTTCCTAGTGTGAACCAGGTCTAAGGAAACTTTTTTTGGAAAACTTTTGATTTTTATGTGTGAGAGTAAGAAATATCAACCATCTATATCTCTCACACACAAAATCAAAAGTTTCCCAGTGTGAACCAGGTCAAACTTGCATACAACAAATCAATGCAATTAACAAGTAGTTTCTGAAACAAAAGTTTCCTAGTGTGGGCCGGCACATATTTGCTTCATATTTTGCATGATGGAATAATAAGGTGAAGTCAATTTGTAGTAAAAAATGCAATCAATATACATACATATGTGTGTATATAAAAATGAATGTGTGTTTGTATGTTCGCTTGGATTTTATAGACAGCTAAACGGCTGGACCGTGTGTTGTCTAGAAGGAACTACAGGCTACTTTTTACTTCAAAATTTCAAGTGGGCGACGCGCCACACCCATTTTCAAAATTAAAGTCACAAATATCAGAAACTACAAGACTAAGAGTCTTCAAATTTTGTATGTCCAGTAGGGGGCGTGGCACCTCCCATATGAATTAAATACAAAAATTCGCTTATCAAGGAAACTATTAGTTAGAATTTTCAAATTTTGCACAAAGAACTTTAACATTAACATTACATACATAAACATTTTGGGTAATAAATTGGCGGACTATCAAAGGGGCGTTACATATATATAAATTATACAAAAATTTGTTTATTTGGAGCTAGCTTCTTAAAATTTTGCATGAAAAACTTAAAAAATCATCTGATTATTTTGGTGAAAAAGGGCGAACTTTCATTACAAGGGATGGAACCTCCCATATGAATTAAATAATAAAAACATATGTCTAAGAAGCTATTGAAGAAAAATCCTATTTTGCATGAAAAATTTGAAATTCAGTATGAACATTTGGGTAATAAATTTGCGGACTACTAATGTTGGCGTTGCACCTCTCATATAAATAAAATATACAAAAATTCGTTTATGTCGGAAACTAATAAAGCATTAGGGTTCTATAAATCGACTTTCGAATAATCGAACAATCGACTTTTTGTCAAAAAAAGTTGAAGTCGACTATTCCGTTCCAAAAAAGTCGATAACTCGACTATCGTCTGTAAAAAAGTCGAAAAGTCGGAAAAAAGTTGAAAAAAGTCGAAAAAATTCGATAAAAGTCGAAAAAAGTCGAAAAAAGTTGAAAAAAGTCGGAAAATGTCAAAAAGTCGGAAAATGTCGAAAAGTCGTAAAAGTCGATAAGTCGAAAAAGGTCGATAAGTCGAAAAAAGTCGATAAGTCGAAAAAGGTTGATAAGTCGAAGAAAGTTGAATAGTCGAAAAGTCGACTATTTATAAAATACATATAGTCGAAAAGTCGAAAAATCGACTTTTCATATATTGCAAAAAGTCGACTTTTAACTAAATACAAAAAGTCGACTTTTCGGGTTTATAAGTTAATTTTGGACATTCAATTAATTTTCTGAAGGGGACTTTGTATGGGAGCTAGGGTCAAATGGGGCCCGGTATTTATGAAATTTGGCAGGGTCATCAAGACTTCTATAAAACTTATATGTCACGCATTTTATCGATATACCTGTATATTTAACATAATTATGATCTCAGAAGACCTTTTCGGGGGTTCCGTTCTATGGGAGCTAGGTGAAATAATGGACCGATTTTAACCGTTTAACCATTTTCAATAAGCTTCGTCTTTGAGCCAAATAAAACGTGTGTGCCAAATTTTATCCAATTATCATGAAAATTTCTACCTGTACCTTGCGCACAAGATTTGCATGAACAGCTAGCCAGACGGACGGACATAGCTTAATCGACTCAGAAAACTATTCCTCACTAAAGTGGTGTAGGGTATAATAATTGTATATCTAGAAAACTATTGTGATTAGAATTTTCAAAATCGTCGAGTGGTTTTTAATTCTTTATATTGATTTTAGGGTAGGAAAGCACACTGGGTAAAGATAGTCACTAAATATAAAAAAATACATACAAATTAAGAAAATTATATTTTTATTAAAAAAATTATGAGAATAATTTATATGAATACATTTGTAATCGAATTAAATGTTTGCTTCATAGTTATATAAGATATACAATTAAAAATTACTTATTTTTGCAAAAACCTGTATGTAAATAAATACATACCTATTAACAGTTGGCACTTTTAAATTTGATAGTAATTTTCATCAATTTTACATTCTGTTACAATAGCAGGCGGAGCATTCGCACCTGATTCATAATTTTTTCCTTTATTTTGTAAACTGTCCACTTGGTCTTTGTTATGAATGCGTATCACTTTAGGATGACTACGATGTTTCTTTGCAAAAATTTGATTATTTTTATAAAAAACATATTTGTATCCATTATTTCTGAGCTTTTCCTTGGCATACATAAGTAGGGCATGAAGTTGATCATCCATATACTCACCAACTATAATGGAACTAGTAGAGGGATCATTTTTCAAAAGATGTTTATTTGCTAGAAAATTATTTTTCAGGGATTTGCTTTTAAATTGAACTACTAACTGGGCATTAGAAGATGTTTGCTTATTATTATCCACAATATCTACTTTAACCAAATCATCTGCCGAGATGTTAAGAGACATCTTCGAAGCTAGTCTAATGATTATATTTTCAAAAGGTATTAAAAGTTGATCTAACGGCAAATCTTTTATAAAAACATATGTATCGCTGTTATTGCTTTTTTGATTGGAGTTACTTTTTAACAAATCATTTTTAAGGTTTACACTTTTTTGATTATCTCGTTTCATGGACAAATCTTCATGGGTTTGCTTTAAAATGTTTTTTGTATTGCCATCTGCTGACTTGAGATGCTTAATGTAACTTTCCAATTTCATTTTATCTATCGATAGTTGAGTACTAATAGCTATTTCTTTTTCAAACTCTGCTGAAATGTGTTTTAATTTCTGCTCTAAAACTCTTATTTTATCATTCATAATACTATCATTAAAAGGGCTCTTCTCTGGCTGTAAGCCTGCTTTCAATGAGTCAATTTCCATGTTTTTTAGGTTTAGTTCTATTGATTTGCTTTCATTATTAATTTTTAAAAGTTGTATCTGTTCTTGAAGATGTTTAACTAGTTCTGAAGACTCAGTATACTGCCCTTGAAGATGTAAGAAGTTTTGATCACTATCACCAATTTGCCTGATTTTATCCTCAAGCTCTCTCTTTTCACGTTCGGAAGCAGTGAACTGCTCCTGCAGATGTAGGAAATTAAATTCAGTTTCATTTATTTGGTCTAAAAGCTGTGCATTTTTTTCATTTGAACTTTTTAATTTCAATTCAATTTCTTGAAATTTTTGCAAACTTTCTTCTGAATCGTCGAAACTTAAATACAGTTTATAGGTTGTTGGATTGTATTGACGGCATTTGGGACAACTTGTTGATCTAAAATATATACATATAACTTTTGTTATTGTACTTTAACATCATGATTAAAATCACTTACCGCCTCATCCAGTCTTGCATACAGGAAAAGTGGAAAATATGTCCACAACTGGTGCTATAAATATCATCTGCATTTTTAAAAACTTCTGTACATATTGGACATACCACATTTAGTATCGACATGCTGATGCTTTAGTTTCTTTGTTAAAACCTTCTCCTTAACAAGCAGATTATATTAAATAAATAGCAATCGCAAAAGTTCGCTGCTTATCTACATACAGTTCTTTTTTTAGAACTGTGTTGTCAATACCTACATTAAAATAAAACATTGCATGTACTAAAAACAATTTTTGCTTAATAACGAAAACCAAGGTATATTAATTATTAATATATCTTGAAGAAAACCATAAATAGATGAAGGTACTTGAGTTTTTAAGTTTTGTAATGTCCCTAAAAGAAAAATTAAAAAATTAATTAAGTAATTTCATATGAAATTATATACAAGTAAGCGTTTTTTGTGGTCTCAGCTATAGTCAGCTTTTTTGAAAATAAGAGCATTATTGACAACACTTAAGTTATATACAAATG
>NC_060951.1:12520781-12534257 GCF_022045245.1 Lucilia cuprina
ACAAAATCTTAAGTCCACAAAAATCAATTTAATTGTAGAGTTTCGTACTTCAGAACTAAAAGTTGAATTTCTTAAAAATAAGGATAAATTGAAGCAGTATTCAATTTTAAAAGATATAGAAATCGTCGATTATGTGAGCGATGAGACATTTAATTTATGTCAATATGCGAAAATTTTAAAACCCTATGGCTACGACGCAATTTATTGGAGAAATAACAGTGTTTATGCCAAAAAGTCTCGATCGAGTCTTTCTGAGCCAATATTATTAAAATCTAAAAATGATGTAGATATTTTAATGGGACAAATATAATATAAAATAATAAAAGTTTTATTGTATGTTTTGTTATTATATTATGATCATTTTTCTATATAAAAATATATGTAAGTGATTAATATATGACTAAGAATTCGTTTTTTTTTTTTTCAATAAAGTTTTTATTATTTAAATAAATGAATAAGTTAATTATATTGTGTCAATAAATCCAAAAAGGGAAATGGCTTAGAATATTCACCCATATTATGTAAGTCGTTGTCAACACCGATTACTTTTTTATTTTCAGTCAAGAAACAAGTTTTAATACGATTTAAAAGTACGATTTAGTCGACACAACTTAACTTCTGTCTACAATGAGCTCATGAATTTATGACCCAAGAAGTCGCCCTCAACCCGACAAATTAACTCAACACAACTGGTAGCATATGATTCAGTAAGGTCCCTCATTCTTAATTGTCTGGGAGAAATCCATGAAAACATTGACCATTGCATCGCCAAATCATCTTTTGATAGAAGCTTTTCAGTGACTATGTAACGCGATCCAATTGTGATGGAAACACAATTAGCAAGAGCGCCACTTTTTTAAACCACACATTCATACAAGGAAAAGGAAAAAGATCATCCCAATTAGCATTTTTGAAATTTTTGATCACATTCGAGTCATTTATGACTCTTCTGCACGATTAAAATGATCATATATGCGCTCATTTTCTGATCATAAATGATACATTCGTAGGGAGAAAATGAATCATTAATGAGCCAAAAAAAAAAAAAAAACTGGACGTTTTTGAATTATTTCCGAATCATATGACAGTCATTTTTGAGTCTTTTATGAGTAATTTTAATGTTTGTTACATACCCAGCAAAAACTCGGTAATAGGTTGTACTTCCCTAACCACTTACTTTTCAATGACTACTACTTCCCGTCTGCATTAGGAGAAGTACTCTAGTAATGACTTTCTTTTAATCTGATATTGAAGTACTTTATTTTCGGCTTTGTAATTTTGTTTGCAGATTTTATTCTAGTAATGACTTTCTTTTAATCTGATATTGAAGTACTTTATTTTCGGCTTTGTAATTTTTTTTGCAGATTTTATTCAATTGCGTGTTAGAAATTGTGTTTCACAAAAAAGAAAACAAAATTAGTTTTGTATATGAAAACTATTATTTGACGCGCAATAAAATAGCTAAGCATTGGTGCAGTGAGTAGAACATTTGACTGACAAACCGAAGTCCCTGGTTCGTATTCTAGCTGACTCTTTTCATTATTAAAAATAAAACAACTTACTCAACAACTGTTTTGTGACACAAATTGCAAGTACTTCTTTAACTCCCTATTTGTAAGCGAGCGTAGAGTACTTGCCTCCAATGACATCACCGTGTTAAAATAATGACTCAAATTGCTAATAAAGAAGTAGTGCAAAGAGGTTTTATTAGCTTTTTAACCATTACTTTTCAATGTAAGTTTTTCCTGGGTACAAATATAAAACAACAGAAAACAGTTTTTGATCTTCCGACTGCGCGAAATTTAACTACAAACTAAATTTTTAAACAATCATATTTCAAACACCTGGAAGCCCTATTTATGATTGGTATTGTTTTTTTCAATAAATCTGATTTTAAATATTAATTGGAATTTTTTAGACTTAGTTTAGTGATTAGTCGCCCAACTATCTTCCGTAGAAGATCATTAAACATAAAAAATTATTATAAAAAAAATTCAAATACTTATACATTTAATTTTATAAACGAAATGAGAATTATATCAACTCATTTTAGACAACACAAAATGTTTTGCTAAACCTCCAAAAAAGTATTTTCTGAGCCCCATTTCTAATCCGTTTCGACTCATTTTTAAATCGTTTTTATTTTTTCGTGCATTTCCATTTGAAAATTATTTCGTCAACTTAAAAATCTTGTTTGAACCAGGTCAAACTGAGCGACAGGTGAGCTCTAGGAGCACTTTCTCTTGTCGCTTTCGATAGTCGTTATCGAATGTTTTACTCGAGAAATTATTGAGAAATCTTCAATAGTGATTTCATTATCGATAGTCGTGGTCAAGTGGAATCTGACATTTCTAAACGGCTAGTCTGATTGGAATAACATTTGACATGGGCGTAGTTAAGTGTTCAAGTCAATACTCGATTAGATTCAAAAATATACCCAATTAAATCTTATTTTGTACTTTTTAAAATTTTTTTTAGACTTTTTACGACTTTTTGACTTTTTTTCAACTTTTATTTACGAAGTCGACTTTTCGACTTTTTCATGGACGATAGTCGAGTTGTCGACTTTTTTGGCTTTTTTCGACAAAAGGTCGATTATTTGAACCCATACATATAGAATATGTATATGTTATGGTTCTATAAATAGACTTTCGAATAATCGAACAATCGACATTTTGTTGAAAAAAGTCGAATGATCGAACAATCGACTTTTTGTCGAATAATGTCGATTAGTCATAGTCGACTATTTTGTTCCAAAAAAGGCGATAACTCGACTGCCGACTGTGAAAAAAAGTCGAATAGTCGGCTTTGAAAATAAAAGTCGAAAAAAGTCAAAAAGTCAAAAATATTCGAAAATTCGAAAAAGTCAAAAATAGTCGAAAAGTCGGAAAAAGTCGAAAATAGTCGAAAAGTCGGAAAAATTCAAAAAGTCGAAAAAAGACAAAAATAGTCAAACAATCGAAAATAGTTGAAAATCGAAAAAAAAAGTTTGAAAAAGTCGAAAATCGTCAAGTAGTCGAAAAAATTTGGAAAGTGGAAAAAACTCGAAAAGTCGACTATTTGCAAAATACTAATTGTCGAAAATTCTAAAATTCGACTTTTAACTAACTGAAAAAAGTCGAAAATCGACTTTGCATAAAATGCAAAAAGTTGAAAAGTCGACATTTCGTTTCAACTATAGAACCCTAGTATATGTATAATAATTTTGTATTGTATATACATGTGTTTATATAAATTTTATCGTAATAATTATAATTTTTGATATTATATAAAAAATTTAATATACATATCATTATAAAATGTCTATATATCCCCATGTCTATATTAGACAAATTTTATCACGGAACTTTTAATAAAATAATGATATATTTTAAAAAAAATTAAATGCAAGTAGACACATCACTAAAACTTATGTAAAAGATTAATTTTAATTGCACAAAAACAAAATTCCATATAAAATTCACAATACTATGACTATGTTTAGTAACTCTGTTATAACGACGCTATAACACTAATAAATGCCGCATGTATCTGCTAATTTTTAATTATGATAACAATGCGACGTTTAGCATAACATGTATTATGTCTAATATCGACATGGGGTAAGGTAGCCTTGTCCACACAGCTGGTCATCAGCTGTTACCCCATGTCTATATTAGACAAATATTTATTATGCTAAACGTCAAATTGTTATCATGATAAAAAATTAGCAGGTACAGACGGCACTTATTAGCGTTATAACGTCGTTATGACAGTGTTGTCTAAACAATTGTTTAGACAACGTTGTCTTGATAACAAACGTCATTTTATTGTAAAATTTGGTTAGAATTTTGTTTTTGTGCAATTAAAATTTATTTTTTACATAAGTTTTCGTGAAATTAGTATTTATTTACAAAATTTGCATTTAATTTCGATTGTTTTTATAAAATATAGCGTTATTTCAATAAAATTATCTGTGAGTTGTCGTGATAAAATTAGCATTTTGTTACCCTATGCATTAACATAAACAAAAAACGTCTGCCGACGTTTTGTCCATTGCCGTGATAAATATTTGTCTAATATAGACACGGGGTTACAATTGCTGTCAAAAATTCCTGTTTGTTTACATTGAAAAAATTGCTAAAGTTGTACAAATTTTTAAAAAGTGAAGAAAATTAGGTCAATCGTTATTAAACTTTTTTTGGTCCTTTCCTCTTGATAAAATAAATTCAATTTCAACAATTTTTTGTCTTTTCAATTTGTATTATTTTCAACAGTTTTTATAAAAAATATGTTAAATCCCGAATTCGCTAAACTAATTTTTCATTAAACCGGGAAACCACTTAATTTAGAGAACAGCAAAATGTTTTACAAATTCATCAGATGTATACATACCTATATGTAAAAATATATATGTAATCTTCGTCTTCAATAAGTTTATTTTATTCGGTCATTATTTAAAAAGGGAAAACCCCTTCTTACCCCGTGTCTATATTAGACAAATATTAATTATGCTAAACGTCAAATTGTTATCATGATAACAAATTAGCAAGTACAGACGGCATTTATTAGCGTTATGACCTCGTTATAACAGTGTTGTCTAAACAATTGTTTAGACAACGTTGTCTTGATAATAAACGTCATTTTACCGTAAACTTTCTCTCTCATGTAAAATCAAAAGTTAACCAAAAAAACTTTCCTAGTGTGGACAGAGACCTGCGCCGATCGGCTGACAGCCGGCTAAGCCGAGCCGCCGATAAATTTAAAAAGCCGCCGCCGCCGAAAAAATTTTCGGCTTCAGTCGGCTTAAATGCAGCCGCCGTTTTATGTATGTAATAATAATAAAAAACTAAAAATATGAAAATATTACTTTTTTATATTGCTTAAAAATTATTAAAAATAAATTTAAAAAATATAATATTTATATATTTTTACTTGGGTAGACTTAAAACCTTTACTTTTTTATTTTTGCAATATGGTAACATTAAAAACTCTTTTTTGTTTTCGGCGAATGGGGTAACACTTTTAACTGTACGTTATTTTTTTATGAGCTAAAGTAAATCAAACCAAAATGGCAAGCCAAAAAATTACAAATTTTTTTCAAATTAAAAATGTTTTAAATGAATCCAATTCAGAATCAGATTCCGATGGCGACTTGGCTGTGTTTAATGGATTAGATAAAGATATTAATGAATATGAAAAAATATTATCAAGTAAAAACCAAATAAAAGAAAAAAGTAAAATAGTTTTAACAAAGAAATCCTCAGGAGGATCAGTGGTTTGGCACTATTTTGGACAATTGGTGATTGCGAACAAGCCTATGTTAAAAAAGTTCCAACTATGCAAAGTTTGCTTTGATGAGACTCCCATGCGACTAAGGGGGTGAGTAAATGTATTATTTATAGGAAGGAAGTAAAATACAAATTTGAAAGTGACTGGGAACCATTGGAATTAAAGAATTTCCAATTTAATTAGCTTTTTAACATTTCAAATGAGATTTTTTTCTAAATTAAGACGAAATAATTTTATATTCGGCGTTTCCACCTCTACCACAAACCTATGCAATCATTTAAGAAGTGCACACAGTATTGAGGTGAAATCAAAAAATACGGAAATTTCAAACGCAAAAACCAAATCCGTTTTATCTGGAAAATCAAAAATGTTGGACAAATCTGATACAGAAAAATTTGCTAACGCACGTTTGCTTGTACAGATGTGCTGCAGAGACTTAAGGCCGTTCAATATAGTAGAGCAACCAGGATTTATTGGTTATAAAAAGGCGATAAAACCAAATATGACATTGCCATCTTCTACAACATTAAGTCGGTCTGTTCTTGAGGATGTTTATGGAACATATAAAACAACTATATCCAAATTATTAAATAATCAATGTCCAGTAAACATTTCGCTAGTCCTTGACATGTGGACCGACTCCTATAAGAGGCGAAGCTTTATAAACATTCGAATTTTATTTTGCCAAAATTTCGAAACAAAATGTATTTCATTAAAAACTGAAATTTTTCCCCATCCTCATAATAAACAAACAATTTGTCAAAATGTATATGATACTTTGAAGAACTTTGAACTAGAAAAAAAGAGATTGTAGTTGTGAGCGATGGATAAGACTCTAACTGTAATACTTTCCAAGATTAACGAATTTTTGTTATACTTTCCAAGATAAACGAATTTTTGTCTCTAATTTATATGGGAGGTGCCACTCCCCTAACCCTAGTCCGCCCGCTTTTTATCCTCAATATTCATATTGGCAGTAAAGTGGCTCCAACAAAATTTCAGGAATCTATGCGTTATATTATGTCAAGAAAAACTATTTTTTTATTTAATTAATATGGGAGGTGCCGCTCCCCTCATGGGTAGACCACCAATTTATTACCCAAAATGTTTACATGGATGTTAATGTTATTCATGCAAAATTTTAAGACCCTAACTGTAATACTTTCCAAGATTAAAGAATTTTTGTATTTAATTTATATGGGAGGTACCACGCCCCCTAACGCTAGTCGGTCTACTTTAACTGTTAAATTAACAATGGTTGTTAAAACCTGTTTTTGTATGGAAAAACTGTGTAGCAAACCATTGTTAACTTTAATAATCGTTTTTGCATGAGGTCTTAAATAAATAGCAATCGCAAAAGTTCGCTGCAAGGCGAATTCAGATAAGGTGGTGGCAGTTCTGCAACAACAACATTTCCCATGTATTTTGTTTTTGCTTTTGGTTTTGGTAAATGTCAAAAACCATATGTACGGAGAATTCATTTGATGAAAAATTTTTGTAAAATGTTTATATTATATTAAAAATAAAGATTAAGGTATTAAAATTTGTGAGGAAAATATATTCTGAATTGAATAATGTTTGTTTCCATCGAAAAATTCTATTCCGGCAGCTTAATTTGCAAAATTTAAGTAAGTGCCTTAAGTTAAGTAAAACTTAATTTTTTGTGAAAAATAAACAAAAAAAAGTACATATTCATGAAAATATTATATTACGAAGGAATGTATATTTGTTGCGAATGTATAATTCTACTCCGGCGGAGTAATTTTCAATATTTGGCCATAATGGTGCAGCCGTCGGACGGGTAAATACCTCATATGGGTTTTGTTATATAAAGCGTTCCGGAACAGACTTTTTTCAGTTAATCTTTTTATCAACATAGTGTATATATAAAACAATATTGTTTAATTTGTTAACATTTAATTGATTTCAAAATTAAGCCATAACGTAGAAGTCAGTTGCCGCCAGCCGGGTAAATACTTCGTATGCGTTTCTTAATATTAAGTGTTCCGGAAGAGATTTTTTTTAGTTAATCACGTTATCTACACAACTTTTATATAAAATATAAAACAATATTTTTTAATATGTTAACATTTAATAGAAAAAATATTTCTCTTAAATAACATATTTGTATACATACCTATTATGCCATTATTTAAATAAAATGATATTTGTTTACGAGATGTTTGGTATTTTCAGATTTCTTACATAAATTATTCAAAATATTAACGAAGTTTTTCTCTTTTTAACGGAAATGTTTAAATTTAAAAATGTAAGCAATAACAAACTTTGACAGCTAGGAAAACCAGGCGAATTAAGAAAAAAATTATCAGCTGATTGATTAACACCACCTTATATGAATTCGCCTTGGTTCGCTGCTTATCTACATACAGTTCTTTTTTTTAGAACTGTGTTGTCAATACCTACATTAAAATAAAACATTGCATGTACTAAAAAAAATTTTTGCTTAATAACGAAAACCAAGGTATATTAATTATTAATTTATCTTGAAGAAAACCATAAATAGATGAAGGTACTTAAGTTTTTAAGTTTTGTAATGTCCCTAAAAGAAAAATTAAAAAATTAATTAAGGAATTTCATATGAAATTATATACAAGTAAGCGTTTTTTGTGGTCTCAGCTATAGTCAGCTTTTTTGAAAATAAGAGCATTATTGACAACACTTAAGTTATATACAAATGGAACGCATCTCTAATTTTATTTGCTTCTTGATAAGAAGGGGTTTTCCCTTTTTAAATAATGACCGAATAAAATAAACTTATTGAAGACGAAGATTACATATATATTTTTACATATAGGTATGTATACATCTGATGAAATTGTAAAACATTTTGCTGTTCTCTAAATTAAGTGGTTTCCCGGTTTAATGAAAAATTAGTTTAGCGAATTCGGGACTTAACATATTTTTTATAAAAACTGGTGAAAATAATACAAATTGAAAAGACAAAATATTTTATCAAAAGGAAAGGACCACAAAAAGTTTAATAACGATTGACCTAGAAAACTCTTTAAAAACCTTAATTTTCTTCACTTTTTAAAAATTTGTACAACTTTTGCAATTTTTTCAATGTAAACAAACAGGAATTTTTGACAGCAATTGTAACAGCTGATGACTAGCTGTGTGGACAAGGCTACCTTACCCCATGTCGATATTAGACATAATACATGTTATGCTAAACGTCGCATTGTTATCATAATTAAAAATTAGCAGATACAGACGGCATTTATTAGTGTTATAGCGTCGTTTTAACAGAGTTACTAAACATAGTCATAGTATTGTGAACTTTATATGGAATTTTGTTTTTATGCAATTAAAATTTATTTTTTACATAAGTTATATATATATCATTATTTCACTAAAATTTCCGTGATAAAATTTGTCTAATAAAGACATGGGGACATATAGACATTTTATCATGATATGTATATTAAATTTTTCATACAATATCAAAAATTATAATTATTACGATAAAATTTATATAAACACATGTATATACAATACAAAATTATTATACATATACTAGGATTCTATAGTTGAAACGAAATGTCGACTTTTTTCAGTTAGTTAAAAGTCGAATTTTAGACTTTTCGACAATTAGTATTTCCGAATTTTTCGACTATTTTTAGACTTTTCGACATTAAGTATTTTGCAAATTGTCGACTTTTCGACTATTTTCGACTTCTAAATTTTTTCCACTTTCGACTTTTTTCGACTATTTTCGACTTTTCGAGTGTTTCAAACTTGTCGACGATTTTCGACTATTTCTCGATTTTCAACTATTTTTGTTTTTTTTCGACTATTTTCGACTTTTTGAATTTTTCCGACTTTTCGACTATTTTTGACTTTTTGACCTTTTTCGAATTTTGGACTTTTTGACTCTTTTCGACTTTTATTTCCAAAATCGATTCTTCGACTTTTTTCACAGACGACAGTTGAGTTATCGACTTTTTTGGAACAAAATAGTCGACTATTGTTCGATCATTCAACTTTTTTCGACAAAAAGTCGATTGTTCGATATTCGAAAGTCTATTTATAGAACCATAACATATACATATATTAGGGTTCTATAAATCGACTTTTGAATAATCGATCTTTTGTCGAAAAAAGTCAAAAAAAGTCGACAACTCGACTATCGTCCATGAAAAAGTCGATAAGTCGACTTCGTATATAAAAGTTGAAAAAATGTCGTAAAAAGTCTAAAAAAAATTTAAAAAGTACAAAATAAGATTTAATTGGTTATATTTTTGAATCTAATCGAGTATTGACTTGAACACTTAACTACGCCCATGTCAAATGTTATTCCAATCAGACTAGCCGTTTAGAAATGTCAGATTCCACTTGACCACGACTATCGATAATGAAATCACTATTGAAGTTTTCTCAATAATTTCTCGAGTAAAACATTCGATAACGACTATCGAAAGCGACAAGAGAATGTGCTCCTAGAGCTCACCTGTCGCTCAATTTGACCTGGTTCACACTACGAATTTTTTTTCTGTGCGACAGAAAGAGCAAGAAATATCAACCATCTCTTTCAAAAGTTTCTCAACAAAAGTTTCCCAGTGTGGACCAGGTCTTTGTGGCAGCAAATCTTTCGATCTCGAAGTTTCGCTTACGATATCAATGGCGAGTATTTAGCAATATTAATTATGAATTCTAATCTGGATATTGAGAAAAGTTAATAAAATGCTTTTTTATTTATATATTTATATTGTTAACAGTTTACATTCGATATTTTGCTAAGATGCGTTGGTAATGCTTCAATTTTTTTAAGTTGACCGAAATAATTTTCAAATGGAAATGCGCGAAAACATAAAAACGATTTAAAAATGAGTCGAAACAAATTAGAAATGGGGCTCAGAAAATACTTTTTTGGAAGGTTTAGCAAAACATTTTGTGTGGTCTAAAATGAGTTGATATAATTCTCATTTCGTTTTTAAAATTAAATGTATAAGTATTTGAATTTGTGTGATATTTATAAAGTCGATTTTCTGTCAAGGAAATTGAAATTATTCTATGCTTTTTATAATAATTTTATATGTTTAATGATCTTCTACGGAAGATAGTTGGGCGACTAATCACTAAACTAAGTCTAAATAATTCCAAATAATTTTTAAAATCAGATTTATTAAAAAAAAAAATAATACCAATCATAAATAGGATATCCAGGTGTTTGAAATATGATTGTTTAAAAATTAAGTTTGTAGAAAAGACTCATATGATTCGGAAATAATTCAAAAACGTTCAGTTATTTTGGCTCATTAATGACTCATTTTCTCCCTACGAATGTATCATTTATGATCAGAAAATGAGCGCATATATGATCATTTTAATCGTGCAGAAGAGTCATAAATGACTCGAATGTGATCAAAAATTTCAAAAAATTCTAACTGGGATGATCTTTTTCCTTGTATGAATGTATTGGTTTTTGCAACAACAAATCTTAAATAAAAATATGATTTTTTTTTTAAATTCCATAAAAAACTTTTGGGCACTCCTGGTTTAGCATGTCGTCCTAGCGATGACTAGGGACACAGTTGGGTCCAGTTTATTGATCCCTTTGTGATAACTGAAATAGATCCATTAAAACAAGCAAGAAGTTGCTACTTAGCAGATTCAGTCTATGATCTGCTAGGGCGGGGCAATGACAGAGGAAGTAGTAGATACTCTCTTCTTCCTCTTCATCCTCGCAGCTCCTGCTGGGTAAGTTTAGTCTTTTTGCATGGATCTTATAGGACTTGTGGCCAGTCAACATTCTAGATTTACTCTGGGAATATGAAGAAAGACTTGCGTTCTTTGTGGGTTAAAAAAGTGGCGCTCTTGCTAATTGTGTTTCCATCACAATTGGATCGCGTTACATAGTCACTGAAAAGCTATGTAACGCTTTTAAGATGATTAGGCGATGCAATGATCAATGTTTTTATGGATTTCTCCCAGACAATTAAGAATGATAGAGGGACCTTACTGAATCATATGCTACGTACCAGTTGTGTTGAGTTAATTTGTCGTGTTGAGTGCGACATCTTGGGTCATAAGAATAAAGAGCATTTGATGAGCTCATTGTAGACAGAAATTAAGTTGTGTCGTCTAAATCGTAATTTTAAATCGTATTAAAACTTGTTTCTTGACTGAAAATAAAAAAGTAATCGGTATTTTAAACATATTAGTTTTATAATTTTTTTCCCGACTACATTATTATTACACCAAAAGCAAAACAAAATGAACAACAACAACGCTAAACGAAATAAAAAACAAAATACGCAAGGCATCAAAACCAACAGACATCTAAACATACATAACGAAAAACACAGAAAACAAAAACAAAATAAACAACGCAATAAAACCAACCCACATCCAAATATACGAAGAGAATTCACAAAACAAAAAACACAACTCAGTGACGCCAACTGCATCCAAACATACAAAATACACAGCTGAATAAAACCACATACATACATCTACACACACGTCTACATAATTTTTATACCCTTCACTTTCGTGAGAAGGGTATATATAAGTTTGTCATTCCGTTTGTAATTTCTATAATATAATTTTCCGACCCTATAAAGTATATATATTCTTTACTATGTTCATTTTTCGCCGTGGTGTAGAATTAATGTCAAACTTTGTTTACATTTTGTAAATGTCAAACTTTGTTTTAATTTTGTTAATGTCAAATTTGTGATTAAAGACAAAATTTATGTTGTTAAATTCGTTTATGTTTTAAAACCAATAATAATATTACACGAAATTAGTTTTATTTTTAAAAACATCAAATTAAATTACAAACAGATTCAAATTTATAAACATTTTTTGTTTAACAAAAATTGGCTTTGATTTATTTGTCAGCTGTTTTTGACATTTTTCCCTGACAGCCAATTCGCCTTCAAGTGCAGGCACAATGTCAAACTACATATAAAAAAATATAACCAATTCGCTCGGTATTCTGAATTCGCCGATGACTCTACCTTATAAAATTAATATACCTTGCCACTACCCACACACTATTGGCATTTTTTTCATTGAAAAAGCACTGAAAAAAATATTTGGTTATTTTTAATTTTGAAGATTAAATTGCATTACTGTAAAAACAAAATCTTAAGTCCACAAAAATCAATTTAATTGTAGAGTTTCGTACTTCAGAACTAAAAGTTGAATTTCTTAAAAATAAGGATAAATTGAAGCAGTATTCAATTTTGAAAGATATAGAAATCGTCGATTATGTGAGCGATTAATTTGTGTCAATATGCGAAAATTTTAAAACCCTATGGCTACGACGCAATTTATTGGAGAAATAACAGTGTTTGTGCCAAAAAGACGTCGAGTCTTTCTGAGCCAATATTAATAAAATCTAAAAAATCTAAAAATAATGTAGATATTTTAATGGGACAAATATAATATAAAATTAAAAGTTTTATTGTATGTTTTACTATTATATTATGATCATTTTTCTATATAAAAATATATGTACGTAATTAATATACGACTAAGAATTCGTTTTTATACCCTTCACATTCGTAAGAAGGGTATATACATATTAATTTGTCATTCCGTTTGTAATTTCTAGAATGTAATTTTCCGACTCTATAAAGTAGATATATTCTGGATCCTTATAGATACCGGAGTCGATTAAGCCATGTCCGTCAGTCTGTCTGTTGAAATCAGTTTTTAGAGGACCCTAGATATCGGCGAGATTCGAATCTTCAATAATTCTGTTAGACATGCTTTCGAGAAGATCGCTATTTAAAATCAGCAAAATCGGTCGGTAAATAACGGAGATATGAGCAAAAATCCGAGACAACCTCTGAAAATTAAATTAGCAACAACAACACTGTATATTAAACAAGTAAGAGTGCTATATTCGGCTGTGCCGAATCTTATATACCCTTCACCATAGTGTATTTTAAACATAATTGATCTTACAGTCTAGTTAATAAAAACATTAAAAAAATTTGAGTCGATTTAAGCCGAATATTTCGGCTGCGGCTCAAGCAACTAAATATAGTTCGGCGGCGGCTAAGCTCCGACTCGAAGCCGGTCGACTTCGACCTCTGATTCATTGCTGGTAAACGTTGACGAGACCAAGGTATATTTATTTTATAAGGTAGTGTTAACAAAACAGCTGACTATTTTTTGCTCACATTCATGTTTTTTCGCCGCGGTGTAGAGTTAATGTCAAACTTTGTT
>NC_060951.1:12534357-12538844 GCF_022045245.1 Lucilia cuprina
GAACGAATGTACTTGCTATGAATGTAATGGATCACAACTGTTAGACACAACAAGGTACAAATTAATTCCATCGGAATGAATAAGTCCCCCATCGGAATGAATAAGTCCAAAGTTAGTAAGACGATACTAACAGGTGTGTATATAGTCCGGACAGACACAATTATACAAAATTGGTCTAACGTTTTTGGATAATTGTAGAGCATGCTTTCATCGGAATTAGATTCACCTATAAAGGTAGCGATTTTATTCTATAAAAGTATTTTTTTTATCTCATAAGAATTGGTTCGTTACAGAGCCTTATATGACTCAGAAACCCTTAAGAGGTTTATAATATTATTCCTTAAAAATATTTTCAATTTTATTGACAACACTTACCTAAACGTTGTTAAAAAGGGGAATTTTATAAATAACATCATTAGGGTGGTTAACTTTAAACTGTTTATTCAAAATTATGAATTTAATTTTCTGATATCACACAAAAAATAAAAAAACAGTATTATTGAAAAAAAAACGTATTTTGTTAATTATGTTCTTTTTGTAATTTATATTTTGTTACACTACTAATATAATCTTATTTTTGCAAATAAAATATCATATACAGTGGAAATTAAAATATAACATTAAAATCCAGTAAAAAAGAAGTGGAATTTACTCCATGGAAGTACTAAAAAGACATGAAGAAATTATGATTTTATCACTTCATTGATTTCAAATTATAAACATCACTTTCACAGAGGTTACAAATTTACTTAGGACGGGTTTCTTACTCATCAGTTAACTTGCTGAACAGCTGTTTTTTGTAAAAAATACTTTTGTAAAATGGAAAATTTTGAATAAATATTAAATAAACATTTAAAACAATAATTAATGAAACAAAACAAATCAGAAAATTACAATTTACTTAAAATATTATGTTCTTGTTTTTCCGAAATCATTGTTTTTGTTAATTGTGTTTTCTCACTTATAACTTGAGTTGAATTGGCCAATTACACTCAGTTAAACTAATATAATAAGTAACTTTACTGATAACTGAAAAACACGAAACATATATTAAACCTGGTTTAACCAAAGAATAAAGATTATCTTTATCAGATAAACTCGCCCTTAGTGCTACTTTTGAAGTAATGATAATTGTTATTCTTTTTGAAGTACTTCGTTTTATTTATGCTGGGTAAAAATGGGAATTTCACGGTAACGCTACATCCTTGGTTGTTTCTAATTCGATGGATAAATAATTTTGAAATTGAAAACTGATGTGATATTTTGTGAATATTATGAATAAGTTAGGTTAGGTCAATATGAGGATGTAAATTACATCAAAACATAAGAAATATACCTAGGCCACTATCGGCCTTGTTGTACACTCTTTGCTTTATTGGTAAATGGAAACACAACTAACCTTATGTAGTGTTGTGATTATATTATCGTCCGACGTTCAGAAACTCAGTTTACTAGATCTCTCCAATCAGCTTTCGAGAGGGATTTTATATACAAAATAATATATGCCTTACATTCGTCTGTATCGGCCCGTCCAATTTGGTACAGCAGTGTGCTTAATTCTTTGTGTCCATTAAAAATACCTACCAAGGATGTTTCTCGTCCTATTCCTGGTTTTAAACATCGTACATGAATCTTCGTACATGAAACTTTTTTAGAAAATGGTTCACATGCTTTCACCAGGACTTGTAGCTTTATTTCTATGACCAATGATGAAGTAGTACTATTTTTCCAGAAGAAGTGTGTGATGAAACAATTTCTGAAGATTTTTATAATATGGACGATTTTGCTGTATTTACATCACCAGTAGAAGATATTCCTGAAGGAACTGGTAATGCAACCCGAGGACCTGGGCGACCGCAAATTGTAAGAACAGGTAAACCTAGACATCCAAGAAAAGTTATTAATTTAATAAAAATGTGGTGGTCGATAAAGTTTTTAAAACATATAAAGAAACATTATCTAGTAAACTTTGTGAGAACTGGAAAGAAGTAATGAAGTTAAGAGATAAGGGCACATGGTCACTAACTGAACTTCCAAATTGACACAAAGCTATAAAAAGTAGAATTTGAGAAATACAAAGTCCGACTTGTTTGCTAAAGGTTGTAGCCAAAGGTATGGCATTAACTACCAAGAAACGTTTTCTATCGTAGTTCGCTATGCAACGATACGTACGTTAATAGCTTTAGCGGTAGAGCATAAAATGCATTTACATCAATCACTCTATGGTCCGAAACAAGCTGGAAGAGAATGGAACAAGAAATTGAACGATATACTTTGTAAAATTGGTTTTGAAAGGTGCAAGAACGAATCTTGTTGGTATAAAATTATACGCAACAACAATTTTATTATAATAGCAGTTTATGTTGACGATATCATTATTGGATCCAAAAACAAAAATGAAATTTTAAAAATTAAATCGGAAATTGCATGTGAATTTGTAAAAACTGTCAAACAACGTAATGGAGAAACAGGAGACATAAAGTTAAGTCAAGAAGTCTACATTAATGAATTATTAAAGGAATATGGCATGGAAAATTGCAAACCATCGTCTATATCTCTAAATCCTATATAATTCAATATTTAAAAGGATCACAAAATATGAAACTTCGGGAAGCAGAAAACTTGCAGGTTATACTGATGCTGATTGGAAAGGGTGTACTGTGGATAGGAAATCTTATTCCGGATTTGTAAAATTACCTTGGTAAAAGCGTAATTTCTTGGGAATCAAAAAAGCAATCCACAACAGCACTCAGCAGTACAGAAGCCGAACACATGTCGATATCTAATCCATCAAAAGAAGCTGTGTATTTAAGAAGATTATTGCAAGAGCTTTGTTAATGGAAAGATGAAAGCATGGTGTTAAATGTTGACAATGAAGGTGCTATGAAGTTGGCTATAAATCCTGTATATCACAATAGAAGTAAACACAACGATATTAAATATCATCATATAAGAGATGTTGTTAAATCTAAAGAAGTAGAATTTAAATATTGTCCAACTGAACTTATGATTACTGATATATTGACAAAGAATTTACCAAAGGCTAAGCGTTTGAATATTGTTAATGTGTTAAATTTGAAATAATTAAATTTGTAAAGAAATATCCATGTTGCGGAGGAGCGTTGATAATTTTTGTTATTCTCAAAACACTTTTGTATAACAAATCTCTTTTTTGCCAAAAAAGTAAAAATATTCCGAAATAAAATTAAAAAACAAATCAAATACTAACATACTGACTGGTGTAAGGTATCATATGGTCGGCTACGCCCGACTATATATTCATACTTGTTTTAGTTTGCATTGAAAAATATTTTATATAACAATTTTTTCTTATCAAATATTCGTTCAAAAATTTTGTTAAACTTGTTTCCTATTTATAATTTTTTAAATAATACTTAATCGTAAAATAAGGAAAGTTTATTTTCAATAGGAAACAAGTTTAACAAAATTTTTGAACGAATGACAAATATTTGATAAGAAAAAATTGTTATATTGTTATATTAAAGTTTTATAAAAAGGGTTTTGCGAACTTTTATAGACATAATAGATCAATTAAATTAATTATAAGAAGCGTTTGTGCCAAATTTCATCCAATTGTCTTGAAAATTGCGGCCTGTACCTTACACACAAGGTTTACATGGACAACCAGCCAGACGGACGGACATAGCTTAATCGACTCAGAAAATGATTCTAAGCCGATTGGTATACTTTAAGGTGGGTATAGGACGAATATTTTTGTATGTTACAAACATCAGCACAAACCCAATTTACTCTCAACACTAAAGTGTGAAGGGTATAAATATTCATATTGTTATACAAAAGTGTTTTTAGAATAACAAAAATTATCAACGCTCTTCCTCAACATGGATATTCCTTTACAAATTTAATTATTTCAAATTTAACACATTAACAATATTCAAATGCTTAGTCTTTGGTAAATTCTTTGTCAATATATCAGTAATCATATGTTCAGTTGGACAATATTTAAATTCTACTTCTTTGGATTTAACAACATCTCTTATATGATGATATTTAATATGGTTGTGTTTACTTCTATTGTGATATACAAGATTTATAGCCAACTTCATAGCACCTTCATTGTCAACATTTAACACCATGCTTTCATCTTTCCATTAACAAAGATCTTGCAATAATCTTCTTAAATACACAGCTTCTTTTGATGCATTAGATATCGACATGTGTTCGGCTTCTGTACTGCTGAGTGCTGTTGTGGATTGCTTTTTTGATTCCCAAGAAATTACGCTTTTACCAAGGTAATTTTACAAATCCGGAATAAGATTTCCTATCCACAGTACACCCTCTCCAATCAGCATCAGTATAACCTGCAAGATTTCTGCTTCCCGAAGTTTCATATTTTGTGATCCTTTAAAATATTGAATTATATAGGATTTAGAGATATAGACAATGGTTTGCAATTTTCCATGCCATATTCCTTTAATAATTCATTAATGTAGACTTCTTTACTT
>NC_060951.1:12538944-12586186 GCF_022045245.1 Lucilia cuprina
AAAAATGTAATTTGTTGTCGTATTCATGCATTAAAAATTCATCCATTTATGAAACCACCACTAAATGTGTTACTTGGCAAACTTAATGGGTTTCACTATATGCTTTATTTTCTGAAATCAATTATTTTTTTTAAATGATTTGTTTATAAATTAATCTGAACGAACTGAATATTGATTACGATGTTTAATAACTACGATTTGGCTTAGTTTCACTAGTTTGGGGCGCCCTAATGGGATTAATTAAAAAAATGATAAGCGCTTATGAGAAGCTGTTATAATTTTTGAATGAAATGTCTATTTTCTATGAGAGATTTTTAAATATCTGACTTCCTAAGGTATTCAAAATGTCTTTTAATGACATTATCATGAGAATTTTCATGTTTTGTTCGCGATATTTTTATAATTTTCAAGATATTTGAAAAGATTTCATTTTCGTCAATTCTGACATTATCTTTTAGGATTTTAAAGGAAATAATTGTGAACTGACTTCAAAATCATCTAAATATAACAGTTTTATATCATATTTTAAATATTTACTTCGAATAAAGGAAATTAATCTAACTTAGGTAAGATAATATACGGTACTCCTATTTTTTTGAACAGTCATAATCGGATATGGATTTCGAAAAAAAGTTAATACCAAAAAAACTAATGAACCTATTTACAAAATGACATTTGTTCTGTATTTTAAACACTTATCAAATAAATATCGTGAAAAAATATTTGATTTCTTCAAATCTTTCCTTTTTAAATTAAGCTGCACAATTATTTTTCTATCTCACTCCTATTTTTTTTGAACACAGCTGTATATATACAGTAGGACCTTCATTATCCGGGATCGAAAAATATTGTTTAACCGTGATTACCTCTATTATCCGTAATAATAAGCAAAATTCTACTATTTTTTAGCAATCACGAACATTTAGAACAAATGAAAAAGGGGAATACCCGTAAAACGAAAATACTAAATTGGAAAATAATAGACAAACAACACTACTCGATTATTTTTAGAAATTACATTGTCAGTTGGTACTTACGTAAAGGAGTTGTCATTCGGTACCTAACTCTAAGTATGTATTGGTAGAATTTTTGTATTAGTGTTGGAGCTCCAACCACTTTCACCACACTTTCCAAACATACATACTTCCATAAAATCGTACATAAAAATTAGGAAAAATAAATAACATTTAAATTTTTACATTCGCAGATTTTTTAATTCATTTTGACCACATCTAATCATTAAACATTTAATTAATATACTTTTCGGACTTAAAATCTCTTTTTTTTGCAAAAAAATAAGTTTATTTTAAATAATTTTTTATTTTTCAATACCAAAATATACAACTTTGTTTTGTCAATTTTAATTTCAACACACAAAAATTAATTGTCAAAAAAATTAAAAAAATATTTTTTTAGTTTGTGAAAAATAAGAATATTTCGGATTGTTAAATGTGATAAAATTGTGTAAAAAATTAAAAAATAGTTATGTGTTTGTGAAAAAACGTCGTTCAAGTCCTATTATAACGGTATTTTCGCAAAAAAGTTTTGAAGTATTGTGAGAGAATTGAGTTCTCACAAGTGTGTTGAATTTACACAGAACTCGTCTGTGGAGAGAAGGAAATGTTATTGTTGTAAAACAATGTCATAGTCCAACTTCTTATTATTCTTTGTTACATAACATGAAATTCTTATCTACTGTTTACTGTTTTCTGACAAAATTATTTTTTTATATTTTTGATTTTTTTATGAATATAAAATCTTGAATTCTTTCATTTTTATATAAATGTGTACATATTCATTTATTAATTAATAAAGATATCTATTAAAAAACTAGCCAAAGTTGTCACTCAATCAACCGGATAAATCGATTATACAGAATGCTACCGGTCCCGACCATCACGGAAAATCGAGTCCCCACTGTGACAAATCTTAAATAAGTATATCTGAAAAACTATAACAACTAGAGTTCTTCATTTTTCTTCAGAACCACTTTAGTATCGACACGAATATTTACGACAAAAATTTGGCGGACTAGAAATAGGGGGTGTGGCACTTTCCACAGGAATTACATACTAAAATTAATTTATCTGAGTAACTATTGAAGTTAGAATCTTAAAATTTTGCACGATGACTTTTAACATCCATCTGAATATTTGGGAGTGAATGGACTTTCACAAGGGTGGCTTGGAACCTTCCATATAAATTAAATACAAAAATTCGTTTAACTCAGAAACTATTAAATCCAGAATTTTGCACTAACAACTTTGACATCCATGTCAACATTTGCGTAATATATAAGCGGATTTTATATAAGATTTGGGTACCTCCCATATGAATTAAATACATAAATTCGTTTTCTTAGGAAGCAATTGGAGATATAATCTTAAAATTTTGTACGAAGAACTTTAACATCCATGTGAATATTTGGCAGAAGAGTGGACGGACTAGCATTAGAGAGCATTGCCACCTCCCATATGAATTAAGTACAAAAATTATTATATATGTGAAACTATTAGAGCTAGAATCATCAAATCATCAAATCACGAAGAACTCTGACATCCATGTAAATATTTGGGTAATAAATTGGTTACGCACAAAAATTCGTATATCTGGAAACTTTTTTAGCTAGAATCTTCAAAAATCGTAAAGTATATTGTGTGCTCTGCTACCCAAAAATCGATATATATCAGTGTATTGCACTGACTGATCTAAATAAAATCATTTACAATTTGTAGCTGTCGATATAAATCAGCTATTTGGTTGTTTATCCTGAGCTGATATCACTAATAATATTAGGAGGTACATACCAAACGTCTGTTAAACACTGTTTCTCTGTTTTGTTTTTGGACTTTCGATTCAATTTTTTTTAAACCTTTACCAATATAAACGTTTATTTTCGAATGAATATATTTAGCAAATACAATAAAAAAAAATTGAACAAATATACATTATTACCATCAATACATAGGGACTAGAGGCGATGTGCCTTGTTGATTCTATTCTCTTACTTAGGAATTTCATTCTGTCTTGTAAAAAGATAAATTTAGATTTTAAATTTAACATTGAGTCTAGCTCATGACTATATTCAGAACCTCTTCAGGCCTTCTACACAAGTAATTTAGACCCTTGAATTGAAGAGTTGAATGTAGTTGATCCTACCATCCATAGAAGGTTGATATAACCCCCCATAAAAGGTTTTTATTCCAAAATATAGATTGCAACAATTGTAATTAAATTTAAATTAGATTTTATATTACAGGAATGTTTATATCTTTGTATGTTTCATAATTGTAATGGCTAGATAACTGTCTGAAAAATAGTCCGCATAATAGTTCAAAAACAATTCATTCCAAAAAAGAACAATTTTATCAATTTTACCAATCCTGATATACAACCATTCATATATGTACATATATGTATATATTAAAAAGGAAACACCATATATGTATTAAAAAAAATATATATATATTTTTGTTCAAAAATAAAACTTTTCATTCTAAATACAATTCAACATAATAATAAAACGTTATTCCTTGGCTTCTTTCAAATTGTCCACATCGTTTTTTGACTTAATTAATATTGGATCACATAAACTCGATCGGATTTTCTTGGCATACACACAATTGTTTCTCCAATAGATTGAGGCAAAGCCGTGATCTTTTAACATTTTCGCATATTGATACAAATTAAACACTTCATCGCTGACATAATCAATAATTTCAATATCGGCCAAATCCGGTTGCTGTTTCAATTTGTCCTTATTTTTTAGGAATTCAACTTTCAAATCTGATGTTCGAAATTCTACAATCAATTGAATTTTATCGGGCTTAAGCTTGAGCCGTTCGTTGTATTTGCTTTCCTTGTTCTTTACTTTAACAATATCCTTGTCCGATATTTGTATTTTCATATGATGACACAGATTAATAATATTTATTTTGGGAATTGTGCACAATTGAAGTTTAGTGAAACCTTTAACTAAAACACTGTTGGCATCGGAATTTTCAGTATTGTCGATTGAAATCGTTCTTTCAATTCTATTGTTTTGATTGCAATTATTATTTTTGAGTTTTTCAATTTCCTCTTGTAGTTTAATTATTTCCAATTTTAGTTGTTCATTTTCAGATTTCAGCTTAACATTTTCGTCATTTACTTTTTCCATTTGTTTTTTGTGAAGATCGCCCTGTTGTTTATTTTCCTGCTGTTGTAATTTCAATGAAAATAATTCTTCTTCTAAATCAAGACATTTTGTTTCTTTTTCATTATTGAAATTCTCCCATAAAATACAATTTTTTAGTTTTCTTTCCAACAAAAGTATGTATGTTTTAATAAGGTTATCGGATTTTTCCAACGCCGCAATTGGCTTACTTGAAAGTACCTCATCCATTTTTTATATTATTTTCCTAGAAATGTAATACTTTTTTTATTAACTAAAGTAAATTAAGAACCAAAAATTGTTTCAAAACTCGCCCATTTAAGTAAAATAATTGTGTTTAGTTTAACTCCTTTGTTTGGTTTGTATACAAAATTTAGTTCTCAATTCCAATTATGCTGAATAAACTAATTTAAACGTAAATAAGTAAGAAGTTATAGTCGGGCGAGGCCGACCATATGATACCCTACACCTGTATACGAATAAAATGTGATTTAGTTTTCATAATAAAGCTTAAATGCCTACCTTGCCTCAGATATACTAAAGCCATTTACTGTTTAATTAAACTGTGGATATTTAAGTAAAATTTTGATGGGGGATTTTTAGTGGGGTTAGGGTCATATGAGGCCCTATAATTATAAAGTTCATCTGGGTCATCAAGACTAGTATAGAACTTTGTTTTGCTGCTTTTTGTCGAGATACGAGTATATTAAGCATAATTATGAACTTAAAAGCCCTAGGTGAAATAATGGACCGATCTTAACCATTTTCAATAGGGTTCGTCCCTAAAAATCGATTCGATTTAAGGTGGGTATAGGACCAATATTATTGTGCGTTACAAACATCAGCACAAACCCAATATACCCTTCCCACTAAAGTGGTGTAGGGTATAAATATTGTGTATAACAGAATTCGGCCATACACACATGTGTATATATACATACATATATATGTATGTATATACATATATTCATTCAAAACGATAAAAATTTTCAAATGTAGTCCAGTCAAATTTGGAGTAAAAAAATAAAACTGCGGAATTATCGTTGACTTAATAAATTTTATCTTGACACTTCATGTTAGGGGTAAAATCAACCTACATATATATTAGGAGAGAAAATTGAGGTTGGAGGTCCTGCGTCCTACAAGCATAGAAGTTTTGACAATTTTTTTACATCATCTTTTTATCGCTTTACTCGTATTTTTAAGACAGTGCTGGGCGTTAAAGTCACGGATATTATATTAATCATATGCCGATTCTCATAAAATTTAGTAGAGAGGGTTGGGCTCATAAGAAACTTACTTATGTCGAATTTCATCTCAATATACTTTTAAGCCAGTAATGAGCCTAAAAGTCATTTTCTGAAGGGGACCTTATGTGGGGGTAGGGTCAACTATAGACCGATGCTCATAAAATTCCATTGAGAGGTTTTTGGTCATAATAGATTTAGTTATGTTCGATTTCATCGCTACAATTATTCAGTTATGAGCGTTAGAGTAATTTTCTGAAGAGGACCTTATAGGGGGTAGGGTTAATTATAGACCGATTTTTAAGCCAATAATGAGCGTTAGTCATTTTCTTAAGGAGACCTTATAAGGGGGATTTGATCAATTATGGATCGAATTTAATCGCTATATTCGAACTTTTAAAACAGATTTGCCCATTAAAGCTGTTTTTTTTTGCAGGTTCACTTGTATAGGGACCGATATGACCCGTTTTCAATGCCAAGCAAACCAAGGGAATATTTTTTCAAAATTTTAACTATTTAGCTCCTTCCGTGTGAACTCTTTCGTGATTTCAACAGACAGACGGACGGACATGACTAGATCGTCTTATAATTTAATAAGAACCCAGACTATATACATACTTTTATGGGTCTACGACCAATATTTCGATGTGTTATGAACGTCATGTTCATTGTCATGAATAAATGAGTAATGAATAAAGTATGTTTGGGCCTTAATATCATTAATCCATACACGGAATTTTATGAGAATCAGTCCATAATTGCCTTTAGACACCATCATTACCCCCACCCACCATATTAAGTTTCATAACTCTGCATCAGTTAGCTCTCTAAACTACGCAGTAAAACTCTAACTTGACTGGACTATTAAAATTTTGTTGATTTTTTTAAGTCTGTCAACAAGGCGATTTCAAAAAGTGCGGGGGAATTCTGAAGAATCAGCAAAGTTGTATTATCTTTTTCTTAGTGGAAATTTCTTTTTTTTAGTGGTTGTGTCATAATCAGCTGGTTAAAAGACAAAAAATCAATGTTGCCAGATAATAATAAGTTTAGTAATTGTGCCTATAATAGTAAATTTTCAACAAAATAAATTCAAGAATATGTTGTGAATAATAGCTGAGCTACTGCTTATTCGAATTTCGAAAAATATACAATGTCTCACATAAGTATTCGAATTTGGTTGCACTTTGAAAAGAAACATAATTTAATAATGTTTTTGCGTGTGAAATGAATAATTAAATTTGCTATATTGTTTAGAAAGTTCTATGGTTTAATATCGCACTCTGTTAAATTTGCAAAAATTACATTTACTTAAATTAATTTAATTTTTTTCAAAAGTCCGTAAAATTGATTCACAAAAGTATTCGAATTTTTCTTGTATTTAATATATTTCCTCTTATTTTACGAAACACAAAAATTAGAATGAAATGGGTTTTTGCTTCCGGTTGATAGTAACTCATTAAAACAATTTTAAGTATAAAAACCATTCGATTCTAGAATTATGTTCAAAAATGAAATACAGAATAAATTAGTATATTTTTGTAAATGTAAATTTTTTATTTTTTAAAAAACGATATATCAAACCTAAGGACTGTCTAGACAATATAGCAAATTAATTTATTTATTTTGCATACAAAATATATTATTAAATTTCGTATCTTTTCATAGTTTACCTAAATTCGAATACTTATGAGAGACACTGTATATAAATGAGAAAATAAGAGAATTCTGACTGAGCAAAAAACTCGATAATTTTTAAAGATTTATGTGATTTGTTCATGAGATTTATTGATAATAAATTATGAATAAATGCTTTTAAAGCTAATTTATGTCAAATTTCATCCCGACATAAGTATTTATACTCTAAATTACCAGCATCATCTTGAATAGGTGTATAGGAACCAATGTTAATGATTTCTTTCGGTTAATCGGTTAATATTAACATACATATTTATTAACATACATATTTATTAACATACATATTTATTCTGATCTTAGTATAGTTTAAGGGTGTGGGACAAAAATGGCAAACAGTAGTTTTAAATTGAAAAAAAAACTAATTCTGCCTTTCTTCTTATATATTAATTATACCCTACACCACTATAGTGGGGAGGGTATTATACGTTTGTGCAGATGTTTGTAACATACAAAAATATTGGTCCAATACCCACCTTAAAGTATACCGATCAATTCAGAATCATTTTTTGAGTCGATTAAGACATGTCCGTCCGTCCGTCGGTCCGGCTGGCTGTCCATGTAAACCTTGTGCGCAAGGTACAGGCCGCAATTTTCAAGATAATTTGATGAATTTGGCACGAAGCCTATTGAAAATGGTTAAAATCGGTCCATTATTTCGACTAGCCCCCATACAACCGTACCCCCCAATTAGGGCCTTTTGGCTTATAATTAACTTAAATGATATAATATGTTAACAAAAGTCGACAGAACTTAGACAGAAATTGCGACCTGTACCTTGCGCACAAGGTTTACATGGACAGCCAGCCAGCCAGACAGACGGACGGACATAGCTTAATCGACTCAGAAAATGATTCTAAGCCGATTGGTATACTTTAAGGTGGGTATAGGACGAATATTTTTGTATGTTACAAACATCAGCACAAACCCAATATACCCTCCCCACTAAAGTGGTGTAGGGTATAAAAATATACTCATGGTGTAGGGTATTATATGGTCGGCCATGCCCGACTATACTTTCCTACTTGTTAGATATTAGGTTTGTGTATTGTCTAATAACTAGACACTAGTGTATAGTCCAACAACTTAATCATAGGATAGTTAATAGATTAGATCAGAGAAAAATCATATTTTTAGGGCGGGTTTTGATAATTTTTAATCAGATTAGTTAATCTAAAAATAAATTGATTCTGTTTTTAATTGATTATGTCTTTAATGCTTTTAAGTACAAGATTAAACTTCGCATTGTTGCCATACAAAACAACACAAAACGTCACTGTTTGTTATCAAAATAATGCATGTTTTATAAAAAAAGAAGAAGACAATTGTAAATATAATATAAAAATGAATGAAAACTTAAAATCAATACAAAAAGAAATATTGTGTAGTCCCTATAATTTATACTAATAGATAAATCAATAATTTTTTGTTTATTTTAGTAAAAAATTTATTAATTTTTTGAATCAGCTGTTTACACTTTCGCATTTCTTGCTCAAGTTTAAGCCACCTTAAACTAGCAAACAAACTGATCTTATTGAGTAGTCATAAATAACTTTCGAGGATTAATTTTATGTTAATCCCTGATCCTTCTCATAAAGATTGGCTCTTAAAGTCTATTCAAAATTGTATATAATGGGTCGATTATCGAAATCAACCAAAACTTAGTAGAGTTGTCTGTTGCAAAAATGAAATTACAGACGACGAATGCCTGACAGTGGCAAAGAAAGTGCTCCAGAGTTTCACTGTCCTCTCCACATACTCTACATACTTCTAATCTAAAACTATTACATTCGCTCTTTCGTTGCCAACTACTCCCCAGTGGGCTGGTACCCATATGATATGAACCTTACCTCTGGGAGAGTATTCAGTTAAAGCTTTCTTACAATCCAATACGGTCTTAGATTTAGTTCTATCTCTTGATATAGCCCTAATTGTCTTCTGGCTGTCGATAAATATATTAAGCTCTGTGGGCGCCATATTTACTTCTAATACAATTTACGCATTCCGTTATTGCTCGTACTTCTGCCTGGAAGCTTGTGTTATGATTTGGTAAACGGTGGTATATTTCTGCTTCTGGATCTTCAATATAGAATCTGGAGAACTGGTATTTGCTCTAATGTTCCGCTTGACCAAGACATTCTATCTGGGATCAGCGTTTCAAAGTTTCCGACATATTCTGTGTCTGTGTAAAACCTTCCAATATGTCCAGTATACATTGATGACGTGTCCTATAACCGCTTTTGGCCAGTTCACCTTATATCATAAACATGTTTCAATTGGTGGAATATCTAGCAACGTTTTCAGAGCCTTGGTTGAAGTAGTATAAATTTCACCACTTATACCCAAGCAGCATCAATAACTTTTTGGCAACTAACCAAAGTTGCCGTTCATAATACCAAGTTTTATGTCAGTTGGGTTGACTGCTGGAAACACAACTAAAGTTTCGTTGCTATCCATTATCGACCCATTTAATTTGAAAATTATATAAAATTATAGAGAACATATAAAAACTTAATTCTTAAAAGAACTTTCGTTGCATGGCTGGTTGTGTTTCTCTACAAAATTGGTAGTCCTTCTCATAGGGAAATATAAACATACACGCCTGGTTCCAAATTGACAAGTTGTCACATATAAACATACGTACGACAACACTATGCAATGTTAACCTCGCAATATAAATTTTATTCACATCCGTTGTTAAAGAGTTAACAAACGTGGTAAGCTCTCTATTGACTATGGATTTTGAGCTTACCTTGTTTTTTAACTTTTAGATAATGGATGTTTATAACATTTAGATTGCGACAACGAATTGTTGCAAAGTTGATAACGTTGCGTTGTCAACATTACATAGTATTCTCAAACATATGTATACCCAGCAAAAAAAGTGAGGAAAAAGAAGTAGATTTTCACCACAAATAACATACTTGAAGTACTTCCAATTTTGGCGAAAAACCTATGAATTTTACATTAGCGTGTCATTGGAGGGATGTTATTCATTTTTGACAACTATGAACTGCATCTAATCTTATTCATAGATGCAATAAAAATACGATATTTGGATGTCAAAAATAAACCGAATTCATTCAATGACATGCTTATGTTAATTTCATTGGTTTTTCACCAACGTTTGATGTACTTCGAATATGTTATTTGTAGTTACTTTTCTACATCTCTTTCCTCACTTTTAACTGGGTTTTCATTTGTAAGGAAATATTTGGTTTATAAAAGCGAATAAATATATAATCGCATTTTTAGATGTTATTAAGATGTCGTTTGTAAAGTATGACATCAATTATTATTTGCTGGGTATACTTGACAACGTACCAACATCCTAACCTCGGATTTGATCAAAATATATTTTGTATTTAAGCTTAGTGGCAAACATTACTCAAACTGAAAGTTACTGAAATAAGATTTTAAACGATAACTGACATTTTTTGTTGTAATTTTTCATTAAAAAATTGAGTTTGAACTCCATTTATATTTTAGATAAGATAAAAAATTAAATGTATTTAGTAAATAATTATTATATGGTATTGTATTGCTGTTATACATACATACATATGTATAAATATAGGCACGATTCGATTAAAAACTTAATAATAATAAAATTTAATACATAAATATAATTGTAAAGGTATAATAAATAAATACGAAACTTATGTGTAGATAAAATAAGATTACGAACTAATTAATAATTATTTATACTATGTATATTTATTTATATCTTAAAGAAAATTTGTAATTGCTTGGAATGTTTAATCATTTGTTTTTTTTTTTTTCATATTAATATTGATTTAAATCACCACGAGAGTATAAAAATCGATAATTCTTATGAACATCGATCGGTTTAAACGTAAATGGAATGTTTGATTAACCAATTAGATACTCGTAATTAATTATGTAATTAAAGCATTGTAAAGTAGTCTTTTAAAGTTTCGGTTTGGTTAAAAGTTTTGTGGAATTTTTATTATCTGGAATGACGTTGATGTTCTGACCGTAAGATGGGTTTTTCTTCTGGTGCAATACACTCGCATTCACGTACACTGGTGTCGGCCGTTGGCTCACAGTGGACGGTGGAGGTGGCGTTGATGTTGGCATTATCGTCTGTTCGTTTTTCTTCTCTTCGCACGATTGATTTTCTATCATCTGTCTCGCTGCCGGCTCCTGCTCCTCCTCTTCTTCCTCCTCTTCCTCCAAAATTATATCTCCGCCCACCAGGGCTATGCGTTTGATGGTCCTTGGCGTTATGATATTCGTTGAAAGGTTGACTTGTTCGTTTTGGTTGTTGTTGTTGTTGGTGATATTGGTATTCTTGCTGTGACTCTGGACAGGAGTGGGAATGGGCATTTGTTCGTTTTTCGATGGCGCCACCACTAGTTCTTCGGTGTTCTGAGTTTCTGGCTTGCTCGCGTTCTCTATAGATGTCGGAGTCGATGTGGACTCTGCTGCCTGCAACGTCACCGGTATTGATTCTATCGTATCTTTGGTTTTTGTTTCGTTCGGTTTGCTGCTCAGTTCCATAGCTGGCAATTGGACGGAACTGCTGAAGCTGGTATTTTGTTGGTCCACTGCCGAAACCATTGTGCGACTGTGCGACATGCGGTTCAATCCGGTATCTTTCCATTTCTCTAAAACAAATGAGAGTGACTTAGTTTTTTGTCCCCTCACCACTCGTCAAATAAACAATACAATCACATACCTGCCACACTACTGCCATTGTTGCCACCACCACCAGCATGTTTGCCAAATGGCAATAAACGTCCCGGCTGACACATTATTACTGTTTTGTAGGCTTTGCGATACTGCTTGTTCATGATGACATAAATAATAGGATTGATGCAGGCCGACATATACAACATGATGTAACTGAGTATATGAAAATTGGGATGTTCAACATCCTGATCGGCCACTTTGGCAATAGTAATGGGCAAATAACAAATGACAAAGCTCAAAAATATTGCCAGCACCATCTTAGTAATGCGCCATTCATTCCGTTTCGCTCTCACCTCCCTTTGATCCTTCACTCGAGTCGTTTGTTTCTGCACCGATTCGTGTTTAACGTCTGTCGAAAAACTACTACTGTCGGCAGAAGATACTCTGCTTTGACCATTGCCCGTTTCAACATTGCTGCCCGTAGCAACGGGTGTTGTTCTCAAATTATTTGGTATGGAATTTTGTTTGTTGGCATGACGCTTTAAACGCTGTTCCGACTTGTGTACCACCCAGAAAATTTTTGTATAACATGCTATAATTATTATGCATGGTATTACAAAGGCAGTCACAAATAGTGTGGTCTTGCTGCTATGACCATGATCGTCTTCTAGTATAGAACAAGTTCCTAGTTTTTTATCATAACCGAAAGTGCCCCAGGCACCGACTAGTGTTGGCAATTGCATGCCATATGAAAACACCCAACAGAATATTATCATGGCTGCAATCCAATGTCTTTTATAGATTTTCCCATATGAACTATGATGGGCAATCATGACATATCTGCAATGAAAGTGAAGAAAATGTTTAAACAACTAATTTTTAATGGGGTCTTGAAAGTCATTCCTTTGAAATACTAACCTATTAATAGTGATCATAGCAATACATAAAAGGGAAACTCCAATATTTCCATATTGTATAAATGGTATCATCTTACAGAGAACATCTCGAGGTTCCCAGGTCCCTTCAATGAATCGATAGGCATTAAATGGCAAAACTAAAGCGCAAAATAATAAATCTGCTATACATAAGCTGAAATTAAATAAGAACAAATATTTAAGTATTATATCGAAAACTAGGGGTCAATTCTGGTTTCCTTTAGGAGTTAGAATAAAGAAGAAAAACGAAAACAAACAAGTTAGAGTGCTATATTCGGCTGTGCCGAATCTTAAATACCCTCCACCAGCTACTTCTATGTTATTACTTTTCTAATTGATCAAATATTTGTAGAAATAAGTTTTCTCATGTCTTTAATAGAAAAAATCCCAAAAGTTAAATCTATTACAATTCCAAGATTTATTGAACATTATAAATTTAGTAATTTGCATGTTTGTATGTGTGTGAAAGATTTATAGATTTTCAAAATACAAATACATATATAATTTTGTTCTACACAAAATTTTGTTCAACACAAATTGATAATGCTCTTTAAATACGGTTAAAGCGCTTTTAGGGGCTGGACCTAGTATAAGAGAAATAGAAGTATACAAAACTAATATTTTTGCCAAATTATGTATCAATAGCTTAATATGGTAATAAGTAATGTGCGTTTAAGAGATTTTCGTAAAAGGGAGCTATGACCAATTATGTTCATAAAGACAATATTTCAGAATTCTACTTGGTAATAAATATTGTGAATCTAAGTGATTTTATGGACCTAGTATGACAGCTATGACCTAATATGGATCGGTCGTAAAACAATTTTATAGTGAATTTATGTATATAAGAGCAATATTTTTGATAAATGTATGGATATAAATATTTGGTTATGAGTTATGTCCGTTTTTTCTTTCCTTGTATGTGTGTTTTTCTAAAAGGGACCTTATATGGGAGCTATGATCAATTGTGGACCGTCCTGAAAAACATTTCACAATGTTATTTCTCTGTATATAAGCAATACTTGTACCAAATTTTATATCGATATCTTAACTTAGTAATGAGTTATGCGCGTTTAAAAGATCTTCGGTAGGGGACCTTGTATGGGAGCTATGACCAAATATGAACCGATCGATAAAATCTTTCTTTGTAATATTTCTGTATATAAGAGCAATACTTGTACCAAACTTTATATCGATATCTTAATTGAGTAATGATTTTCGGGAGGGGACCTGCTTTTCGGAATGGACCTTGTATGGGAGCTATGACCAATTATGGACCGATCCAAAAAAGCTTTCATTGTAATATTTTTGTATATAAGAGCAATACATGTACCAAATTTTTTATCGATATCTTAATTTAGTAATGAGTTATTCGCGTTTAAGTGATTTTCGGGAGGGGACCTTGTATGGGAGCTATGACCAATTATGGACCCATCCAAAAAATTTTTCCTCTGAATAAATTCTATTATCATAAAATTTTAATTTCTAAAATTTTGTGAAGATATCGACATAACGACGGAAGTTATTAACAAAAAACCAAATTTCCGGGAATATGTACTTTTGTATGGGAGGTATATGAAATTGTGTACCGATTCTGGCGATTTTCCACAGATATTAAGCTTTTGTGTGGAAACGAATGTATGCCGATTTTTATGGAATTATCTTGCATAGTTTTCGAGAAAATTACATCAGAATGTGTAAAAAATGCCTATTTTTTGGAGGTTGTTTCAAATTTTGATTCATAACTTTTCCCGATGTGAACCGATTTTGCCCATTTTCAATACCAAACTGCTTAAGATAACAACAAATATTTTCGGTGAATTTGGTTGATGTCCTTGGCTTAGTTTTAACGTGAGCGTGTTTTAGGCAGACAGACGGACATAGCTAAATCGACTCAGAATTTCATAAGGACCAAGAATATATATATACTTTGTTGGGTCTCAGATGAATATTTCTTGGTGTTACTCACGGAATGACAAAGTTATATATACCCTCTATCACCACTGATGTTGGTGGAGGGTATAAAAAGCTGGTTTAGGAATAGTAAAAGGAGAAACACAAATTCAAACACTTATTAACATCTGCCATTTTGATGTAATTGTAGCCCACAGGGAGGAGATTCGTACTTTGTCATGTCCTGGTTAATTAAGAGATATCTTAGGGGTATAGGTGGTGATTGTGGTTTAAACCCAAAATCGCGGGAAGAGAATAATGTTTAAAAGGCTGATACACGGTGAAATCTATATTTCTGTGCTGTTGCAGAAAACACACTAGATATTACGCATAGAGATGACTGTAGTGATTGGAAATAGGTTGGTGTTAAATAAATAAGATATTGAATGGATGAAGGGTTATGCGCTTAACCCCACCTAGAGTAAATGTGTCGAATGTTCTTTTCAATTAATGTGTCGGATAAATGAGAAGTGTATTGGATTGAATGGTGATGGGTATACTGTATCTCTGTTTATACCAAACTTACTACAGAGTGTAAAAACTTGTCTTTGGTTTATTTGATGCATTTGTAATTCGGTCTACCGATTACATTTCAGTTTGCTGCCGAATAAACAGATCTATATTTCAGTTTAATTGATGTTTTTGCATCTCGGAGGTTAAGCAGTGGGGCAGCAATGATCAGAGATTGGATAGATCGAGTAATTGAACGAAATAATTGGGCATGGACCGGTGTAACTAGGTAGTGAAATTGCCACCTGATTGCACACAATCAGCGTAACGTATAACAACAGCTTACCCTGTGGTTGTAAAAGTACCTCCGTGAAATAGTTAGAAAGACGGGTAGATCACATTGATCACTTCACGTGGATCACTTTGATTTATGAATCGAAATCTCAATGTGTTATTATTCTATAAAGGCTTCAATTGAAGACTTTCCTTTTACTCTTACTGAAGTGCCGAGAATACAACCCAATTAGTCTTGGTAACAAAAAACTTTGGATACTAATCAATCCGCCCTGCTGTTGAAGTCGTGGAATCTATTAAGGATTAACCTGTAGTTTTGACAAATACGTTCCTATAACAATAGTCCAGATCAAGAGCATTTTCGTAGTCTGGCAATAATTTATACAACATTTTAAAGTCACCTAACTAACTGTCTGCATAAATTTTTCTTCTGTCAGCTCCATAACTTGAGATTGCGAAAATCTCTGCCTGGAAAATGCAGCATTCGTCGGAAAGTGCATTTATTAGCATTATCCATATAAATGTCGTCCCTTATAATAGAGTTTCGACTCTGTGATTCGCAAATCCAGTATCACAACCAATAAGAACTACTTTATACTATAACTTAAGATAACTTTCCGCAAAGAACAAAACTATCAAAGTGAATTAGAGCCAGACAACTAATTTGGCAATTTTACATGATTTTACGTTGAATTTTTTCTTTTCTGATGATATATGCAATACAGTTCCGTGGGGTTTTTCTTAAAAAAGTGTTTTTTTTTACACAAAAATTATCGAAATATCTGTAGAACTATATATGTAAACATATAGAACTGATAAATAAATCCGATTAACCAGAATAAATTTTTCACTTTAGTATTTTACTTGAGTCCTAGACTTACCTCATTATAAATGCTGCTGCTACATTTCGGACTTTTGGACATTTAATTAAAGCTGCAACGGTGAGAAAGTTACCAAAAATCCCCACAACCATAATCAGCAGAGTCATAATGGCTGCAAAAGTAAGCATTGATGAAGCAAATCTGAAAATATATATTTTAACATTAATACAATTAAAAATTTATGTTTATGAAAAAAAAAATCTGTGTAAATAAAACTAAATAAATCAGATCTAAATGGGTATTTTCTTTTAAGAAGATTGGAAAATTAGAATTGAAAAATCTTAACTAACATCATCGTAGTGTATTCTAATAAGAATGAGTACAGTGCTCACATAGTCCATTAGAAGTTGTAATGACTTCTCTATAGCAATTCACGCAATTTTACTTCTTAACAGCAAATAAAAAAATTTGCAAATTGCTAAATTATGTCAATAAATCTCCGAGTAAAATTATAAAATAAACAAACTTATAAACCACTTACTTACTTATTTAAGTTGATAGAAAAAAACTAGACTATAATAGAGTAAATCTATAAAAATGTTCTTCTTATTTATTCCTTTTTGAAGATGCGCTTAAATTGCTGTGTGACAAAACGATGTGTTGATTCTTGATGAATGAAAACGACTGTATTCCCCAAAATAATAATTTTTCTTCTGTGTAGCAACCCTTTTGAAAAAGAAAATGTTGTCTTATTATTTGCGATAACCTCTTTATCAGAAGGAACTGTCATCATGTGTTATTTACATCTATATAGTTCTTTCAAAATACTTTGGAGTTTTATTTGATTTTTAAATGAAACCCATTGATTAGTCAGTTTAGTAGAGGCCGAGCCCATAGACATTTCAAATATTCGGTTGAGTTGATGGTAGAGTATTGGATACGATACGGTGAGCAAGCGCAGGGAATGTTTTAATATTGTTCAAAACATAATCCCAGTCATTGTTAATGCATCACTCTGTTATCTGTCCGTTTATTTTGTGAGTGTGAGTGTATGTGTGTGAGTAAGTGTGTAAAAGAGAGAAAATATATTGTGTCATAAATGTCACCAAAAAGAACATTTAGAAATAATCAAACTATAGATATTTAAACAAAACACATTAACTTATCTAAATGACCGACAAATTTAAACATCATTTAATTTATTGTGTCTGATAACTTTATTCTTAGTTAAAAATTTGTACAGTGCGGAGTTTTTTTTTGCTGCATTCGATTCGAGGACTTTATTAAGAAAGTTTTTATTCTTATTTTAAGAAAAGTCAAATTCTTAGGCGTTGGTGTATATCAGAGCAATACTGAGGTAAACTATAATCAGACCAGTGCTTACACTCCTACAACTAACTGCAAATTTCTGTTTCCAAAATCACTTCTGAATCACAGGGTGATCACTGCCAAAAACATCTCTTCTGTTAACAGCCATTTAAAAACATAGATTTCACCGTACATCTGTCCTTAAATCAACATTTTCTTCGCACGCTATGGTTCTAACCACAGCCTCCACTTGCATCTCGAAAGATACAGGGCAATGTCAGAAACTCTATCTTGTGGGCCATCGGTTATCGTGGTACCATATAAGATAGATTCTCTGGATCGAACCCGGAATGGTTGTGGAGTCGAATGACACTAAAAGTTTATAGTTCCGGTACTGGTAGTACCTCTTTTACACCAATAAGAGGTAAGATTCATCAATGTAACATTTTCGGGTGATTTAATAATAAAAAATAAATAAGAAGTTATAGCATGGCAAGGTCGACCATAATACCCTACACCTGTTACAAAAATAACGTGTGATTTAGTTTTTATTTTTATAGAATCTACGGTCCAATGATGCCCTACAATTATAAAGTTAATCAGGGTCATCAAGGCTAATATGGAACTTGGTTTTGCAGCTTTTTGTCGAGATACGAGCATATTAAACGTAATTATGAACTTAAAAGCCCTATTTGGCGTGTTCAGTTATTTGGGGGCTAGGTGAAATAATGGACCGATGTTAACCATTTTCAATAGGTTTCGTCTGCGGTATCATAGAAGATCATATGTTAAATTTCATTCAATAATCTTCAAAATTGTGACCTATAGTTTGATTACAAGGTTTACAAGCCCTATTTGGGAGTTGAGTTGTATGGGCGCTAGGGGAAATAATGCACCGATCTTAAACATTTTCAATAGGCTTCATCCCTGGGGCAATCATTTACCAAATTTCATTGAATTATCTTCAAAATTGCGACCTGTAGTTTGATTATAAGGTTTACATGGACGGACTCAGAAAATGATTCTGAGCCGATTGGTATACTTTAAGGTGGGTATAGGACCAATATTATTGTGCGTTACAAACATCAGCACAAACCCAATATACCCTTCCCACTACAGTGGTGTAGGGTATAAAAAGAGTTATTCGAGATATACTAATGTGGACTAAGAAATTTAAAATAATTCTGAGTTCACAATGTTCAATATAAATTTGCTTAGACAGGATATAATTGTGTGATTACTGTTATTATGTGACCGCTGTTAGACTAAATCCTAATATAACGTAATTACTAATCCTCTTTAGCCTAATGTTTTCTTATTTTTTAGCCTAAAGTTAAGTTGACAATTTTTATGCAAAAATTGTTTTAACCGACAGAATCTCAACTGGTAAAACGATAAACGGGTCTTAATCTCTCATTTGAAATTTAATATAAACAAATTTTACTTTAATTATCTAAAAAGTTTATCAATTACACTTACCCATCTTCGGCCTCCATATCGTTTGCGTTACTGCTGTTGTCATAGGTTGTATCACTCATACTGTAACGATAAGAAATTAAAAAAAAAAAAAAAATAGAAAAAAAAAATTATTTAAAAAATTATTGTTTACATTTTAAATTTATGTTTGTTTTTCAATTCAAATAAAAAAACATTGACAGACAAAAAATTTATAACGGTTATGCTTTTAGATAACTCATAACTTTTATTATTTTAATCTTTATTTAAAAGAATAAGAATACATACAACAAATTTTTTTTATATATATTTTATATCAAAATTATTGTAAATAACTATAGCTATACAAAAGGTCTTTCACCTCGGAAATAAAAACAATTTTAAAAGATCACCAACAAAATTTTTAATTTGTATATACATTAGTGTATATATGTACATAAATTGATAAATTGAAAGACTGAAATCGACTCAATCATATTAATTAGTTCACATGTGAATAAATAAAAAAGTAAGAAATTTTAAAAGATTTTCTTAAAAACGATAAAATTTCAATTTCTCCTAATTCTGCTTAATGTCTTCCAAGGCTTATTTATATGCTATACTTCCTATATGCACTTTATAATTACTCAGGTCAACAAATATTGAGCTGTGCTCAATCCAAATCTGACCTCATTCTATATTATTTCAAGTTTTCACGAAGACATCTTGATTTATTAAATCTGCTATGTCAACTTAAAGTCGAATCTTTTGAATTTAAAGTTTTAATCTCTGAAAACAACTTGAAATATATATACTATTTAATTTCTGAACGTGAAAAGCTTGATAACAATTCTAATAAAATTTGGTCAATGAATGTTTGTATAAATTATATTTCTTCCGAATTTTATCGTTTGGTAATGTTTTTAAGTTAGCTCTGGACGTGAGAGAGATGTAAGAAAAATTTCAACAAATTATCTTTTTATACACAGATGAAGAGACTACTGAACCGATGCTAAAAGGATTAAACTTAAAATACCTTCCGCACTATTTTAATTTTAAAAATTAAATAAATCTATGTAAAATTATACTTCATGGAACTTAGTACAAAAAATTCTAAATATGTAAATACCAAATTTGTTGTAAAAATATGAAATACAGAGAAAACAAAACAATTTGTTTTAGAAAAATTAAAAATATGTTATAAAAATGTTGGAAATATGCAAAATATATGCAATTTAAAGCAAAATATGTATTTATAACAAAATATGCAAAAATATGCAACAATAAATCGATGCCATTTAGTAGCAAGAAAACTAGTTAAAAGTTATTTTGAGTGACTGACTATAAACATGCATTTGCATAGAAATCCTTGGCCTGATTATGATATATATCTCGAAAAAGAAAACATATGTATATGTACAACAGAGCTTTTTTATAGATTAAACTTTCCGATAACAAACGAAATTATATCTTTGCGGTTTAAATCATCTTAATAATGGCTAAAAACGTGACACTATATCTTGATATCCTGATGCGTTGTAGAAATTCTTAGGCCTGATTTGTATTGAGTGCAGCACAATCCATAGAAATGTACACTCTGGCATCTGGGCTAAAAATTTATCGGCCTGCTATTAATTAGTTAGGTTAGTTTGAAAGGAGGACGTTCATATATACATCAAATCCGAAGAAATACAACCAGTGGTACAGGTGGGAATCGAACCCATCACCTCTGGTCTAACAGACCAGAACACTAACCACTAACCTACTGGAGGCCACTATTAATTAAGTATTGAAGATTTTCCAATATCCATATAGTACGGTAATTGTTTTATCGTATAAATATTTAAAATTACAGAAAGATGGAAATATTGAGATTGTATTTCAAGATATTTTAATCCGGGAATACTTTTTACACTATCGCTGTGGAAACATATATATATTTAATCCAACAATTTGCAAGGAATAAAAAATAATTCATTTTTGTCTTGTAAACACATATCGAAATATTAGAATCGATCACTTGAAATCAAAATATTTTGTTTTTAATTAATTACCGATTGATTTTTGTTATAGTGATTGTGTTTTTTTTTATTTAATTCTAATTTAATTTTCTATTTTTAATTTTTCACAGGAGACAAACCGATATAGACTTTGAGCGCGAACTTATTCCGGCTACAGTTGTAGTTTTGAAATAAAGTGCAAGTTTAGGAAAAAAATAAGAAACCCAAGATCTTTATTTTTAAGAAGCGAAAATTGATGAATAAAATACATACATACAAAAATAAAAACAAGTGCGTATGTGTGTATGAATATACTAAGTAAGTACATTTAAACGGGCGAGTAAATAGATGCCTAATTTGTCTATAGGAATAAATAACGTTAAAATCATAATACATACATACATATGTACATATGTATAAACATATAAACAGACATTTATATGATTCCAAGCGGGTTGGGTTAAATTGGTGGCAACATTTGGGTTACGTTACTCTCATTTTAAATTAGTGTCAATTAAATAATTTAAGAGGGTCAGTTTCATTTCGTTTAGACATATGTACATACAAACATACATACATACATATGTATCTCTATATAAGAAGTATTTTGTGTATATTAATACTTGTTCATATGTATATTTTGTTATACTACTAGTATTATATCTTACAGACATCTAAACATCTATATGTTGTTGTTTTTTTTTTTTTGCTCTATACTTATTCATATGTAACTTTGTATTTTATAAAAAAAAATAATAATGAATAAATAAAAACAAAAGTCAAATGAATGAATGATTGAATGAATCTATGTATGTATGTAAGTATGATTGGGTGTATAGATGGATAAATATGTTCACAATGTACAGTCGCAAACAACAATAAAATAAATTGCTCGAAAAAAAGAGTTGTCTTTTAAAATTCAATTTAATATTTAACTAATGATGACTATAGACAATGTCTATGTACGTACATAAGTACTCGAACAAGAACATAGTACATACATACATATGTATGTATCTATGTACATGATTTAAGAATTAAATTTATATAGTAATGTGTGTATTAATAATTATTCAGTTTCAGTTTATTATTAAAAAATACATACAATAAGTTCAAAGATCAATTATTCAATAATTGAATTTTCTTTTGAAAAAAAAATCGTGAAAATTTCATTAAGAATTTGCAACATTAATTGAGAACTTAAATCGTTCGAATTCAAAGCATGGATTTGAAATTAATTGAACAAAAATGTTTTAGGACTATAAAAAGAAAACTTGTTTAGATAATCATGAACATTGGAATTTTATCACAAAAAAACAGGTGGAATTTTGCAAACCAAAACGAATTTATTCGTATTCTGACGAAAATGCAAATTACAAAATGGCGCAACTATCATCAAAGTTTCAATATTATTAACCTCTCAGCGAAAAGTGACATGACAAAGGTGTTGGTTAATCAGAGGTGCAAGTGATGACGAAGTGGTTGAAAAAAATGTCAAAAAATTAAAAAAAATATAACCTTATTTTTATCGAAATAGAAAACGCGTTCAAATGTATATTTTTGCATTCCATTGAACTACTAGATATTAAAGAGCTCCCTAATTGAATAATACCGAGAGAAGGGTGCGGAAAAATTACATTAATTTATACGTAAGATATGTATATGTATGTAAGTTTTGTAAATAACATTAGTACAATAATAAAAATCATCAACAGTTTGTCAAAATTGCTCCTAATCTTAATAATTTCAAATAAAAACGCTAAAAAAGAAATATTTTTTTTTATACGTTCTCTAAAGACTCCCTGGAACTAGTTCCGAGGTTGACAAATTCATACAAATATCATTGATTAAAGAACTAATTCCAAAAGCGTTCTCAAGATCCAGTGTTGTCTCTAAAACGCTTTCTCAGAACCAGTTCCGAAGGTGACAATTTCGAACAAAAATCATTGGTCTCAACGCCAAACTAGAACGAGTTCAGGCTAAAATCATTATACGAGTTGTATTGGCACTGTTATTAAAGAAGTGATGAAACTTAAATTAACTTTGCACCAATGCATTTTTTTTCGCTGGACTGTGTTATTCTTTGTCGCCACATTTCGCCGTAATTACAACACAAAATTATTAAACCCTACATCACTATGTGGTGGGTATTATGCGTTGGTGCTGATGTTTGTAAACCCCAAAAATATTGGTACTAGACCTTAAAGTATACCAATCGGCTTAGTATCACTTTTTCAGTTAGCTATGTCCGTCTGTCTGCCTTTGAAATTTGGCACATACTCTTTTTTTGGTTGAAGGACGAACGCTATTGAAAATGGTTGAAATCGGTGCATCATTTTGCATAGCTCCAGAATCGAATCTTAAGGCTCATAATTACGTAAAATGTCCTATTAGTTTAGTTTAAAAGGGCTGTATATCAATGTATACAACCACCCGGAGAACTATTTAGTCAACAAAAATCTGCAAAACTTAGTTTTAAAGAACGATAAATGATATTTTTATTGTGATCGGACCTCATTTGAACCTAGCCTCCATACAAACTCCCCTTCAATAATACGTAAAACTATTCCATAATACGGTTAAAAAACAAATTAAATGCTTTATTTTTTAAAGAGGCGGTTCTATTACAAAGGGTGACTCTAACGAGAAAAATGTTCAAAATAAGCAAGTTTAATTAAGGTTAGTATGATGGTACGTACAAACAGGAATCCGGAATGTTTTAATTCAGACTAATGAATATCATATAGAGGAGAAAACGAACGTTTTTTCCCAGGGAAAAACGTCCTGTCACATCCAATCTGTTACAACAACAACAACGAACCTCTTAGCACTTTCTTTGCTATTTTCTGGCATTCGAAGAAATACGATTAAAATATATTGGAACTAATATTATTTTGAATATACCATCCCTCACTGAACACTGATTAGAAAATTCATAGGTATTACGACCTGAAAACTAAGTTTCTGAACATCGGTTGATAGTATGTTCACTGTATATCATATAACAGACCAGATAGAATAGAATTCTATTCTATCTGTTATGTTATCTGTAATGTTACTTATATTTAAATTTCAGATTATAATATCTTGAAAACCATATGTGAGTGCCTAGATTTGGCCTTTTTTAGTATTGTCGGCTAGTGTAAACACATTAGGTTTTCGGGATATCGTGGTCATATTAGAGACTTTATAAAAGCGCGTTATTAACGTAAACGAACACCTGTTTAATACCATACAAATACGTACAGATGTTTAAAAATAAAGTTCTTTAAATAATTTAAAAAATTTTTATACAAATGACATTTATTAATATCAATGTTTCCATAATATAAGATAATTTAAATAAAATTATAGACAAGCAACCAGAACATGAACAAAATATTGTTTATTTAAAAATTACAGTCACGCACTTAAATATTTATTGCATTATTTTTGGACACAAATATATTGGTTTGACTTCTGTTTTTGGCAATTGTAATGTTGTCATATATTTATTTAAAAATCAATAGCTTTAGCTAATTCTGATTAAAAAAGAACTTTACAAAAATTCAATTTTTAATAAATTGTCTTTTAATAAACAAAAATAGTTATTTGTTATTGAAAAAGTCAAATCAGTTTATTTGATAGAAATCAGCTGTTTTTATGTTTCATGATTTTAAACATTAGAGCAACCTACAGTGATACCTTTATTACTTTTATTACTGCACCAAAAAAATGCAAATTTCTTAAAATTTTTTCGATTCAAATAAAGTTCATCATACCTGTCTATATTTCAAAGAACTACAATTTGTATGTAATTTTATTTTATTACAAAATACCTATCAAATTTTTATTATTGCTAAGAATGAATAATGATTAATTTTTATTAAACAATCATCAACGATATTTCAAGTTTAGTTTTATTTGATACGATTTGTTTAAACGAATACAAAAAAAGAAATACCCACGATGAATCATTGTCGCTTTTTAACACAATTCTCTGTTTTTATTATTGTATTTAAAAAAATATATAATTCAATTATATTCTCAGAATAGCTTAGCTTATTAATATGTACAAATATTCACAGTACAATTTTATAATATTTTTTTTAAAGAATGAACAGAAAATTAATAAAACAAATTAATTTGATCTGCCTTGATCGTTTTGACTTTTTGCTCGTAAATAATAATAAAAAAAACAACTCATTTTCACCTCATAAAAAGTAATAATTTATAATTTTATAAAAGAGATTACAAATATTATGGATGCAGTATAGGAAAAGGAGGCATTTTATTACGTTTTTTCTTAAATTATCTATGAAATTGTCTTATTGGCGTTTTATTAATGAATAAACAGTGCTGGTTAAAGATATAGCACAGATATAGATAGAATAAAGAAAATTTTACATCAGTTAGGTAAATAGGTTTTGTATCCGTCAGTGATTTCTTAATGGAGACTCTCAACAATAATTTTAGAACTAATACATAAGGTAAGTGTTGACATACCTTACAATATTGTCAGATCTGGCCATGTGGGGCAATATACCGACAGTGAAAAATTGTTAGAAAAAGATAAATTGTCATGGTTCCATTGTCAGATGTATAAAATACGTACATCTGACAATAAATGGCAATGTAATGTATTTACACGATTGTCAAATGTACGACAATATTATTGTTTTTCAATTATTTCTATTAGCAACACTGTATGTTAAAAAACATCTAAATCTGCAGTATAAACTGATGAATTTTGTTGGAAATTTATTATCTAACAATTGTTTGGCAATGAAATTGTAAGGATTTCTTACATTCGTCTAGACTGACAATTTACCTCTAGGTATCAGTACATTGTCATCACATTGCTTGATCTGACCAAATATATATAATATGCTTGATCTGACCAAATATATATAAATTATATATTTGGTAAGAAAATTCATAAGGAGAACAGGTCTGCCTAATCAATTAATCAAACTAAAAAATCTCAAATAGAGTGGGAATTTTACACTTATTTTCTTTAGGAACAGCACTCAGGTTCTTCAAGAAAATGAGCCCTACTCATGCAGAGCATTATGATAGAACAAGGAAAAATGATTGTGGGAAGTAATATGTATGGATATATATGTATGTAGTGTTTATGAACATTTTTTCCTAAGGATTATACGGCTTAAGTACGAGTTTTACAAATGAATAAGGAATAATTTCAGAGAAACACATACCCTTGTAGTATCGATAGAACAATTATACACACCACTCATTGGGTCGGTGTTTCAGAGAATCAATTAAGTTAGAGATACCCTACTACCAATGCTAATACCTCCGGCCTTTCCTGTACTTAAAATAGACTTTTAAGAGTTGTATTAAATTTTGATAGAATATACAAAGTGTTGCATATAGTAAGAAGATCAGAAGAAAATAAATATGTTCTTGTATTATATATTCTCATGTTCAGAATATCAAGAGCTTTTGATTCCTTAATATTCACACAATCTTACAATGGAATGAACAGGAAAGGCAAATGTTGCTGTCATCTGCAATTGAGTAGATAGTGTTGGAAGTCTGACTTAGAATGTAATTGACAAATATAAGAAATAGAATTTGATAGCCTTGCAGTGCCCCTAAAACAATATTAGGCTCGATCAATGAGATCCCATTTAGTACATCTTATATAGAGCGATCTCTGAAGTCCCTTATGAGTCTAGAGAAGTAGTTAGAGAAGTAATAAGTTTTGATAAAAGGACTATCACAATCTAACAAATGCCCTGCAAATAGCTATAACCACCACTTTAGTTTCGACAAAATGGTAATTATACTAACAACTTTTCACCGAAAGATAGGTCACTATGTCTACCGTCGAGAGATTGCTACATAAGCCAGGCTGGCGGGCGTAAAGTAAATTGTGGAACGTTAAATACTTTACATAGCTTTTGGCCGGTAATTGTCAGGGTTTTATTTCAGATCAGTTTTAACTCAACAACTTTTTCACAGCGATTACCACTTTCAATATACACGTCAAACTGACACTCATTTACGACTTTAGGCCGTTTTAAGCCTGGATTAAAATGTATTTAAATATATCGTTAAAATCATAGCTTTACTTCTTTATAAATTGGGCAAACTGTCCGGATTATTCTGCTTTAGGACCAATTAGGACACAGGAATTAAATCATAGAAAGCTTTTACTCCAATACACAATTTTTTTTAAATAACAAAGTATATAAAAAATGAGATAAAGATCGTAAAGCTTTTTTTGACAAATCAACAAAAACTGAAACTTTAAGTCATTTTAAGTCATGATTTTACAGACAAATATGACAATTTTGTCTCACTCTTAGAAGACAAACACCGAAGATTTCATACAATGAATACAAACTATAAGTAAGTATTTAGTACTCATGTAGTACTGTAAGACCATATGAACACTATAAAAATGTGCTATAATTGGTAACACTATTGTACTTAAGCATGTTCCAACATTTAAACGATTCTTATCAGTAGAACTTGCACTTGTTGAAGATCTGTAAATGTGAGAACGAAATGAAGAGAATTAAAAACAAAATAAAAAAACTCGTTTATCTTAAAACAATAATGAGCACGAGTGTCTTTACTACGCAATCTGTAAGTTATGAAAGATGTAAGAGTGTGTAATATATGTTGTTGTAATCAATTCGTATTGTATCGTAAAGATATAAAAATATTTGTTGTATGAATGTATGTATATTTGGCTGGATGCGGGAAAAGGTATTTAAAATAAAATTATTTTTATATTGAAATATATAAAACATTAAAAAAAACTCTCTTTCCATCGTCTAAAAGATGATTAGCAATGAGTAATAATGATGCTATTAAAAAATCTTTTTGATTTAGGGAAAAAAATCTATTGTTGAAAAAAATTGGTCAGAAGTTTGGAGAGCATATACAATTTGTTTGTGGTGCTCTGAATTTTCAACTAATTTACAATATTCAGAACTCATGCATGAGAGAAACAATTAATTACTGTTTATGGACATTGATCGGAAGTAGCTATGCAACTGGTTTGTTATGCATACGGAAAGTACAGAGGAAGAACTAACTTTCCCATTGTGCGGTCGACAAAAATCTGTTTCATTCGAAATACTTTATAGAAAAAAGTGGTATTCTTAGGTGAGGACTGACCTAAATGAACTTTTATCGTTTAAAGATATAAAAGTAATGTTTACAAAATTTGTTGCAATCTAATCGCCAGACTATTTAGTTTCTTATGAACTTGACTTTATGAAGTGAACTTAATCAATTTGATTGCATACTCTAAAACTGTATTGTTATCAAAGGACTTTAAATAACTTTTAAAGTTACTTATCCAGTTTTAAGATCAGTTTCAGATTGACCTGACGATTCGTAACTGAAACAATAATGCATATTGTCGTTGGGCGATATGTAGAAGATATGACACACTGGCTTTTTTAAAGTGTGATTAGAGCACTTTTGATTTACGCCTCGATAATCTGCTGGACGAACTAGGAACAAATACATATATAACATACGAGGGTCATGAACACTGAGCACAACATATCTCTGAAACTATTGCTATACAATGTTCGAATAGAAACATTAGATATGTGGCGACCCTCACACCCTAGTGGCTCTTATATTTTGCGAATTGGCCAAAGCCGGTACCAGGTCACGATTACGATTGCTTATCACAAACTAAAATTGTCAAAAACTGTAAGACATTTATACCAGATATGTAAAATTTTTCAATCGGAAGTTTGATTTCAAATATCTCAATTTTTCAGGAATAGATTGACGCTTCAACAACGCTATCAAAAGTATTTAAATTTATTTTGAAAATCAGTAATTTACATGCATGTGCTCCATCGGCCTTAACTTAAACTTAGTCTCTAAGACCGTGTGATTCAACTCCTTTCGATAATTTCCTTTTGGGTAATGTGAAATCACTAATTTATGCTGATAAACTAATAATTTAACATTAACATTTTAAAGGTCTACATTGGACCTAAATTGGATGCCCAGATGACGTTTCGTTAAGAACAACCGCAAAGCCATTATAACGGAAAACTATATTAAAATATTGATTTTGGATTCAAATGGAATTTTCGGGCTAAAACCCCGAAGTGATTAAATAATTGTAAAATATAGAGTTATAGTAAACATTTTGAAAATTGTTATTATAAAAAATATAAACAAAAAGACAGTCAGGGCTTTAAACTATTTAAAAAAATATTTAAGCTATTCATTCATGAGATCTCTGATACCTAAGTATTTAAGTATATTTTTGACTGGTAAATATAAAATTAAATACAGTTGGTAACCCTTTAACCATCTGACTAAGTAACTGATTGCTAGTATGAATAAGTTTCTAAAACTAAGCTTTGTCTGGGTTTAACTTACATGAATGTATAAAATATTAAATACAACAAAATGTTAAAGATGCTGACTGAAGGTTGACTGGTGTTGTTTTTTTAATGAGAACTAACTGCTCTTATTTGTTGTTGGTGTTTATTTGGTGAGTAAATCTTGAGAAGTAACTGTTGTTGTAGTTGTAGTAGTAAAAATTCCAGGTAATATTTGTTGTTTATTTTTTCAACGTGAATAAAAGTGTGATGATTCAACATCAAAACGAACTGTTTGCAACATCATTTAAATACAGATCGAGAGAGTGTGACTTTTTGACAGACGATGACGGTGACTGCAAATGAGACTAAATCTGATGAGTAATCAAATTCCTGAATCAAACAAAAACACTTGTTGCCATAGTTTCTTTTTTATAATTCTTGTTGTTGTTGTCGTCATACATTTGAATTGTTATTTGTTTTATTTTATATGTTTTGTTTGTTTGATTGTTTGTTGGTTTTTCTTTATTTAGTTGTTTGTTTACCTTTGGGTTAAATGAAGAGAGTGATTGAGAGTATTAGAATTTTTATTTGTTTATTTAAGGTTTTTTTAGTTTTCACTAGTTAATGATTTATTAGTTTATTTATACTATTGTTTTGGTGTTTATATAAAGATTTTTTTATATTTTTATCAACATTTTTTCCCTTTTTCGTATAAAATTTATCATTTAAAATAATAGAAAACTTTTTATTTTAAGTTATTCAATAGAAGAAAGTATTATTCATTGTTGTTAGTTGAAACACTCATATAATTATCGTAAAATAAGCGAAAAATTCGTATTAAAACTAAATAAAATAAACATAATGCAAAAAATCGCCAACTTAAAATTTCCATAATTTATTCTAAGCACACACGTAGTTACACTGAACACAAACTGAACAACAAATATGTATTTAACAGTGGAGTAGAGCAAGCGAATCGAAATAAATAAAAACTACAAAACAAACGCTTTCAATTTGCCAAAAACAAAAAAAAAAACAAGCGAATACGGCGATAATTAAACACAAAATTAAAACATTTTTTATTTTCGCTTTAATCAACAAAACTTTTATGTAAATCTTATTTATTTATATGAAATAGAATTTGTTTTTGTTCATTTATGTCAATAATACAATATTTTGTATTTATTTAATAGTATTTCAAAACTGACCGATAAACACTTTTAATTTAGGGTTTGTTTTTTTGTTTATTTTCAATATTAAAAGATAAGGTTCATTTAGTTTGTCGTACATTATACGTACAGTGGTCAAATGTTTAAATTGTTAGACTCGCACAAACACACACACACATATATATATATACTAACGATCACACAAAATTGTTTAACTCCGATGCGATCTTGTAGGTTTATTTTTGGTTGATTTGTTTCGTTGTCGCCGTTTGTTTGCTGTGACTCTGCTGATTGTTTATCAACGAATGCTTCAGAAAATTATTGGAGAGTTCATATGAAGCGCGTTTGTTTAATAATAATAAAAATAAAATACGACGGCGACTAATGTAGTAAAACAGAAGAAAACGAAGAAATATAAAAATGATATTTTAATATGAGCGGGCGATTTACCATGATATTTAACTTCGCGCCTAATAAATAAACGTGCGCTCCATCCGTCATCCGCTCTTTTGTCTGTGTAACAAATCAAGTTAAAAACTTCATTCTGTGAGTTTCAAATGCGTGTTTATTGTGAGTTTTGTTTTATAAATTTGTTGTTGTTTTTGGTGCTGTAACTTAACTTTGTTTTCTTACTCATTTATAAATTGAAATGATCTGTGGTGTGCGCGAGTTCTGTCATCACTCATAATCAGTTTCTAAATAAAAGCTATGGTTAGTTGGAATTGGTTCGACAAAGCTGCTGTAAAAGTTTGTCGTTAATGTTTTATGTCCAGTCTAAAATTTAAAAATTTTCTCTAAATGAAAATTTAAAAAAAAAATATTTTAAAACTATGATGGCGGCGACAAATTATAGTTACGTCAAACGGTTTGTCAATTGAACTTCCACTACGCCCCTTCCCTTTACAGTAAACACATTCGCTGGTAGTTCCCTAGAATTTTTTAATCATTGCAATATTTTGAACCGATAGTATACACCTAGGCCACAATCGGGCCTGTTGTGCGTTCATGACAAAAAATTGGGGGATTGAATGAATTATTTTTAAGTGTTCAGAAACTCAGTTTCCTAAGAATCTTCCAATCAATGTAAGTCAGGAATGTTATTTCCGGAATAACATCACTTCCAAGAAACTTGGATTTAACTTCGACGAATGCCTGGCAATGGAAAAGAAAGTGCTCCAGCGTTTCACTGTCCTCTCCACATGCTCTACAAAAGTCTGAATCCGCACGTCAAATTTTTCATAAATATGCTCGTAATCCTGTGTGTCCACTCAGAATACATACTATCATACTAATTTCAGACTGACTTCGTTTTGAGAAGATTTTTCGTCTTGCTCTCATCAGGGTCACACCATAGGATTTTCGTGGTTCTACCCACTGTTTCATTATTCCAAGAGGACTTATAGGATTCTCTCGCCCATATTTTTAGTTCAGCTTTTGTTGCGTCGAATGGTTTTGCATTCGCTCCCATATGATGTGAACCTTACCTCTCGGAGAGTATTCAGTTAAAGCTTTCTTACAATCCTATGCGTTCTTATATTTAGTTTCATCTTCTAATATCGCCCTAATTGACTTCTGGCTGTCGGTAAATATATTAAGCGCTGTGGGCGCCATATGTGTTATGATTTGGTAAACGGTGGTATATTTCTGATTCTGGATCATCAATATAGAACCCCAGCTTGACCAAGACATTCTATCTGGGATCAGCGTTTAAAAGTTTCCGACATATTCTGTGTCTGGTATACGATCAGGCACGTCCGATGATTGTGTATAACCTTTCAATGTGTTAGGTACACGGATTTTCAATGCAGATTCCCTGACCAGTTTTGTTTTCCATTTTAGAGCCACTCGTGTAATAACTGATATCTGCAGTTGTTTGGGGTTATATTTTGCTTTTATCTGGGAGTCTAAAAGTTTAGGGAAATCGAGCGAGCGTTATGCCATTGAGAACCTTTGGTGTTTGTGTGTATATGGATGATGTGTTCCGTAACCGGATTTGCGCTATTCTTCTTTGTGAGTGATGTGTCGTATCTTAATATTTTTCGAATGCAAGAATATTGGAAATATTGTTGTTAATTTCCACAAGTTTAAATGACAAAGTGGTTATGACACCAATTCCTATAGTGATATTTTTGGTGTTTAGAAGTCCTTTTTACAGCAGCGTAAGTCAGAATTGTTTAATTGTACCCCATTTCGATCCTATGGTCCCCTTGAATTGCATTAAACAACAATTTTTTTTTTGTTTTTTTTTTAACCTCTACGATATTCTATGTGGAATAATCATAAATGGATTCAATCTAATCACACAAAATGCAAGCATTCATCGCTTCGTCGTTGCAATTGTGTTCTAATTCGAATTGAAATCATTGTTATCATTATCTTCGTTGTTGTTAAACTCAATACTCGTACTCGTACATTTAATTAAAAGTATTTGTTTAGTTTACACTCCCATTCGTACCGTAAACTCAATTGTTGTGTTCTGAGTATTATTTCCATGTGTTTGTTATTGTTTTGTTGGTAAAATCATATTACTAATGCAACCATCCAACCAACCAACTAATAAACCATCCACAGTCACAGTTGTTGCTGCTGCTGCTGCTGGATTTTTGTATTTATTTTTATATCAATAAAAAAAAATAATAACAAAACATGATCAAAATCAAACGCACACATTCACAGGCTATTAAGACAATAAAGAGTGAAACAATTAAAATATCTCCCCTCTATAGACCAAAATACTGTTTAACCGGCGATTTGGCTGAACACCAGCATAATTTTTTTAAAAATCTCTCTAATACTCATTTTAGTGGACATAATAATGAAAATAAAAGTTTCAAATATGTACTAGTATTTACGGGTTCTTTTTCTCATTTCTCTCAATTCCGATCTAGACTGTTGGCAGTTATGACAATTTCATTTTTAGTTGATTTTTGTTTTCAATAAGAAATCGTTATGGAAAATTGATCATTAATCACAACTAGTAACAATTATTTTACAAATGTTGTTATACCCAACTGACAATGGGATGGAAAAAAAATACAGTGACTCTTACGTATTTAAAGATTTTAAAAGTAGATAATGATTTTCTTTTATTATAAAAATACATTTTTTATTATTAAACATTTTTTGTTATTTCAGTGCTTCTGTTTTTTTTAACAAATAAATATATGTATATTTTTTAATTCCCTGACATTTAATTTCTTTTTCTTTAACATGTATTAAATAATTGATACTAATTAATTAATAGGTATTCTGTTGGGATTTAAAAGCCTGTTTGTATGTTTACATTTTATATTTTCTAATTTTTAGAAGTACATTGCCGAAATTATTTGTTAATTAAATTTCACTACCGTGAAGCTAACTGATGAAAAAATCTTTTGTAAGGAAAGCGAAAGAAATTCAAATACCTCTATCTATCTATCTATCTATCTATCTATCTATCTATCTATCTATCTATCTATCTATCTATCTATCTATCTATCTATCTATCTATCTATCTATCTATCTATCTATCTATCTATCTATCTATCTATCTATCTACGAAGCCTCCTTCAAATAAAGGCCTCACGATTGCTTCCCATCTTTCTTGCCATTTTCGGATTAGATTATTTTTGTTATATCATTTATATTTCCAATACTTTGAGTGTTAAATTCACTGTTCGGATTTACTATTACCTTCTGCCATATTTCTTCGCGCTCTAGTAAAAGAAGATCAATAATTGAAATACAGAAGAGAACTAGAGCTGCGCTTGTGACAATTTTATTACGAATTTAGATAAAATGGTGCTTATTCTTTTTCATCTTTAAACTTATGTATTTTTTATAAATAGCCACAACTAGATAAACAATTTACTCATTCGTTTAATGTTCTGCTATTCCCAAAAAGAAAAAAAACACTTTGATCGAAAGACTTTGCTTGCATTTCAGATAAATTGTATAAAAAACTGCATCATTAACTATTAAAGATTTGGATAAAAAATTAATTTACTAAATCATTGAGTTTTAACACAATTTAATTGATTACGTGCGTACAGCTTATTTTTCCTATAAATACACATGTGTATACGTATATTTATACAATTTTTGTTGTATGTTTTACTAAAAATATAAGTATGTATATATGTTTATTTCCACAATATATATACACGTACATACATTTCAAACAATAACAACAACAATTTTCTATTGTTATAAAAAAATAAGAAAAAATCATTAAACTATTTATTCAAATACCAAAATATATCAACAGTATAACACAAAAGTATCTAGTGTTTAATGAAAAATTAAGTGAAAATATAAATACAGTTTATTGGAATGATCGCCTTTAATATGACTATTTAAAGCCTATGTTTGCCAATTTCGTTGCAATCTGGTAGATCCAGAATTTCGGTTCGAAATCTGGTCACTAGCTTGTAACATTTCCAAATTAATAAACATATTGTCTCTTGCCTTTTCAAAAATATATTACTTCATATAAAAATCAAATCACATTCATAAAGGTTCGCAACATTTGTTCAACTTCTGAAGATATCGGTGAAACATTCGATATTTTGAGATCTGTTTTTTAAAAATGAAATTAAAATAAAAAATTGATTTTATTGAAGTTAAATTTTATGATATACTGTACAAACTAATAATATTTTAGAATACACTGCAAGAATTATTTACTTATTTTTCAATATTAACATCTTGATGTTTTAAGAACAATATTATAAATAACACAGGCTAATGTTAATACATCTTGGCAAGCGGAGAGTACCTGACTATGGACATGTCAGTGATAGAAGCCTGAAAAAAGAGAGATTCCAATTGTTAACCTGTGAAAGACGCGACAAAGGGACAATCATACAGTCCGATATCCTAGCTATTACCGGTCGCGGTCCTAGCTATTACCATCAACTCTTTATCTACATGGTTTCTTCAAAATGCACAGTAAAATAATAGCATTAACCGCCATAGCCACTCAGATCTCACAAAGCTTAAAGCAGCGGAGACCCTGTGAAAGATCAGTCCTAGTGGAACTAGATCTATCGAATAATATCAGTTATTCCACACTCAATCTTCAATGCAGCACAACACGAAGTGTTAAACAATTTGTACCTCAAGGCCTATCGCCTTTATTGATTAAGTTCTACTTCTTTAAACTCCCCGCAACTTCACTAGGAGAGGATGATTATATTAACGAATGACAATGGTTAACCGCGAACGCCCAGGTCGTTCTCAAAACATGCAAAACTGCCAAAATGCGGTCCTAAAGACATTAACTACAAAAGGAAACAAAGGTAAATAGCCAAGGAACACAATATCATTTTGATGAAATTATTTCTCCTGGGATGTCACTGGAGCAGTCATTTTAACTTTAAAATCACACAGTTGAACGACATTCATTGAGACGCCGTCAATTCCGCGCTGGCAAGGTACCACTTGGATAGCAGACACAGAGGAAAACAAGACTAGTTCTGGTATGACTAATATCAAGCTGGAGCAACAGATTTAATGTCTGCTGATCACACATAGACCGTGCCAATGAGTACACAGCATGTGGTTAAGGTTCCTTTGATACCCACCACATATTCAGCTTATTTTAGGTTCCATACAATAAACCATCAACAACTTTATTAATCATTTTTGAATATGGGGGATAATCTTTACTTTTTGGTCGTTAGATTGAACTTTCAGATTTTTTTAATTAAAATCTTCGACCTATTATAGCATCTTAAATATAGTCAATAAAGGAATTTTTAAACTTTATGGCACAATATCTGGAAAATTTGATAAAATGGCTTAATTTTGATCCATCCATCAATAAATCTATTAGCCTGTGGTATTTTCGCTCTAAGCATTTGTTTACTCCATTTATTATATTGTTTTTCTTTCAGTGTAAATATTTGAAATATTTTCTCAACTGTAAAGTGTATTTTATTTAGCCAAACTGGAAAATTCAGAACAAACTTTTAGCACGATTCTTTTTCTCTGGTGTTTGCTTGATGAAATTGTTTAAATAATACAATAACAACAACTATAATAATAACAACAACAATACCAACAATAACATACATAAATGTAAACAAATCTCATTCAAAATTACCCGATGAAGTCAATTGTTGTACACAGAAATTCTTATTTGATTTTTCTTTAGTGTTTTTTTTTTGCCTTTCTGTTCATCTTACTCGTATTATGATTATATTATTTTTCGAATTTCTTTCGATTTTATTTTAGTATAATTCAGTTGTTTCAAGCGTTAATATATAAAAAAAAACAAGAAAAAAAATCAAATTTTCCAGATCGCAACGTGTAGCATTTCTCTCGCTTACATAATAAAAGTTTAATTTAAAATTTGTATCAATTTTTTACGAAAATTATTTTTTTATCCACATATATGGATTGATTATTTTTTATTATTATTTATGAAACGACAAAAAAATATATAAATCAAACGCATGAATTGTAAATAATTCACAACGAAAGTGCATAATTTTTATTAAACACACACAAATTCCAAAAAAAAAACAATATTTAAATCACAAAAGCAATATTTATAAATTTATAAAAGTAAAATGTAAAATGAAAATATTTAAATAATTTCAATGTTCAGTGGTTCTTAATAAAATTACACAAACTAAAGAAAAGCATAATTTTATTCGTTATCCATAAATGCGAAAACCAAATACATAAATTATAAGTTTAAAAGAAAAATCTTTATTTTATTATTAATTAATGTTAAAAATACTCTAAAATCCGAAAAAGTGTTGTATATAATAAGTATGTATACATGCCAGAGTATCTAGATATTTTAGTAAGTGTTTATAGTAGATACATATAATTTGATTTATTTGGCTATAAAATATATATACGGCATCTACAACATTTGTTTAAAATAACTAAAACTTCAGACCAAAGAATATACTTCAGACTATGAGGCTGTTACTTATTATTATAATTATTTTTCTATACGAATAGTTTGGCTCTAAAGGTTTTTCTATTTTGTTATTCTTAGATATTCTGATGTGATTTTGACATTTGTATTTCATTTAAGATATCTTTTCTAGTATTTTAGTCTGAATTCATCATCCAATTATATATAGATGTGTCAATAAGGCTGTGTGTCCCATAAAAAAGTACCATTATATACGTTATTCTCAAAGGATTTAAGTGGTCCTAACCACTGTTCCATTATTCTAAATAATCGTTTGAGCGGCTTTTAGTTGCGTTGAAGGGTTTAACATTTAAAGAGTAAAGTTCCTCAAGCTCCCATCCCTTTACAAGAGTACATTCGCTCTTTCACTTCCAATTATCCCCGAGATTCTGTTCCATTATTCTAAATGATCGTTGAGCGGTTTTTAGTTGCATTGAAGGGTTTAACATTTAAAGGGTAAAGTTCCTCAAGCTCCCATCCCTTTAAAGAAAGTACATTCGCTCTTTCAATGCCAATTATTCCCGAGATTCTTGGCACCCATATTGCCCAGGGCTAACCATTCACAAACAATTCAGCCCAATACGGTCTCAGATTTAATATTATCACATAATTTTACACATCCCGTAATAGTACGGGGATCAATGGAGAACCCTAGACTTATATTGTCTCCCAGTTCAGAATTATTTGTGTAACAGCAGATGACAGCGGGGGTTTTGTTCATACCTGGCAGCTATATTATGCAGAACTAACCATTGGAATGCTATTCAGTTATAATCCAATACGTTTTTATCACTTTGCTGTCGGAAAATCCATTTTACACATCTCGTGATTGTACTGGTGATCATTGGAGGCCCCATAGGTCATTCAGTTTAGATTCATCAGAATCTTTTTAACAGCAGATGACAGCGGAGGTTTTGTTCTTATATTATTTATGACCACAATATTCTATTTTGCACCTAAATAATGCAGAGCTAATCATTGAAAAACATTTCAGTTGTAATCCAATACGGTCTTAGATTTAACTTTATGGCCTGATTTCGGAAAATCGCTGGTAATCAATTAAAACCCCTACATCTTCTTTGTCTTCCACAATTATTTGTGTAATAGCAGATGACAGCGAGGGTTTTGTTCTTACTTTCTTTGTGACAACAATCTCCTAACTGGCATCAACGTCTTACAGTTGCCGACAATTCATATTTTCGATATAAATTTCTTCAGACACTTCTGATATTTGAGTCTTAAAGTATAATAGGTCCATTACACATAGTTGACGTGTGTTGCAACCGGTTCAAATCAGAATTACTGCCGAAAAGTCTAACAAAGTTTCTGAATCTTTGTTCAACATAAATAATTACGCTTTTATAATTCCAGTATTTTTTAATCGGACTAAGATCCCATTTCGTGCCTATGGTTCTGCTACATAGCACACAACATCGATATACTTTTTTAGTCTTATCCTCCTTTTGATATTTGCGATATTGTTTCCGATATTGTCAAAAGAAAGATTTTGAATCTGTGCTTGGGGCTTTCAAAGCTCTCCTGCAAAACTAATTTAGATTATTGCTCATGTCGTAAGTGATAGGTTTAAATCATCTATTGGTTAAAGTACTTAGGAGTCTATTAATCGTAGTTCCACACTGTGCTGTATCGTAATGATAATTTAGGGACTGTTCCTCTAAATGCAAACGAACTTATTTGCGTACTTCTAGAGTTCATTGACTGCAGTTATGAGTTATTTGTTAGATGTATCAGGGATGGGAAATTCAGTACTATTGCACTTTTTGATATCTACAAAAAATACTGCAGTATCTCCACGACATTAAAATTACATTATTTTTCTATATTATGGACTTGTTACTATACAAGTCCATTTGTTTGATCTATGATCTAGTTCATTGATACCTAGTACATATACAAAATTAAATAAAAATTTTATTAACAGAATTTAATTTGTGACTTATTATTTTCGAAAAGAATTTGTCTTAACTAAATTTTGGTTTGATTGCAAGATAATCAAATATTAGGAGATTTAAGAGCCTTGTAGCGCTTTTTGAAGAAAAAATCTTAATAGTCCTATAAAATCTGATAGAGAGTTATATTCTAGTCGACATTTATCGCTTTACCAATATTATTTTATGAGTCTAGAGATGTATGTAGTCTATGTGTCAATTTCTTGCATTAAAAATGACTTATGTAAAAATTTTTTAATTAACTTTATTTGTTTTAGAATTCTTTGACAAAATCCTCTTCAAAATGCCGAACAGTATTTCAACAAACAAAATTCCAAATGAACTTTTTCAAGGTTATTCCGATGAACTATTAAATTTTGCAGCTATAGCATGTATCGTATTTGTCGTCATCGGTGTGCCGGGCAATATTTTAACTATAGTTGCTCTATCGCGAGGGAAACAGGTGCGATTAGTTAAAAATTGAGTACATTAACAAGTGTTGCCATTTTAATATAAATTTATTTTCACATTTCAGAACCGCAATTCCACAGCTGTATTTATAATAAACCTATCAATTTCCGATTTATTATTTGGTTGCTTCAATTTGCCTTTGGCAGCATCTACATTCTTGAGACGTTCATGGATACATGGGGATTTATTGTGTCGTTTATTTCCCTTATTGCGCTATGGACTATTAGCGGTGTCACTTTTTACTGTATCCTTGATAACCATTAATCGTTATGTTATTATCGCCCATCCCAGACATTATACAAGGTAAATTATTAACTATTGTTTTTATACGATAAAAGCATATATTTGATCGCTTATTGTTCAACAGGATTTATCAACATCGTTATTTGGCTTTAATGGTGGTTGGTACATGGTTATTGTCTTTTTCAATTATGATTCCAACATGGCGTGGTATTTGGGGAAAATTTGGTTTGGACACTGAAATTGGTTCATGTTCTATACTACACGATCACAACGATCGTTCACCCAAGGAATTTCTATTTGTGCTGGCATTTATGGTGCCTTGTTTATGTATTGTATTTTGTTATGCTCGTATATTTTATTTGGTTCGCAAGGCAGCTTTCCGTTCCAGAGAACCGGCATCAAAGCCCATAGCAGTTAAAGGAGCCGAAGCGAATCGAAGTGACACAGATCAAGAGAATGTTAAATCGAATAACAAAGTAGTAGATGCTGGTGGTGGTGACGGTTATTTGGATCTAAAAGCCTTCACTGTTACCGACGATATACAATTCATAGATGATAACTATTCTTTGGATAATTTGCCAATATCATATGAGAAAATAAGTCCTAAGGCAGAAGAGAAATCAAATATATCTTCCAGTTTAACAAATGTGAGTATATTAAGTATAAATGATAGAATTTTTCAGTCTTAAAAAGTTAAGATAACAAACGAGAGCAAGACGAGAAAGATTCCCTCATTACAGTCACTACTCTCGATTTTGTTAACTTTCTATAGCTCTCTTCCTTTTTTAATAACTAACCCTTATTCGCAAATATTGCTCTAATTATTTTCTGGAAAATATGTTAACTTTTGGCGTTATATTCTCTTCAAAAACGAGTATCTTTCGGTTCCCTAGTTTTACACGTAGATCCCTTAACCTGTCTTGTGTTCTACTTTAAAGCCCATCGTGTAATAAAAGATTAACACGGGGATTTACTCTTGATCTAATGGACCAATGTCTTACAGAATTCTGAATAACAGTTAATTGATGACTAGAGACAAAAGGTGCTTGGCGGAGAGTCCCGTCTTGCAACTTATACGTATATATAAGTAACGATTGCCTTTCTAAAGTTTTACAAAAGTACCTACTTATTCGAAAATCCCTGCTGAATGAAGAAAAACCGGAACTTAATTATAATTTGCAAAAAACTATTTAATTATTTATTTCCCCAATGATTAAACAAGAAAATTTATTTTATTATTATTTCAGGACACAACGAAATCTACTCAACCCCTAAGTAATTCTAACAGTAAAAATTCAACAGCTGCAAATCAGAATTCATCTACGTAAGTTACAAAAGTTTCTTCAATTGAAAGATCTTCTTAACGCCATTTTATTTCTATTTGCAGACGCCAAAATCCCATCAAAACTTCCATTAAAACATCCTTTACACGTTTTAGTCCTCGTAAAAATCATTATGTTTCAATGGGCAATACATCGAATGCTTCGGCAATATATCCAGGACGTATGAGTATAAAAGATCGTAGGCTCTTGAAAATGATACTAGTGATATTTGTATCGTTTGTCATTTGCTATTTGCCCATAACATTGACTAAAATTTGGAAAGGAGCCAATGATAATCATATTTTCAATATTAGCGGTTATCTACTGGTCTATTTGACAACTTGCATTAATCCCATAATTTATGTTCTTATGTCGTCGGAATATCGTCAGGCCTACTGGAATCTACTAAGATGCCGATGTAAAACCTCAAATCAAAAAGATTTTAAGCGTGTTCCAAAGATATAATTTATTTCTTCATACTTCATAAGCCGAAAATGTAGTATGAAAAACCTGCTAAAAGTTTAGGGCCGTTTTATCAATGGCTGACATAAACTTACGTGTAAACATTATGTATTTGTACAATATTTGATCACCTAATAAAAGTATTATTGTTTTTAATGAACTTAGAACTAGTAATGAATAAAATTGTGTATTTATATTGCGGATTCGATATTTAAATGAAGTTCTGCATTGATCTTTAGTAAGATTTATATAGTTTACATTCTTTTTAGTTCCCAGTCCAACTTGAAAAGTTAGCATTAAAAGATTTGCAATATTCTTTTAATGTTGCAGTCTTCATGTTGAGAATAACTTCCCTTAGGCGTACCGTGGACAAATAAATTTCTTAAGGACATTTTTAAATTTTTATGAACAATTGATATTTATTATTATTTTTATTTTTCTTTAATTACCATTAGTTTTAAGTTGTATAAATGCATTTGAATAATTGATATTTGTTTTTTATAATTTTTATTAATTATTATTTTTTCTTTATTAATAAATCTTTTTATTTTACTTTTTGCTTTTTTCAATATTTTAAATATTCAATATAATAAGATTATTGTTTTCGTTTTACTTTTCTTTTTATTACTAAACAAATTTAACTATAATTTAGTAACACAACTAGGGAGAAATATTATTGTTATCAATATGTATTATAATTTATATTATTAATAATAATATTAATTAATTAGTATTAATAATTAATACTAGACTATATAGAATTTCCAAAAATCAAAAAAATCTATTTAATTTTTTTAAGAATTTTTATTTATTATTGTAATATAATTGCAATCCGATTTGATATTTTATATCTAAATATTTATTTTGTATATGTTTCAATGTATGTATGTATGTGTATATGTTCGTATGTAGATGATTTATATAGTATAATATGTACTATGTATCTACTTATGTTTGTATTATTCTTTAGAATTTCTATATGTTGTTATAGTAACCGATTTAAATGATGCCACAACAACACGACCTAGATTGTATGAGATCAAATAATTGTCGCAGGAGATCCATTTTTAGGAATGTATTAAATTGTCCATTTTTTAACCTATATCCTGTTCTTTATTTGTTTTTATATGAGATAATATGTATATAATTTGTAAAAATCTTTAATATTAATTTTATTATGTCAATTACAAGACCGAGACCATTTTAAATTCTCGTTAAATATTTGAAATTTTATATTATAGCTAAACAAAAGATGTCTAATGGATTTATGATATATAAAGATGTATATAGGAAATATCTAACGCTTTTAGCAACAATACTAACAAGATCATTTCTAAATCGTTAAATCAATTATTGTAGCTACGATTATGATCATCTAAATGAAGAGTTAAAGATGTAAAATGCTGACGTACAACCATGGCCTTATGGGTCCGATCAAAGAGAATATCCATCCAACAAAGCGTCATTTACAAAAAGTAACTCTAAAAGGCCTCTTTAGACCTGGTCCACACTAGGAAACTTTTGTTGAGAAACTTTTTCTTAATTCTCTTTTAAAGTATCCTTAATGTCCACACATAACAAACTTTTGTTTCATAAACTACTAGACCTGGTTCACACTAGGAAACTTTTAATTTTTCCGTGTGAGAGAAAGAGAATAATATATCAACCATCTCTTTTTCTCACACACAAAATCAAAAGTTTCTCAACAAAAGTTTCCCAGTGTGAACTAGGTCTTAATTGCATTGATTTGTTGTTGTACGAATAAGAAGAATAACAAAACAAACCAAGTTTCCGTGTACGGGAAACTTTGTACCGCGAAAGAGATAAATTATATTCGTTTTCATTCTCTCTCACGGAAAATTAAAAGTTTCCTAGTGTGGACCGGCAGTTACACGATTACACTTGACGTACGTAAAGTCGAATGAAAAAGTAAAATGAAATTCCATTCGTATAACAAAAAAGAGAAAAAATCGTATGATTTATATATTTTCGAGTTTACACGATTGGTATAAAACAATAACAAAGTAAAATAAAAACAGCTGTTTCACTGATCTAATGCAACTAGGTTGTTTTCTGAATCATTTATTTTTTTTTTACGATTGTCAAATTTTTCATTCGTATTTTCTCTCAATGTGTAAAAGAATCCCATTCGTACCCTTATACAAAAAATGTTTACAGATCATTTACTTGTGTGGTCGTGTGAAGCTGGATTAAAGAACATTGATTGATTATGTGACCAACCAATAATAGACCCTAACATCTTACTAGTCCACCAGAGAAAGCATGTATCAACCATTCGAATCGATATCAAAGCTCTAAAGAAAACGTCTGTATTTGGTATGTATGACATATTATCTAGTCAGATCATCAAGGCAATTCATATGGGCAATAACAGTAACCCACAATATACAGCCTAATCATGATAACACATAATAACTGTTAAAAACATTTTTGAAAAAAGTGTTTGGAAAATTTTGCCTAACTTATAGTTTAGACCTTGCCCCCATCCAACTATTGTGCCATTGTGTTATTCTGAATATATATTAACTTCTATATAAGTTTCCTACTTAGTTTTACATACAATCTTTCAAATTTTTGTCACAGAATCCATATTTTGACAGCAATATGGTAAAATGTAATGGAATATTTTTACATCAAAATCACGATTTTGAATTCCAGGGCAAATTCAAAAAATCCAAATTTCTACAAAACTAATTTGATGCTGATTTTAAAAATGCATTGAAAATTTTAAAATCTGCTTTTTATCATTCTTTCCACTTTACTTTTAGACTTTTCATAATAAAAATTTTACTAAGATTATTTCTAATTGTATATCTGTTATTTCTAATTCACTTGAAGAAATGTTCAATTATATATCAGAAATTTCCACTTAGATTTTTGAGATTTGTAACTCTTTCCATAAAATACTTATTTCGAGCTTATTCGAACACTTTCCCATCATCAGATTCCGATTCACAAAATATTGTAAAATTCCAAATAAAAAACCAAACAACGTTTCGTTCTGAACAAAAATTCAGTAACTTTACCAAAGAAAGGAATGAAAGGAAATATGTATTTCCTAACTCGATCGGAAAAGAACTCAGCAACAGGTGGCAATAATCTTGTTGCAGTTAGTGTTGTATAGTCATTATTTCTAATCGGTTCGCTTTAAGATTAAATAAGTATTTCTGTATGAAGTATATGTTATTGTACATTAAATTATATTATTGACTGATCATTTTATCTCAGTATTTTTGTTATATATTTTTATATATAGTTTATACATACATATGTATAACAAATGTATATAATATATTAATTTATGGATGAAAATGTTTAGACTATTTGTTTTATCTATGTATTTATATGTAAATATATTATTTATTTTATGAATAATATATGTTTGTTTGTATATGTATGTGTAGTTAATGTAAATTGTTGTAGTAATAATAATACATAAACAATTATGAATAAATTTATGTTGTGTTCTAACTAGTGTTGTCAATTAAACGTCACCAAATAAATTTTACAAAGAACTAGTTTTCAAACAAGAGATCATCAATCTGTGAGTGATCATATCCAACAATTTGTCAATAAAAATTTAAATTTAATAATTAAATTTAAAACACTAGAGTAAACACTAATTGAGAGTTGTTGTCGTTGTTGTTAACTAATTAATAATTTAAATATTACTTTATAAAAAAAAATAAAATAAATTAATAATTGATTTACGATGCAGTAGGAGTATAGTAGGAAAAAATTGAGGAGGTGAGAAAAAAGAAAGAGCGAGATAGATAGAGAGTATATAGGATGCGGTATGTGCTCTTAAACGGATTCCATGTGCTCGGCCATTTCTAATATAGGACTTTCGCTAAGCGGTTTAATGACAGTCTGCCAATTCGGTGTATATAAATTTGTTGCTGTTGTGCATGATGAAGATGAGGATGATGACGAGGATGAGTTGGAAGATGATTGCTTTGTCAGTGACAGCGAGGAAACTGTTGGTGCCAGAGACGTTGATGGTGTGGCAGGTGGTGATGAGAGTGTTAGAGATGAAGTAGGATGTGGCGGTGGAGTTGAGGCTAATGTCAATGAGTTTGATGAAGATGTTGGCTGCATGAAAGAGAAAGAAAGAGAAACATACAGTTGTCCAATTAATAATTTCGAAATATAACGTATGACGGATTAACAATTACATGGTATGCATGTGGTGTCGGTGGTGGTGGTGCTAGCGCAGATGTTGGCGTTGATGCTGATCCACGATTTGCTGTTCCATTCTCCAGTTTCACCGGCGACATTTTCTTGTGCACTATGGTCGCTGCACTTAAGGAATTCCAAGTTTCCGAAGCATGTCGACTTATATTAGGACTTCTGCTTCGGGTCATGGGTAGCACAGCCACATCGGCCGATTGCTGTTTAATGTATGTTGTTTTCATGTAATGATTATTAATGGCGGCATGATGATTGTTGGAGTAAGCTGCTAATGGTGCCAATGAGTTGTGATGCAATTTGCCACTGCGTTCAAGCATATGCAACTCCATTAGTTCATCGGGATGTGGCATGGTTTGAGGCGGTGGTGTAGATGTCGGTGTTATAGGCACAGCATGTGGATGAGGACTTAACTTGTAGCCATGCTCCCTAAGCATGTGATGTGGTCGCGCAAGATGCGACTCCAAAGCATATTGTTTTTGAAATAGCTGCCGTTTTTGTTGCAGCAATCTATGCTGAAGTAGTTGTTGCTGCAGGGGTGGTTTTTGCATGGGCAACATGGCAGCTGCATTCAGCTGACTATAGAGTAAACCTTCATGATGAGCTCTAGGCATACTGCCAGCATATGTGGCATTGGCTGCATCCAAACGCAAGTAATGATACAATGACGGATGTATTGTACCATTTTTGTCCGGAAAATTCTCCATATTTTCCATAGCACGCACCAAATGCGGCGCATATGGCTGATGAAATTCCACAGGTATTCTGTTTGACAGTGTATAGAATTGACTATGTTGAAATTGACAATTGTTAAATTCATCCAATGGCATATTTGATCTGTACTTAGATTTAAGGGTGTGAGCTTCCCTTTGCAATTGTTGTAGTTCGAGCCAACCATTGCGTTTATGGGTGTCGTAGCGATAACTACCATATGCTGTCCCATTGTGTAGAGGACCTGCAGCACTTACAATGCCTTGGGCTACTAAGCCATCACTAGCACGACGTCCTTCCCTAATAGGTTATATGAGAAATTCATTATAAACATACTTTTATACGCAAAAATATACTTCCAAAAATTATTTGATCAAAATTTGATTGTTGGTCAACGTTCTGTATGAATAATGAAAATACATGTTTCTTTTTATACCCTTCACCTTCGTGAGAAGGGTATAATAAGTTTGTCATTCCGTTTGTAATTTCTATAATATAATTTTCCGACCCTATAAAGTATATATATTCTGGATCC
>NC_060951.1:12586286-12606173 GCF_022045245.1 Lucilia cuprina
GTAATTAAGTATGTATGGCCAGGATTAAGTGAGGACCCATGAAAGGGTACTTTTTGGTACTTTTTCATTCTTCAAAAGGTACTTTTTAAAATTTCTATAATATTGAACATGTTATTAAGTTCGTATATCCCGGATTAAGTGAGAACCAGTATAAGTTCGTATATCCCGGATTAAGTGAGAACCAGTAAAAGGGGACTTCTTGGTACTTTTTCGTTCTTCAAAAGGTACTTTTTACAATTTCTACAATATTGAACCTAGGAACATGTAATTAAGTTTGTATGGCCCGGATTAACTGAGGACCCATAGATGGGGACTTTTTGTTACTTTTTCGTTCTTCAAAAGGTACAAAAGGCTTTAAACACATCATGGTGAAGGGTATATAAGATTCGGCACAGCCGAATATAGAACTCTTACTTGTTTTAAATTGAATTGAAATAAACTAAATTAAATTGGGAATTGAACATGTTATGTTAGTTAGTTAGTTTGAAAGGAGGATGTATACACATCAAATCCGAAGAAATACACCTAGGCTTCTATCGGGCCTGTTGTGCGCTCCTTAACCAGTGCCATGGGTGGAAATCGAACCTCCGGTCCAGACTAGAACACTAACCTAACTAGAACACTAACCACTTCTATTTATATACATATGTGGCTGTCGCAAAAGATTTCGGAGTAGCCTATACTTTCTGTAAAATCATCAAAGACTTTTTGATCATTTCTAGTTTTATCACATGAAATATTTTTATAATACTGGTCTATTCGTTGTATTTAGAATAATTGCAAACTTTCGGCTTGATTATTCGAAATATACCTATTTGATTAAAATTTACCTCAGACGTAGTACTAATGTACCGATCCTAAATAAATAATATAATCTCATTAAATACATACCTAAAATGTATCGGCGAACGTTTATCGGTATAGGGAGTCGATTTAGTGGACAACATTGACGATGTACTTGTTACAGGTGGCATATATACACATGAATTATTGCTATTATAAAATGAACGTTCCGATGAATGTTCCGAATTGACACTACCACTTCCGGCAGCATTAGCAGCACCGGAAGCCGAAGCTGCAAGTGTGGAGTTACTAGCACACGAAGGTAGACTACCGGCTAGATCAATGCTTGTAACTAAATTGAAATCAATACTCTCAAATGTCGAACAATTACTTTTCGAAGATCCTCTACTTAAATTTTGACTAAGACTTTTCGAATAACTGCCAATGACACCACTCGAAGAGCTGCTACTAGCATATGATTGTATTCGTTGATTTCTTAAATCGATCGAGGATTGCGAAGTATCTGCAATTATAAATTGTTATATTAAAAAATGAAAGCATTAGTTAATTAAAATACTAACCTTTTGTATCACTTGTACCTCCCATATCAGTTTCACAACCTTCATCTGTACTTGAACTACATTGAGCAGAAACTTTCTTCGATGTAACTTTCGTTGTAGATCTATCATTGCCATTTGTACTGGAGCATAAATTAAAAATATTACATTATAAGTCAATTATATAAAATAACAAACTTTATTAAGTTACCCAGAGTAATTTTCCGCATTATTTTGTAATTGAGTTTTGCCCGACATATTTGACTTGTGATCACTATTCGAGTTGAGAGTAATATTTGATTTAGTTTTGGTAATTTCTTTGCCATCGGATTCCTTAAAATAGACAAATATCTTAACTTAACTCTGATATATTATTGAAATTGTACTTACCTCCACTGGCAGAGGACTTTCTTGTAGAGTTTGAAACAGTTTTGTGGCCTCGGCAGACATTTTGTAGCGAAAACTTAGACTTTGATCTAAAACTGCGGATGAATCGAAACTAGTTGAGCTAGATAAGGGCTTGGATTCGTTGAGTTTTGTATCGGACATTTGTTTATCCTCAGTCGTTTTTGGTTTTTGTTGGTGTTTATTGTTCTTGGATTCTGATATGGCAGTGGCCTTTTGCAATAAAAGCCTACAGTCTTCTGAACTCTGTTTTAGGATACTTTCTTCAATATTGAAATGAGCACCACCAGCTCCACTAAACATACGTTCACGTATAGAACGTTCGTCAATAACACGCACCGGTGGCCCACCATTTAAACGCTGATTCGAAGCCAATACATCGCGACTGTTTAGATTGGTAATGGAATGTTTATTATTGTCTATACTGTATGATGAACAACCTATTGGGCGATGGCTGTTGCCCAAGTCCTGGCGCGATGTACGCCCACTACTTTTTTCCGAATGATATCTCAGATGATTATCGACCATTTTGGACTGCAGCAAATGTTCAGGTGTTCCTGTTACCGGAGCCGATCGCTCACTCAACAAGGTCTGTCGACTAAGTTTCGACAATAGGCTATAATGTTCCTTTATCAAGTGCAGATTATTGCTAACCTGATCCTCATGTAGTACATGATTCGCCTTCAACCTTTGTTGATGATGATCTGTTGCTGCCGATGTCTTGCTATTGTGTTTGTACAATATTTTGGACGAATACTGGGTTGTTGCAGAGGCTGACGAAAGCGTGGATAATGTTGATAGGGCATGCTGTTTACTTCCACCAGCGTATTTTGGCAGTGATGACGATGATGCAATAGTGGCATTACTGGTGGTATTATTTAGACCAACACTTCCACCACACATTTGTTGTTTTTCTTGTGCCATCTTTTTGTTATAAACCCGATCTTGCAAGAGAAGATAAATAGCTGCTACATGATCGTAACTGTTCTTCTTTAGACTGGCTCTGGTCTTTTCCGGTGGTATACCAGCAAATTCGGACATTATGCGCATTATGTCCTCGTTGGGTGCGATATTTGTGGTACCATCCATATTAACGTTGAATTTCGCTATATTTGATAGTTCTAAAATTTCTGGACACATCCAGCGATGAAGTTTAATTTGTTCGATGGTATATCGTCGAGATGGCTCTAACACTAGCATACGTCTTATTAAATGTTCGCACTCTAAAAATATAATTAATAAGAAATAAATACAAATTTTTTGAAATTATTACAAAAATGAACTAAATTGTACCTGAAGACATAAAGAATGGTATACGAAAACGTCCAGAGAGTACACGGTCCCTAAGACTTTGCAATGTAGAACCATCAAATGGCAGTGCTCCACATACCAAAACATATAGTACAACACCAAGTGACTGTAAAGAAATTCAACATCGACCAAAATATATTTAAGTTTAGTTACAATTTTAAATATTAATAATAATAATGTACATTGGACTTTCAAATCAAAACCCTAACATTACTTTCCTAAAAAATAAGGTTCTTGTGGAGAAACCTTTTCCATGTACACTCTTTTTTATTTCTACTTACCCATATATCAATTTCTGGTCCAGTATATTGCTTTCCTTCGAAAACTTCGGGTGCTGCATATGGCGGTGAGCCACACCATGTGGCAAGTAGTTCTCCTACTTTAAAATGATTCGAAAATCCAAAATCAGCTATTTTTATATTCATATTATTGTCCAAAAGTAGATTTTCAGCCTAATTAAAAAAATCGGTCATTTGAAAGAACACGTTTTCTTTTTCGTCAAAATTTACCTTAAGATCTCTGTGGACAATTCCTTTTTTGTGACAATAATCCACAGCTGACAATATTTGCCAGAATTTAAAACGTGCTGCAGTCTCCGACATTCGACCATATTTGGCAATGTAATCTAAGGGAGAACAAAGAAATTCATATATTTGATGTTTCTTTAAAAATATTTTTTTCACAAAACCTACCAAATATTTCCCCTTGACTTGCGTACTCCGAAACAATATAAATCATATTTTTAGTTTCCATCACCTAAACAAAGTAAATATCATTAAAATCTTTTAAATCTTGAGATTAATTCAAATTTCGTACCTGATACAACTTAATGATATGGGGATGGTTTAGACGTTTCATAATTTCCACTTCACGATAAACTTTTTGCAAATTGGTTGTATCCAACTGCGATTTATCAATAATTTTTATAGCAACCTTTATAAAATAAAATTGTAATATTATTAACAATTATGTGTGAGAGTTTAAACAAAATACCTCATTTTTAGTTATTCGATGTCGTGCCAATTTGACCACGGCAAAATTTCCTTTTCCAATGGTTCTTTCGATATCATAGAAACCAACACGAATGGGTTCTTTGCTTTTTAATGAGTCCTTTGATGTTGCAATATTCGGATGATGGGTGGTGGCATTAAGCGTTTGCTTTGCCGAAGTCGACTCTTTCGAATCGCTGTTGGCTTTAGTATTGACATCATCTTTAGATGTTTGCGCGTAAATCGGTTTTGTTTGTTTGTCCGACTTATCATGTTCGCCTATATAATAAATAAAAAATCATATTAACCTATTCCTTTAAAGCGATAGAATGTTTCAAGCACCGTTTCTACTTTCCACATCGGAGTGATCATTTTCTTGCTTTTTGGCTGTAGTTTTAGTATCAGTTGTACCATTTTTATTGGCCTTCTTGTCTTCGTTGTCACTTTCTCCCATATTGGTTTTGAGTTATTCTCATTCAATTCCACATTTTAGATTACTGAAAATTAGAAACATAAGTAAATTTATTTATATGGAGAAAAAATTAGCATATTAGGTCTAAAAGACACCTTTAATCCGAGCAGGATTTTTATGGTTAAAAGTTACAACAATCAGGTTTTTCGGATACCTCTTTTGAAGACTACATAGGCCAACAAATTTTTAAATGTTTTCTGAAGGCTTATGCTGAGCTAAATCCGTTCATTATCATGTCCGAAATATTCCTTAAACACCGTTGTTGGTTTTGACGCGAATATTGCCTCTAATACTAAACATAAACCAAAATAATTTTTTTTTACTGTGTTTTGCCTCTAATTTATTAAAACCTTACATGTCTGAATTTGTTATAATTTTTTAAATTTTCTAGTAATTACTTAGATATCGAAATATTGAAAGACACGCCTTCCATATATGACCTATTTTTCAAGCTTTAGAAAATATGATTCCTGATTTGGATGGTAAAAACTATAGAATCAATTCAGATAGCACCCATACAAATTGAAATGCTACAGAAAAATGGATTGGTTGTTAATAACTTCCTAGAGAATAGCGGTATTGCCACAAAATGTCGCATATATGAATCTAAAGCTACGTTCAGACCTATCAAACATTTGATGAAAAAGGGACGAAGCCTATTGTAAATGTTTAACATCGGTCCATTATTTCACCTAGCTTCATACAACTGAACCCCCGAATAGGCCTTGTAAACCTTGTAATCAAACTACAGGTCGCAATTCTGGATATAAGTCAATCAAATTTGGCATATGATCTTTTATGGTACCGTAGATGAAGCCTATTGAAAATAGTTAACATGGGTCCATTGTTTCACCTAAGTCCCATACAACTATAGAGCTTTTAAGTTCATAATTATGTTTAATATACTCGTATCTCGATAAAAAGCTACAAAGCCAAGTTCTATACTGCTTAAATATCCACAGTAAATGGCTTAAGTATATCTGAAAACTAAATGACATTTTTTTCGTATACAGGTGTAGGATATTATATAGTCGACCTCGCCCGAATATAACTTCTTACTTGTTTTACATTGAAAATGTAAATCTATATATATAAAAGAGTAGCGTTACTGACTGACTGATTCATCATCGCACAGCCCAAACGGCTAAACCTAGAATCATGATATTTTGACAGTAGATGTGTTTTTGGTTATGTAGATCCACTAAGGAGGGATTTTTGGAAATTTGTGCATTTACGGGTAAAAAGGGGAAAAACGGGTAAAACTGGTTTTCTTAATTATCTCACACAATATTACTGATACAAGAAAAATTTTAAATGCACCTGTATCTACTCTTAAAATGAGCACATGGGTGTCTGGTACTTTTTTGAAATTCGTTCTTTTAAGGGCTAAAAATGTGTAACAAAGGTGATTTTGGTACCTTTTTTAGCCCTTTATAACTTTTAAACTAATTAACATAATCAAATTTTTCTAAATATTTTGGATACGTGACTCAAAATTATGAGATACCTGTTTCGTACTTTTTTAAAATTCAGTCCTTTATGGCAGTAAAAAAATATTTATGGTACTTTTTTAGCACATTAAGAAAACTTTCTCGGTTTATTGAATAATTCATATTAAATTACGGACTAACTCTGTAATATTTATTGTAATAAAATTTTTGCTATTTCACTGGGTAAACAAGTACCAAAAACGGATAAAACGGGAAATTTAATTTTATTCAAACTCATTGAGCCAATTTTTATAAAATTTCAAAAAAGTAGTTTGGTTTGGTACCAGCACAATTTTTCTAGAATAAATGAATGCAGATTTGAATCGTTTGAGTTTTATATGTGACTCTTGTACTCTTTTTATTAGTACATTCTCTTCTTATTAGTACTTTCCACTTAGGTAAACTTTATTCCACTTTTGGTACTTTTTCTTCCTTCAAATGATACTCTATGTATATACACGGTCTTCATTGAATAAGATTCTTTAAGAGACAACTTTTTAGTACTTTTTATCTTATAAATTGTACTTTTTTAATTTTCCAAAATATTCAACCTAGGAACATTAATTTTAACATACATGGTCTTGACTGAATAATACTCTGCAAGTGGGAACTATTTGGTACTTTTCTATTCTTCAAATGGATTCTTTATAATGGTTAACCGGAACACATGGTCCTTATTAAATGAGAATTTATTGAGAGAGATCTTTGTACTTTTTCGTTTTTCCGATGATACTTTTTAATATTTTTACGATATTGAACATAGTTAGGGTAGCGAAGCACCCAGGGTATGCTAGTATTATATATTAACATAAAAAAGCGCAATATAAATTGAAATACATATTTTATTTGAAATTTAGAAAATTGCAATTGAATAACTGTATAATTATATAGCTCTACAACGCTAACAATACTTTTTTTTAAAATTGGCGTTAAGACCAATGTTTTTTGTTTAAATTTATCACTTTGGCACCTATTTTTATAGAACTTTTCTGAAATAATTTCTTTAATCGATGATTATTTCTCGGAACAATCTTCTTCGTAAATAGTTTTCTTTCTAAAACACATCACTTTAGGAACAAGTTCTTTCTCCTGTTTCTTTTTGTTAAAAATTGTGAAGAACGGATCCAGTTCTGAGATATTATATACATATATTTATAATATCATTTGAATTTGATATTTTTCTTTAAATCTAATATGTGAATTAAAAAATGTTGACCGTGTGATTGACATTTGATTGTTTTTTATGGTAAAAAATAACAAAATATTATCAACAGCTAATGAGTCAAAGAGACAGGGGTGAGAAAAGAAGAATAAAGAGAGAAATGACTGTTAAGTTTATGCGAAAAATCAATAAACCAACTCAACTAGAATTGAAATAGCATTTTTTATATTCTAAGCGACTTTTTGATATTTTATAAAAATAAAATTTACATATTTCAAAGGAAATTATTAATGAAAATTTATAGTATTTTTTATTTAACTAAGTAAAAGAGAAACTATAAACGTAAATTTTTCTACAACATACCATTTTTTCCTTGACAAATTCTTTAAATCAATAATTATTTTATCAGCACATAAGTATAAACAAAATTAATGAAATTATTAGTTAATTTTTTTTTTTTTTTTGTAACAGTAATTTTTTTAATATAAAAAGCACAAGAATATCACAAGTTTTATTTTTTATGTTTTTTCTTAAATTCTTACAACTTTCAACACTCCGAACGAAATATAGTTTAAATGTATTTTCACCGCAAAATTAACGAGAACATTGCATATTGGCCTCGAATGAGGTCGTCAATGTCGGCTCTACCACATAAAAGCTATAAAAACAACTACAACAAAATATGCAAAGGCGAATGAAATCTATGCAAAAATTATATACATATCACATGGAATATTCACTTTAATCCCAAAAACTTTTCACTTTTTTCTTTAGAAAACGGAAACAAAATTTTGTATTTTTTTATATAATGGCAGTGTAAATAGTTGTGAAAATCAACGTTAAAAATGGGTGTTCGTGAACTTTTCTAATGTATTTATTTTTGCAACAGTGACAACTAAACTGTTTTATAATGCATTCTTGTGATATGAATGGAAAAGTATTCGTACGAATACTCTTACATTATGTAATCGGTATTTTATAACCCTAAAAGGGTAATGTTTTAATACGACCGTTATATTTCATTAAATTTCCGCTACACTTGTATACAACTCTGTACTCTAAATCATTTTGTGTTGGCAACACCTTACCACTTTGTTATTAACCCATTTTGCTCCATTGAGGATACAAAAGTGAAAAGAAAATTAGAATGATGTTTGATTTAAATATAAAGTTTCATGAACAATGTATTTCCTCTTTTAATTGATTTTTTAGAAATTATATTATTGATTTGTATAATATTATGTGTTTACATTAACAACAAAAGTTTAATTTCATTTCGCTTTGACTTACAAGAAAATAATAACTGAAATGAATCATATATGATTGAGTTAACCGAACAGAACTTACTGTTCTCTTTAATCTCAATATCGGTGGCTAAATCATTGACGATTATTCGTCGATCGGTTAATCGATTGATTTTTGACAATTATTCGTTCGAATAAATGAAAATTGTCAAATTTCAAATAACGAATAATGCGAATAATATCTATCAATTAACCGATTAAGAAAAACTCACTATTTAGCAGTAAAATTACTATATATTTTCTACAAAATTCAATATTTTTATAATAAATTTTCTTCTTTTCTAAATTACTAAATAATTTCTCTATAATAAAGAATTTTTATTTGATGATTTTTAGGAACGTTGTTGTGTTCTTAAGTATTTCTAATAAGTTCTTCAGCAACAGTTATAGTTGAACTAATGTTCAATAGAACGTATGAATTTTAGAACTCGTTGAAAATCTTAAAAACAGTAATTTCTTTATATAGAAAAGCATTTCAATAATTTCTATTATTTGAGAAAAGACTTAATAAAAAATTAACATAAAATTGAAGTGAAAATAATATTTTTGTTTATAACACCGTGCAAAAGTTATTTTCAAACATAAAAAAATCTATGTGTACAGGAAACTGTGGACCATTAGTATTAACTCTGTGTACTCAGTTTTTCATAATCAGCTCCTGTAAAAGGACTTTAATATTTTAAGTAAATAGTAATTGTCTGTTTTCTTTTATCGATTTTATTACTGTTTTAAATGTTTATTTACATTTTTTCTAAAATTTTACATATTACAAAAGTAATATTTGCAAAAAACAGATATTCATTGTTTATGTTTTTGAGTGAAAAGTTGGCAATACTAAGTTAACTGATCCTAGATCTATAACTGAAAAACACTCGGTTAAAGTCCATCTAATTTTGTTTCGAGTTTAATCTAACAGCAAGTTAAAACTAGTTTAACTGATTAGTAAGAAACCCGCCCTAAATAAATGCACAGATTTCCAGCTTCCATTTGATACCAATATTAGCATCATAATATACATATAAATATTTTAAATATTCGTTTAAAATTGTAAGTCCTTTAAACTTTGAAATCCTTTTATAAAGACATAAGAGCGGTTTATAAAAATCGGAGTACGCAGAATAGGTGGAATCTATTTTCAAATGTTTATCAACTGTTCCATGTGTAAAAGCTTTTGTTCAAAATTGTTACAGGGTGCAATAGGAAGAAAATTATTGTAAAATGCATTAGTAACATCTAGTTTCCTTTTATTCGAATAACCGAATCAGACAAAACCCTGAATAATTGAATACCCTAATATATACCAATATAATTTAAATATCTTTAAATTTTGCTTCAGATCATAATATGTATAGCAATAATAATATTTGTATCATGACTTTAAAAAAACCGTTATTCTTTGAATAAATTTTTATAATTTCATTTTTTACACAAAAATATCAATTAATCTGGTAACAATAATTAAAATCGCTAAAATGCTTTTCTCTTTGTTAAACTCCTTTTAAAATCGCTAAATGAACTTCAAACAAAGGAAACAAGGAGTATTAATATGGTAACTGTAGCTTAGAGAAAATATTGAACTGTCAATTTTTTATACATTCTGTTTGACAGTTACAGTACATTAAAGTTCATGTAATGAAAGTATTAAACTTTGATCAATTGACATCCTGCATACATCTATGTAAATGCAAATTTACAAAAACAAATTTGAATTCCTTGCGAGAATAAATTGTTTTTGTTCTGTGCGCGTATTCCTTAATGAAAAAATGTCTTGCGCAATTTGTTTCGAACGTTTTAAAGGAGCTGATAACAATTTGTACTCAACTACTTGTGGGCACATTTATCATTTTGTATGCATGCAGCAATGGAAAAGCCGGTAAATATGTACATATTTAATTTATTAATTAGGAATTTATATTATTATAATATCATGTTCATCCGATAAGCTAAATCCTATAAACAAAAAATAAAATTCTAAGTTGATTAAGATATGCCTATCCGTCTAATGTTACATTAAATGGAATGTCGCAATTCATAAAAATAACATCGTAATCAAATTTTGTACAGATTAGTAGGTACTATGAGCTTTACTTTACAATAAACAAAAAATCATAAGTTTAACACAAATTTATTGAATAGCGAAGAAAACTCATTAATCTAAAAGCAAAATTTCGTATTAATAAGATATTCTTTCGCCTTTTTATAGAAGTACCAGTTGTCCTCAGTGTCGAGCTTATAATCCAAAAACGCATAAAATTTACTTAGAACTTAATGATGAGGAGCCAAATTCCTCACTGCTTGAAGATCAACTACGAGTATGTCGCTCAAAAGTTGCACAATTAGAGCTGGAACTCAAAAGATCAAATGAAAGGGTCTCAAAAGCTGGAAACACAATCAAATGTCAAATGTTAGAAGAAACACTTGAAAGCACTCTGGAACATAATAGCAATCTTGAAAAGAAACTTACAGAAGCTGAAATTAAAATAAACGAACTACAAAAAGGCATTAGAACTTTGAATGTAAATATAAATAAGATATCTACGGGAAAAAACAAGTTAGAGCAAAACTATGCAAATCTTCAAGTTGAATATAATCGTATAAAACTTGTTAACGAATCACCTAATTCACGTATAACTAGTTACATCTCGAATTTAATACGAAATTCAAGTATTAAAATAAGCAGAACCTTAATTATTCCAGGTTCTAATTTAACAAATTACGTTTTATATCTCGGTCATAAAATGGATGTTCATTATGTGCGCAGCGATATAATTAAAACAGTCCTACTTAATGACGAAAACACGTTACTAGTACAATTTAAGACACCATCACTACGAGAAATCTTCTACAGCAATCGACCTAAACTTAATTATCATAGTGAAACCGAAACTATTCAATTTGGCGATGTAACCAATGAAATACTTTTGAATAGCACTCTCTTCGATTACGCCTTAAATCTGAAAATGTTTAATTATAAATCAATATTTCGCCAAAATAAAAAAGTCATGGCTCGCAAGGATGATTATGAAGATCCCATTCGTATTTACAGTAGAGAACATGTCGAAGAGTTAATCGAAGAAGAAGGCGAATCGTATGAATTTTTTTCAGGTTTTTCATTTTGTTTAAGTTACTAGGTTTTAAATTTTATTTTTTATTTATAAAATCAATAATTGATGCGTATTTTTTTTCAAACTAACATTGTTGTTCTGGACATTTTTTGTAAAATTATAAACAAAAATGTAATGTTTCCTAAATTTAAAAATTAGTTTTAGTTTACCAATTTATTTTGAAACATTAATGGATTTTAAACCTTTTTTCTTTTCTTTTTTTGTTCCAAAGAATAGTACAAATAGAATGTTTAATTAAATTGCCAAATTTATAAAATATTTTTAACTAATTTTAATGAATTTTACGAAATATAATAATAAAAGCGTTCATTAACTTAATACCAAGATTTAATAGGTTTTTGCTTTCGTTTTCAAATTCAAAAATTATTATAATTATTGCAGAACAGTTCCTTTTCATTTGAATTTAAGTTTTTATTTTATTTATTCATATTTACACTAATATCTATAGATATTTTCATTAAACTTTGTTTTATTCATTAAAAAAAACTTTATTTAAAACTTAAAAAAAAAACTCGGAAATTTTGTACATTTTTTTTTGTTAAATATTGCAATTAAAAGTTGTACAACAAAAGAAAATTTATAAAATATTCTTATATTCTAAAGATATAATCTTTGTAATATAGGTTTAAACAAAAAAAAAATTAACTTAAAAGCAAAAAAACAAAAAAAAAATAAATCTTTATATTTTAAAATAATATAAATCAAACTGTTGCTGTTTCATTTTTGCAAGAATAATTGTGGTAATTATTATAATTATTAACATATATTACTAAGACATAGGGTGCACATACATTTAAATATAAATTAATTTATTAGAAAGTTAAATTGTATTTTCGAAATGATTTAAGATGCTAAAAGATTAAAATCATATACATACAATAATATTGTTTAATATACATACATAGTTACATACATAAAATATGTACATATACATACATATGTATAGATAAGTTAAGAGTGGTAGTCAATGATTGGAGGCATGGTGATGGGAGCTAAGCTTCATAATTCATATTTTATTTATGTAATAGTTCACTGCCTTTACTGTCATAACAGCGTCTTTTAAAATCACTCAATAATAGACGACTCTGAAGACTTTGCTGATCGATATTAACGGATTGTGTTGTATTGCTGTAATATTGAAAAGGAAATTAATTAAAATTAATCAAATTTACACAAAAAATAATGTCATCAAATGAAGAACAAGGCAGATTCAGTAAAGCTAACAAAACTATTGCGAAAACTTTGAATTATGTTTAAATTATTTAAAAACACATTTTCCATAATTGATTTCTAAATATTTTTTTGAAACCCTGTTTTCTGGTTAAATCAGCTTTTAATTAAAAAGAGCAAAAACACCTGCCTCACTAGACCTAACTATACATATTTAGTTATCAATTTAGAATAATTTAATTATTTAAAGTATACTTCATTACACTTGCCTCGTTTTGTTAAGCACTGCACAACCATTGTCCAATGACATCTGTAATGAATACAATGTGGCCAGATTGATGAGACTTTCGTGTTCGTAGATTTCAATGTCGGGCAGACGAATTTGTAACTGGCGTGGATCTTGAAGAAATCGTGCCAATCGTTCATTTACTGATGTCTTAATGCTGAAGCCTGGCCGTTCGCCTTTTACACGGCGACAACCGGCTCGTATTTCACGAACTTCGTTCGGTTGGCAGGGTGGTGAAGAGAGAAATGGATTAGAAGTTTCACCTGACATTTCACTTTCGATCTGTTTCAGTGGCATAATCAAATGCTCGTCAGCTGCAATATTCACATTACCACGGCATATAGAAGAAAATCCCGTTTTAGCGGCTATAGTTATGGGTTCGGATGATTGGAATGGTAAGTCTACAACTTCGCGATATTCGGCGGCACTTGAAGGTGGCCAGTTTAAGGAGGAAATGTCTCCAACGGCAGTAGTATTGGACATAACGGTATCGTCTTCAGCCATTAACATGGAATTCACGCTTTCCGGATCGGATTTAATTTGTGGTAGAGTATTTCGTTTTGTAAGCTTACGTTTGCTGTCATATTTTAATTCACCGCAAATGCTCTCGTTACCCGGCCAGTCAGTCAGTTCGTCGTCACCCTCTCGATCCGTATCGTTGGCAGCATTATTGTCTTCGGAATCTGAAGAACTCAGAGAGCTAGAACTAAAATCATTTAATTCCTCACAATCCATAGAATGCTGGTTAACTGCAAATTGTAAAAGACGTCGTCGATTGTGATGACCACTACTTTTTTTGCGATGATTACGGAAATTATTCTCTTGCTGCTGCAACTGTTGTTGCTGCTGTTGTGACAATGCGTTAAATTGACTGATTTGAGGCAAAGATGACTCTTCAATAGTTTCGGCTATATCATCAGCTGCCATTAAAGGAGAAGGCACAAACATACCTATGGAATTTTGTGTTTCTCCATCCGTATTGCAATATGAAGTAGCAGTGTCCTGCTCAATAGTGGTTGACGATGTACCATCGGCTTGTTGTTGCGTTGTCGATCCTGACGACGCCAAATATTCCAATGCTGCGCTGCTTGTGGTGGCAGTTTCAGTCTTCTGTTGCTGTGAGATGCGTTCAATTTTTGACAATAAACCTTTATTCAAGGGCAAGAGACGATCGCTATGAGGTTTCGAAGTCGATGAAAAACTACGAGGTCTCATTCGATATTCATCTAAATGGTTGTTGTGTCGAGGCATGCTTGAAGAATGATCGTGTTCATGATAACGATCACGATTCGAACGCTTGCGTTTGCCACAAAAGAAAAGCTGTGAACGAGAGTTCGGGTCTGGCTTAAGAACACGTTTGCGCATTATTCCACCGGCGCATCCAGCAATAGTAGTACCAGTACCACCCTCAATATTTCCACTACCGCTAGCACCAGGAGATAAACAGTTTGACGTGGTTGGTGGCTCCAATAATTCAGTTTGTAGCTCTACACCTGTACTCATTTCATAGTCCATTGTAATTCGTTTTAATTTACGCTTCCGGCGCGCATTCGGTTTGAAAAATCTACAAAGCAAATTCTTTACTTAAAAAGCAATTTTATCTATTTAAAGCGAATAATTACCTCGCTGGACTAAAGGTCTCATTTAAAGAATCAGATTCTAATGTGCCCATTAGGCGCATTGATGCTTGGTTCAATGCCTTGCAAGGTAGACGTGGTACACCCGCTTCATCTTTTTCATCAGAGTCACTCGGCAAATGAATGTTTTGAGTATCAAGTCCATCATTGTTGTTTGTGTTTGTTGGATGGTGTGTATTTTGTGTAGTTCCATGAGCTATATCCGTAGGACTGCTGGAATCCTCTGTGGGTTGAGGTGCACATGCTAAAATTTGATCAGGAATATATTGACAGATTTGATTTTTTCGACAGTGGTCATAAACTTATATAAAATAATATTTATTAACAGCCAAACGAGATCTTACTTACGTAAATTGCCAGTTGACCGTGTACGTCTTCTCTGTTGGCCCCAACGACTAACGCGTGCACGATCTAGTAAGGAAGTTTCTTCCAAGGCCACTGTTAGATCATGTGAAAATTGATCCATTTTTTTATTGTGCTTTTAGTCAGCTCACATACAAATGAGGCAAGGCAATAAATATTTTACAGAATAGCGAACAATATTTAAACTTTAAAGTCTCTGTCTTTAAAAAACTTTACTGGATTATTTTTATTCAAAGCCAAAATAAAACATTTTTATTAACTCGTTATTAATTAAAAAATATTTAAGGGCGTTACACAAAAAATATCCTTTGGAAGAAATTATTGTATTTGTGTATCTCAGAACCTTGTGAATACGAGTATTAGTTGCCACAATCCATAATCGTTACTGGCATGCTAGAATCCTTGTGTACTACTTTCCACATCAAAATTATTAATTTTACATTTTTTAATTATTTTACTCAAAGTTTTCTACTTTTTTAAAATATTTGGAAAAAATATTACAAGTTTGCAAAAATATTCACAAAAATTCACTGAACTGACTTTTCTTACATTTTACTTTATGGCACTCGTTCTACTGAAAAACGAGAATAAAGAAATGACAGGAGAAAAGTGATTAAAAAAAAGATACAAAATAAAACAAGAACATAATACATAGAAATATGGAAGAAAAATAAGGATGATAACGAAATCAACTGAAAGGATTTTTTATTAATTTAAACTTTAAAAATTTAGATTAAATAATATACAACTGTAGTTTACCTCAAAGAAATTGCAAGTGTCCAAAACTCTTTCGACTTTTAAAGCACGCGAAAAATGTTAAATTTATTTTAAAAATTGTTAACTTTAATCAGTTTTATACAACAAAAAATGTGTATTGTTTAAAGATATTTTCTTTTTTATATTGATGACACTTGCTTTCGTTCTACTTTCGTCGATTATAATTTGACATATTGTTTGACATTTTCATTTCGCACAGATTTTTATTAATGTTTTCTTTTGCAAAACTATTTATTAATAATAATTAAACTTTATTTATTAACTTTTTAATAAATATCCTAACATGTATAAAACAATTTTGTACTAAAACGTCATTTTAACAAAACGTAGTGTTACCATATTTAATTTTTCAATATATAGATAAAATAAATTAAGTATGGTCAGTAACGAATTATGTATTCGCCATTTGTGGTGAATTTAGATAAATTTTATTAGTGCCTGTTTACACAACAGTTTTATAGTTGAAACAAATAGTCAACTTCTTCCGACTTAATTCCACTTTTATTGCGGCTTTTCGACTTTTTTCACAGACGAAAGTCGTGTTATCGACTTTTTTTGGAACAAAATAGTCGACTTCGACTTTTTTCGACAAAAAGTCGATTGTTCGATTATTCGAAAGTCGATTTATAGAACCCTAGTTTACATACAGAAATTTTAGTTGAGAAATTTTTTCTTAATTCTCTTTTAAACTTTTGTTAACGTCTACACATATAAACTTTTGTTTCAGAAACTACGCGTTAAACCTGGTAAACACTAGAAAACTTTTGTTAAGATTTTTTTTTAATTTTCTTTTGAAGTTTCCTTAAGAAACTTTTGTTTCAGAATCTGATTTGATTTGTTATTGTACGAATGAGAAGAATTAGAAGACAAAACAAGTTTCCGAGTACGAGAAACTCCGTACCGCGAGAGACATGAATGATATTCATTATCTGTCTCGCTTTCTTACTTGCCAACGCCAACTCTAATTTTTCCAGTACGACTGGCTAGAATACAAATTTGAGTTTTCTCAAATTCGTAGCGTAACTCGGTACAGTTATCTGACGTCACACATTGGCTATGTGGTTTAAAACGTAAAAATCACGAAGCACGACGGTCTTCCTCCACCCAGAGCTGAATTACGAATGTAAATATCAATTACTAATTCAAAAATTAATTAAAAATTTCCAGTTTAGTAAAACATTAATTAATATTAGAAATCTTCGTTTTAAATGTGTTTGACATAGTTAAAGTTATTTTTTTTTTAATATTGACTTTTTTTAATAAATTATGACTTTTTTTAATAAACTATGTATCTCTATCTTAGGGCGGGTTTCTTACTACTCAGTTAAACTAGGTTTAACTTGCTGTTAGGTTAAACTCGGAACAAATTTAGGCGGAATTTAACCGATAATTGTGTTTTTCAGTTTTAGATTAAAGCTGAGTTAACTTTGTTAGTATTGCCAGCTTTTCACTCAAAAACATAAACAATGAACAGCTGTTTTTTGCAAATAATACTTTTGTAAAATGAAAAATTTTGGAAAAATTTTAAATAAACATTTAAAACAATAATAAATAAAACAAAACAAATCAGAAAACTGCAATTTACTTAAAATATTAAGTTTTTCTTCTTCCGAAATCATTGTTTTATTGTTCTTGTTAATTGTGTGTTCTCACTTATAACTGAAGTTTAATTGGTCAATAGCACTCAGTTACACTAAGATAATACGTAACGTTACAGTTTACTGAAAAACACAAAACATATATTAAACTATGTTTAAACAAAGAATGTAGATTATCTTTATCTGTAAAACCCGGCCTTAAAGCTACTGGATATTTTTTCTGAAAAGTACGCGAACACACCTATAGTCACATAGTTGTTTTATAATATAAATATTAGTTAAAAATAAAAAAAGCATTTAAAATAATGTAACTATAGTATATAAGAACTATTTATTTATTGATTTCAAATAAATATAACTAGATAACAATAAACTATTTAATATTTAATTGTAAAGCTTTCGAATGTATAATTATCTAATTCCTTTACATCGCCAAAAATAACTTTGTCGATACGACTAGTTGGACTTCCAGTTTTTTCAAGCTATATTTTCCTTAAAATCGAATACAAAATTAATATCAAAATAATTAGTTAAAATTTAATTGATTATGGATTCATCGAAATCAATTAGACAAATAAATTGCAATTCAATTTAATGAAAGCAAAAATGAATTGCAATAAAAAAAATTAAATACAGATCAAGGGTATTAATGGAATATTGGAATTGTCTCCAAAATAAAAATAATCAGTACAAAAATTTAATATTTTCATTGGAGTTTAAAGTTTAATTCAGTTCCTATTTTGAAACTATATATTTTAGAAATTTCAATTATTCAATTCAATTCTTATAAGTTAGAAATAAATTGCTAATTATATTTTCTAATTGCATTTCAATTGTTCCAAGTCAATTCTATTCAAATTAATTGTAAATGAATTACAATCTATCAATTCCTTGAATTAACCAATTCATTTGAATTCAAAAATGAATGATTCATTTACGGCTATTTTAGACAATCGATATGTAGTTTAGTTCAATATTATTTATATAAGTTCTTACATTTGCGCAAATTCTTCCGGGGGAGCCTCTATTTCGCCCTTAACAGTATCATTGCGTGTATTCATACACCAACCACGTACGCCCAAAGATTTTGCCTGTTTCTCTGTAAACTTTAATTTGTTTTAATAACCTACTTTATCATTTTTTCGATAAATATTATTTAATGACAGACATTTGTAGAAATAATAATTTACAGAATAAATTTAATTTGCAAAATATATATTTAAGATTTACATACTTTAAAATTTGTATGATTTTCAAGTTATTGCATTCTAATATATATGAACTGTAAAAAAACAACTCATTCCTTCAAATGTCTGCATTTGCTTCTTTGATTTACCATACGAAACGAGACTCCTAAAAAAAGAAATAAAATTAAATAATTACAAAATTATTAGTTTCACAGCAATACTTAATTATTTATTACCTTGTACAATTCCAAAAACCTCAAACTCACAATGTAAAATTTTTGACATTTTACAAAAATGTTCCTCGCAAATTGCAGGATACAAAATACCACAATATAGCAACAATACAATCAGCTGTCGTTTACAGGGCATTTGCAAAATTCTTGCGGCAAGATAGCATTAAGAAATTAACAACAGAAACCGAAATAAATCGGAAAATCATGGTGAATTTACATAAACAGGACTGTTGTCTCGTTCAAGAACAAAAGCACCGTGAGCGGTTCAAAAAAGGTAAAATTGCGTAAAATTTTAGAAAAAAAAGATTAAGAGATCAAAGCATAGAGGATTGAGCTCCACTGAAACCAAATCCGACATTCGGAATAGCCTAATGTTTGAATAACTCCCCCCGCCTTCAGCTGAAGGTTCAATATATTGTCTTGACATATCTAACACAGGCTTCGACGATGTAACGATATCGGAAAGGATGCAGCAGCAATAAATATTACAGCAAAAAGGTGTGAGGAAAGATGACTTACAATTAACCGTAAGTCCTCTTTCTTCACACCTTTTGGCTGTAATATTTATTGCTATCCTCGTTCCATTTACAAGACGCAGATCTCTGAAACTTATTGAGCCTACTCATAACGGGTCTATTATTTAGTCCTGTGAGGAAGTTAAATACTTAGGATTCAATCTTGACAAAATCCTAAATTGGAACTCCCATGTATCCAGTACTATTAACAAAGCCATTAGGACATTGTATGCCTATCAAAGACTCTTTGGTACGTGGTGTTTAAGACCGAAAATGATCTCATGGACTTTCAATATCCATTCTGACTTATGGCAAAAATACTTTTACGAGAGAGATATATACATTCATAAATACATTTAATTAAAATTTAAAAGTTTATATTTTTTTATTTTTATACAAGTGGTGGTGGTGGAATTTGTTACGAAACCTTGTCTTTCTCTTCGGTGACCAACGATGCCGCCTCTTGCCAGCTCAGACTTCGGCGTGGGAACTCAACCCGCATCTACATCACCTATGGCTCGTC
>NC_060951.1:12606273-12607862 GCF_022045245.1 Lucilia cuprina
ATAAACATCAAGTGCTTGTTATTGTATACGGTCGATATGGGGATCAGTGGATATGTCTCTGAAATACCTTTCAACTGATGTATGTTATAACTTATATCATTAACTCATAGAGAATCATGGTCAATTTTTATATATTTTTCATTTTTTTTTTTTTACAAAAGTACCGATATTACAAAAATAAACGACGTAAGGGTAAATCATCTAACATGAAATTGTGTTGGAGCTTTTTAGGTATAAGTTTAAATTCTGTAAGTTATGAAGCTCTTTCAAAGACCTTTCCAATGATACCCATATCGACCATATCCGTTTATCATTGATCAAGATATATGCAATTATATATCAAAACTTTGGAGGCCCGTAACTCCCGGACCCTAATAGAGCGGATAATTTTTTTTCCATCACTGCACTCAGAACGTAAAATGCTACAAGGTAGTAAAAAAAAAACTCTAAAAATCAGCTGGATTAGAACACTTAATTTGCTCCAAAAACACAATTATTGTACAATTTTGTAATTATTTATTAAATTCTTATTGCATTTGTTTATTTCTTACTTACCACCACCACCATCGCCCAAAACCTTCTTTGCAATAATAATAATATAATAATAACAACAATAAATCAAGTACTTTTCTTATTGCAGTATGTATGAAGAGAACCGCAACAACAACAATAAAGTCTGGGTAAAAGAGAGTAGTTTTATTTACAAGCAAAGAACACAAAAAACACAAACTAAAAAGCGACCTTCAAATTATTTTCTTGTGCATTATATTATTTTCTTATTTTTCATATTGCATAGACTTGATTACAGTTTTTTCATAAATAATTACTAAATTATTTCATTTAACTTTCTTCTTTCACTTTTTTTGCAATTTTGTTGCTTTGTTTATACAGCATTTTTTGCTTTAATGCAGCACACAATTTCTTTATCACGCGACCGTCTGAACACTAAATGAAAAGTAAAATAAAAATATTTTTTAGCACTACATATGTTATTAATATTACAAAATAAATAAATAATAATATGTTGGATAAATCTAATAGATATTGGTTGTTATCAATCACATGTCTTAATTATTTATTAGATTAGATTTATTATTTCCGTGTGTAAAGCAAGAAAAAAATGAATTAAATCAGTTTTGTTTTCTGTTTACGATTGGTTTTGCAAATACATATGTAGTATGTTATTGCCATATCATTAAAATATGATTAAATAAAGTTGCCACATTGCGTTTTAATGGTAGTTCTACAAAATTATAAACGTCAAAAACAGCTGTGTAATATGTTAAGTAAATGCATGTTGCCAGAATTTTAAATAGATTTAAAGTAATGTAAAAAATTAGAATTTTACAAATCGATTTTCAAATAATTGTATGAAAGTTTGTTGAGATTGTAGGTCTGATAGCGGGGGAGTTGGCATGTTCTTCCTGGATGTTCCAAGCATTAGTGGCTCGTCTTGCACTTTCGTTTTTGTTGTTCCTTTTTTTGTTTTGCTGGCATAGATTTTTTGTTTCCAGTTTATTTTATTTGTTTTGCTTAGGTTTGTTAAGTTTTTCTTGTTGATTGTATGTATTTTTTTTTAATTCTTGTGG
>NC_060951.1:12607962-12887864 GCF_022045245.1 Lucilia cuprina
CAAAGAAAGGAACAACAAAAACGAAAGTGCAAGACGAGCCACTAATGCTTGGAACATCCAGGAAGAACATGCCAACTCCCCCGCTATCAGACCTACAATCTCAACAAATTTATACATCCCTCAAATTTTAATATAAGTTTAGCGGTTTAGGTGTAAGTGGCTGAAAATTAAAACTTCGACGTCATCTGTCACAGGAACACTTCTCACGATCTCTGAAACATATTTTTGAAATTTGGTCTTATGTTGAGAAACTTTTGATTTTGTGTGTGAGAGAAAGAGGTGGTTGATATTTCTTTCACAAAAATCAAAAGTTTCCCAAAAACAAGTTTCCTAGTGTGAACCTGGTCTTTCTTAACGGGTATACTTTTTTCGACCAAAAGTCTATTGTTCGATTATTTATAGAACCCTACAATCAAGAGTTTGTTTAATAAATTTTGCAGCGATTTCCAAATAATGAAATCGCTGAAAATTACCAACACTGATAAGCACAAAGTCAGAGACGGAACTGTCAACTTTGCAATTAGAAAAGCAATTAATTCAATGCAAACGTTTTTAAATCTGTTTTTAAATGTGATACATCAATAATAATATAAATAATAAAATATATAAATAATAAAATTATATGAAAAACGGCGTATATTTTGTAAAACTTAGCAGAATCATAAAATTGACACTTTTGGATGAATAAGCTATATATTCTAAGAATTTGATGTTTAAAAAAAAACACTAAAGAAGCATTGAAAACAAGAAAGAAAAACGCTAATTTATTACTAAAATCACTGAGTTGACAACGCTGGCCAGACAGACTGATTTTTTCTCAATTATTATTTTTCTTGCTAAAAAAAGTGATAAGGACTCGAAAAATGTATTCAAGTTGTTTAAAAAAGTCATATTAAATAAAATACAGATCTAAGTGGATAGAAATAATCCAAAATAATTAGAATATTTTAAAAGATATAGAAAAATGTGAAAAAATATTTGTAGACACTTCAGCATTTCTGAAAAAAGGGTTGGAAAAATTTTGTGGGTGGCGGGAGGTATACAAAAAATGAATGAAAAGTTTGTGAATTGTGATTGATAAAAAGTTTTTTAGATACAAATATTGGATAGATAGAAAATTTCGTCTTGCCCTTAAACAGGACAAGTAATTTAAAATGGGTACAATAGCATCAGTATTGCAATGGTCTTGCACAAATTGCAATGTTATCAATCCAACGGAATCCTTAAAATGTCTAAACTGTGGCACAGTGCGCAAGGTATGTGAAGGCACTCTAAAGCATTTATCAGATAGTGATAGTTTGAGAATAAGTAAAAATTCAAATAATGGAGGGGGCAAGGAGCCAAGGATACCGGGAGACAACAAGTCAACAACACTTGCCACTAATAAACATCAGCCACAACAAGAACAACAAATACTGCCCCTTCAAGTTACACCCATCTTAGCTCAAGCTCTTGAAAGGGAACGTGATGAAACTTTGGCCAACAGGTATGTATCTATTCTATTTTTTAAGCAAAAAAAAAAAACGTCCTTACTTGCTTGACCAAATGGTGTACAAAGCAGCTCCCTAATTTCCTGCTATTAATGTGTACATCCACTTAAATAAAAATAACGAATATAGTTAATTGTTTGTATTAATATCATCGTTATTTTATGTTTATTGTTTATCATATTGTTGTTTCCATCTGCATGCGTGAACGTCAGCCAACTTTTTGTTGTCGTAGTCATAGTTTCCTATTCGCGAGTCTACTGCTTTATAAATACACATACAAATGTATACAAAAAACATTGCAGTTTTTACATCAGCTTGAAAAATCGATGAATTGTAAATGGATTGTTTACATGGCTGTTATCATCGTTATCGATTATCAAAAAAATATATACAAAAATACAAACAAAATACAAAATAACAGTTAAATGCATAACAAGAAAGGAATTGTCAAAAGTTCCAATTTACAGTAACGATGTTAGAAAATGAAGAGGAATGAAAGAATAAACGAGTAAATGAACAACGAGTAGGACACTAATGACGACTAACATCAATGCCAAGTTAAAACGTCATGTTTTGTTGATGTGTGTGCCTGTAGAAGTGCGTGTTTGTCAGTTAGGCTGCATTAAAAATCAAATAATTCCAAGTTCATTTTAAATAATGTTTTCTAAAAAGAAAACAATACTAATTTTTACAATCCTCTAGCAGTTTTGAAGTGAATTAAGAAATGATAGATAGATTCTATACAACAATGTTTTCTTTATTTAAATGCTTGTTAAATTGTTTGCATAACAATCAAAATTAACCCAATTAAATTCATAGCAAAAAAATATAATAAGTAACTAGGTATTTACATTAACAAAAACATAAGTTCGTTATCGCAAATAAAGGAATGTGGTTGTTGTCGTTTTTCTGCTCTTTAAAATCGAGTGTTGTGGTAACAGTGAATGTCCTTGAATTTTAAACGTCATGAAAAGGAACAATTGAAAATGATAACTACATATTAAATAAAATCAAAAAGGATTATCATATTATTTATATTTTTTACAAAAATAATTTCAATTCGAACTCTGCGAAACTAAAAATGAATACAAAGTAAAAACTAAAAGATTGTTGTAAGTACAAACTATATTATATATTTAATAGTTGAACAATAAAAACCTTTTGCAAATTTTTTGTATTATATAAAATTAATTACCTGTAATGAACTGTGTATATATAAAAAAAACATCGTTAATATTTATATATTAGCAAAGATTAAAGAGAAAATAAATTAATATTTATTTAAGAATTTAGTTTTTCAAGTAATATTTAGATATGAATTTACATATGTGAGCAATTAAATAGGTGAGCATTATTTGTGCCTAATAATATGTTATTTTTATATTTTGTATTCTATTTAAAAATCAATTATAAATTTGGTGATAATACCTTCTACTCTACAATAATGCATACGATTCTTGTAAAGTGGTTTTTAAATAATTTATAATAAATAATGTATAACTTCGTAAAAAATTCCCCAACTTAATAATAATTGTTATGAATCACTCGAAATTTTTTAGTAAAAAGTTTTTTATTTTGTTTACAAAGAATGTTATGTTAATACCCTGCTGGAAATGAAGCGATAATTGTCTTAATTCAACTAGTACTAATACTATAACAACAGACACTGGTACAAATGGGTTGAGAGTTTGTGTGAAAAGATATTAGTACTAGAAGTAGTTGAAGGCCCCACTTGCAGACTGATATATTTATTTTGAAATATAATTTTCAAACGTTTTGTAAGCAAATAGACAGTATTTTCAAAAATATCTTTTTAATTCACAGAAGAAATAGTGATCGACTGTTTAGGTCCAGTTGCATGCAGCTCCTTATGTAAGTCTATTAAAGTTAAAAATTTGTAATAAGTTTAAATTTTTTTCATAGTATTGAAAATATTTTTGAAACGAAATGACGATATAGAATTGGAATAAGGATTGAACCGTAATTTTTACCAACTTTGATTTGAAATTTTAAGGAAATTTATTGACTTACAACATTTTTATTTAATTTTTTTTTTTTTGGTAATTTTGTAAGTAAAACCTTATAAAAAACTGGTTGTCTAGTAATTTCTAACTAAAACAACAAAGGAGAATCACAAAGGAGTAAAACCACCAAATATGGGGACTTTTTGTGAATATTAGTACTAGTAATAAACTGGTTCTAAACGACCCAATTGGGTGTAAGAGTACTAGTATAAGTCTAGAACTAATAGTACTAGTCATTTTTCAAAGCATTAAGATGGTATAGTAAAGTTTACAATTGAGATTTTGGTTCTAGTATAATACTAGTTTGGTACTAGTTGCATTTCCTACAGGGTAAGATATGAAAAAACCCCTACCAGATCTCTTCATAATAAATTAATTACAATGTTATGTAAATTATCTGATCATGTGTAAATTTACAAAATCCATTGTACAAATTAAATGTATACGTATATTTTATTAGTAGGTGATATCCATAGATAGCAACAATTGGATGGTTAATAGAATTGTCTTGTATTAATGATTATCAGACTTATAGTAATCATATTAATGACGCGCTTTTGTTGCAAAAGCCTTCTAATCGAAAAACAAGTGTACATAATTTTACTTACAATATAGTCAATGTAACATATGACCAGACCGCATCATAGATAGATAGATAGATAGATAGATAGATAGATAGATAGATAGATAGATAGATAGATAGATAGATAGATAGATATATAGATAGATAGATAGATAAATAGATAGATAGATAGGTCGATAGATAGATAGATAGATAGATAGATAGATAGATAGATAGATAGATATAGACAGAATTTAATTGATTAATCGTTTGTCATTAAAATAATTGTTTACGTGAATTTTTATAAAAACAATCTTTTTAATCGTGACCATTAACATATTTTGATTATACCATCACATATTGTTTTGAAATACTTATCTCAAATGAATACTCGATGACACTTGAACCCTTCAATGTAATTTCAAGAAAATGCAATTAAAAATGTGCATTTATATTTTATTAGGACATTCCCTAATATTGTTGATTCTTTATTTTATATAGAGTACACTATATGTTTGTATATGAGTATACATATATAATCGTAAACAAAAAGGTAAAATAATTGTGTAAATATTTATGTATCCAATTGTATCGAATAATTTAAAATATGAATTGCTTTATCATTTACATTCTTTAACCACTCTATAGTCATTAATATTAGTTGATTATTAGTTGTTTATTTATATGAAAATATACAATATATCGTGTTTAACAAACATTTAGTGTTTTTCAATGACACAATACAGTAACGGAATACTGCAATTACATATATAAATATAAAACAAAAACAAAACGCCTATTGCGGTTATCACATTTTTATCTTTATATAAATATTATAAACAATATAAAAAAGTATATTTTTGGTTATCAACAAAAAGAATACCATTTAACAAACAAACAAACATTTTTTCAAACAAAACTTTTAATATTTCAGGAATGAATACAAACGAGTTTATAAGTCTCTACTGAGAGGTTGTCTTAAACGACCACAGCGTAATCAACAAAATTTACCAGCCAATTGTGTGGACTGTGAAAATACACGTAAATACGTAAAAAATTCAATTGAACTATTTCATCATTTTTCAAATCCATCATTAAATCGTCGTTGGATATGTGATAGATGTGATACAGATAATAATTCAGTTACATGGCATTGTCTGATTTGTGATACAGTCAGCTATTTAGCACCGATTTATAAGGAAACCTTAAGTCATCGTAAATTACCGCCACATCATAAGCAATCAAGTTTTGAAGGAGGACAAAATTTTGACAACAAATCGAAACGTAATGCTAAAAAAGCTCCCTATTTTCGTAGAACACAAAGCTTAACAACAGAAAAATCATTCTCATGTCGCAGTTGTCATATATGCTTTGTCAACAATCGTAAAGATATTTTCAATTTACCGGAAACATTTATGAATAAATATTCTTCAAATAGTGGAGCTCAAAGCTCAGATGAATTATTTGGTGAGAAATATTCAATTTAATACTGTAGTTAGCTGTTGTATTTTTTTTCTTATATTTACTACATTTCTACTATTTTTCTTTAAATATTCGTTGTTTTGCTTTTGTTGCTATTAGTTTTTTTCTAATAATGAATGTAAATAATCAATTGTTTCAAATCGATTTAATCTGATTAACGATTTGATATTAATGTTGTAGTTTCTAATTACAAACAAGAGCATATCCAATGTAAAAACATTAATATTTGAATAATAATAATAGAATAAAGGAATCAATTTAAATATTCCGTTTATTAGGCACATACAGATACATAAATAACTAGAAATTAATGTAAAAAGTACGTAACATATTGTTGTAAGTGCTTTATTACATACTTTTTGCATTAACAAAGCGACATTCATGTTTGTTTGTTGTTACATGTGTCACGCACTACTTCAATTATTTTATTTTCCTGGTATCAATAACATTATTTTCATTATTTTTTAATAATATCACACTGAAAATGAAAATATTGAATTCTCTTGAATAAGTAAAAATTGTAGGCCAATGTCGGGACTTTGTTGATTAGAAGTCAGATCAATTACGGGTCTCTCATAATTTGAGATAAAAAGTTAATTACATCAATAGTTTGCGTCAAATTTCAGTTAGACGAACATGGCTAAATCGTTTTAGAATCTTAAACAATCGATGTCGTATCGTTATAGCGTTGTATGTCATAAAAACTTTTCAAATATATTTTTTGAAACAAAAACAAATCAACAATAAAATATTTACGACATATATTATGATACAACCCTACAACACCGATTGTGAATTGAACTAATGTGTATACCAAAGTGTCTATGTTGTTGAGACAAGTTCTCTAGTGCTAGGGCCATGGTAAAGGACAATTATGTATATTCTAGACTCTGATGACAACATTTAAATCAATACGATGTTTTTATCTGTAAATCAATAAATATTGCTCAGTAATTGGATTAAATATTAATTTACAATTTTGAAACATACAAATTCGATATTTTTCTAGTTTCATATCGTGTTGGAGATTAATCTTATTTTCTGTTTTTTTACATTTTTTTAAATCGAAATATAGGTATATTTTGAGTTTATTGTTCAAATATGTAGTATTCTATAGTTTATTATTTCATCGTCTTCCTTTTTCTTACTAAATATATAACGTCTTTGCTTTATTTTATTATTTTTCTTAATTACAAATCATTTGCTTCGTAAATACATTTGTATGTAGAACTGTAAATGAAAATAATAAAAAAAATATTGTTATTTTTATAATTATTATTATTGGATCCGTAGGAAGTTCATATGGACAATTGCCGCCACTACAACAACAGTCGTCAAGACGTTTAAATCAATTAGTTGGCGGTAAAGACACCATCTGTCGAAAACATAATCTAAATCAGAATCGTGAACCAAAGTGTAATTTCACTATAACAACTTTGTCGCGCACCAATAAGGCGGTAAATGATACTAAAAAGTTTACCATACCACGTAACAGTGTGTTCATTGCAGTCAATGATTGTTGGGCAACACAAGAATTGGACTCTCATAAAGGGGTGGTGGGTAGCTGTGGGAAAACTGGAGCCACTGTAAGCGCTAGCCTAGCCGCCACAGATCTGTGCACTATATCAGGCGCTGTAGGTAGTGGTGGTGATGAAAAAAGAAGACATCGCCAGCCGGTTATAAAGGCTGAGTCCCTGCCTCAATATTGTGATAAAAACGATAGTATCGAACGGAAATCCGTACAGAGGCGCAGTTCGAATGAAAGCGCCGCTATTGGTGGCATATGTTATGCAACATTTAGCAAAGGAATGTATAAACCACAGCATATTTATGAGAATGATTGTATCATACAAAGAACGCCATCAGCAGCGCCAAATCGTGGATGTGGTCCCTCAACAACAAAACCTTCTAGTTCGGTATCGTTGCAATGTACAGATGTATCGGAGGATAGTGTCAGCAATGGCACTGCAATTGCTAGTGCTAACGCAACCAATCATCCATTATATGCCGTGGTTAATAAAAATAACAAGACAAAGAATAAACAAACCAGTGAATTGATCGCCGCAGCTGCTCTTTTGAAGCAACAGCAAACCGCTAACGATTGCACACCAACGAATAATTTATTGTTAAACAATAACAACAATACTACCAATAGTAATAGCAACAACAATATTAAATTAAAGACAAATAACCATCCTTCCAGTTCTATAACTTGTACTACTGCTGACAGTACGTCCGATATCATGGGCAATATGTTGCAAAGCGAATCCAACATTCTAGAGGGGAATAGCGGTGAACACCATCATCATCATCAGCAACAACAACATCATTACTTACATCAGGGCTTAGCGCCCAACAAGGCTGCGCAATCTTCATTTGATCCAATGATAACAACAACATCTATTACAGCCGATATGAGAAGCGACAGCAATGCAGAACATTCCATATATGCCAAAGTATGGAAAGGTCCACGCAAGACTAGTGAATCTAAAATGTATGAAAAATATTTTAAACTAAACCAGAATTATTATGTTTTGTTTTTTCTGTTTTTATTAATTTTCTTCTTAAATTATTTCTTTTTATTATGGTTGAATAAAATATTAATTTGTACTAAACAAAAAACACATTTAATAATTTGTTTTCTTTTTGTTTATTTTATTATCTAATACTTTTGCAAATTAACTTTTATTGAGATTTTCATTTCTGACACATAACTTTGTCCATAACACATTTAACATTGCTGAGACGCTTATTTTTTATAGTTCTCATCATCGTATTGTTTCATTTTGTTGTTACAGATCAAATGCGCCGGCATCTTCGTCAAATCGTATTGGTGATAATAATATAAGTGGATCTGCTGCCGGTACCCGAACTGACAATAATTCAATTCCAAATTCACGTAGAATGTGGACTTGTACAAACTGTTCCTATGCATACAATCGTATGTGGACTGAACGTTGCGAAATTTGTGAAAATCTGCGTACTCAACCCTCGTTAACTCAACCCAATTTAATAACAGTTACCAAAACAGATACAGCAATGACTGGTATGTGTTCTTGTGAATAATTACCCATTTTAATACTTTGTTTATTTGACTTTTTCATACATATAGAAAATATACAGAGACCTATCGATACTTGGACATGTAAGAAATGTACTCTGGTCAACTCAAGTAAAGATCATGCCTGTATCGTATGCGGTGGTTCCAAATTGAAGAGTATTTCATCTGTCGAAGACATGACACTGCGTAAAGGAGAATTTTGGACTTGCTCACAATGTACTTTGAAGAATTCACTGGCATTTGGGGTGTGTAGCGCTTGTAAAGCTGTAAGAACACTGCCAATTGAAAGTGATAGAGAACGTATTGTTGTTCCAATACCTGAAGGTAAGTTGACGATTTTAAAATCCATCCAAAATCAATTCATCATATTGTTTGTTCATCTTAATGCCTAGAAATACATCGCAGTATGAATCATATTGGTGCTAGTAATGCTTTTATTCCGGATGCTATTTCTCCGCCGTCTTCACAACAGCGAATAATGCCAGCCAGTGTTACGCCAACCACAAATCTTCAACTTCCGCCTATTCGCACTTCAAGAAGTCCCTCTCCACGACAAAATCGTTCAGCTTCCGGAGCTATTCCTAAACGACACAGTACGGGTGGAGGCGCGGGTATTGTGTCACGAAATACAACTCCTATTGCCTCGACCTCTGGTAGCAATAGCAGCAGTAGTAGTGCTAGTCAACAGATAAATAGACACAGTTCTAGTGGAAGTTCTGCTGCAAGTGGTTCTTTAAAAACTTGGCAGTGTCCAGCATGCACGTATGAAAATTGCTCAGCCTCTGTGGTTTGTGAAATGTGTTCTAGTCCTAGAGGTCTAGTTAATAACATTACCAAAATGGCGTTGCTACATAAAACTAATAGACATTCGGCGGAGTTGCAGCAGGAAAGCAAATTAATGGAGAACCTACGACGCATTGAAGAGGCCGAGGCATTGCATAAGTGGGAAAATATAATACAATACTGCCGAGACAATAATGAACTCTTCGTAGATGACTCATTTCCTCCAGCACCTAAGAGTCTATATTACAACCCACAACAAAGTATGGCCGAAGGTAATCCAGTGGTACAATGGCGTCGTCCTCACGAAATCAACTGTGATGGGGGAGCCTTTCCTCCTTGGGCGGTATTTCGAACACCATTGCCTTCAGACATTTGTCAAGGAGTTTTGGGAAACTGTTGGCTTTTGAGTGCACTGGCTGTGTTGGCGGAACGTGAAGATCTTGTGAGAGAAGTTTTAGTAACAAAAGAGATATGTCCCCAGGGAGCTTATCAAGTGCGCCTGTGCAAGGATGGTAAATGGACAACGGTGCTAGTGGATGATCTTTTGCCATGTGATAAGCGCGGCCATCTAGTATACTCGCAAGCTAAACGCAAGCAACTCTGGGTGCCACTTATCGAAAAGGCAGTTGCGAAAATTCATGGCTGTTATGAAGCTTTGGTGTCAGGGCGGGCCATTGAAGGTTTGGCCACATTAACGGGCGCTCCTTGCGAAAGCATACCACTCCAGGCTAGTTCGCTGCCCATGCCCAGTGAAGATGAGCTAGATAAAGATCTTATATGGGCTCAGTTGCTAAGCTCACGCGGTGTGCGTTTTCTCATGGGTGCCAGTTGTGGCGGTGGCAATATGAAAGTAGATGAAGATGAGTACCATCGCAAAGGTCTCAGACCACGCCATGCATATTCCGTTCTCGATGTAAAGGATATTCATGGTCACCGTTTATTGAAATTGCGCAATCCATGGGGTCATTTTTCGTGGCGCGGTGATTGGTCAGATGATTCTGACTTATGGACTGAAGAATTACGTGAGTCTCTAATGCCACATGGAGCATCAGAAGGCGTTTTTTGGATTTCATTTGAAGATGTGTTGAATTACTTTGACTGCATTGATATTTGCAAAGTACGTTCGGGGTGGAATGAAGTACGCTTGAAGGTAAATATTAGGTGCTGACAGTTTAGAGATTATCCTTTATTACTGGTCTCTTTCTGTTTAAGGGTACTCTTCAACCATTGTGTTCAATGTCATGTGTTTTGCTAACCGTCTTAGAACCAACCGAAGCAGAGTTCACACTCTTCCAAGAGGGCCAAAGAAATTCAGAAAAATCACAACGTTCCCAATTGGATTTGTGTGTGGTAATATTTCGTACACGGTCTCCGGCATCTCCTGAAATCGGACGATTAGTGGAGCACAGTAAACGTCAGGTAATTTGGTAGAAAAATAAACGTATAAACAACATTTTGATAATAATTGCAATTAATTTAGGTTCGAGGTTTTGTTGGTTGCCATAAAATGCTGGAACGTGACATTTATTTATTAGTTTGTTTGGCATTTAATCATTGGCATACTGGACTGGAGGATCCTCACCAGTATCCACGCTGTATTTTAGCTATCCACAGTTCAAAGCGTTTGCTTGTCGAACAAATAACACCACCACCTCATCTCTTGGCAGATGCCATCATCAGTTTAACTCTAACGAAAGGACAACGTCACGAAGGTCGCGAAGGAATGACAGCATATTACTTAACAAAGGTACTTTATTAGGAGTCACATAAAATATATTTTTTTTAAACTAAATGTCTACTATCTTGTAAACTGTCATAGGGTTGGGCAGGACTTGTGGTAATGGTCGAAAATCGTCATGAAAATAAATGGATACATGTCAAGTGTGATTGCCAGGAAAGTTACAATGTTGTCTCTACCAGAGGTGAATTAAAAACAGTTGATTCTGTGCCTCCACTTCAAAGGTAATCTATTACAATAATTCCTTTAAATCGTGGTATTTGCTTTATTTAATTAAATAATTCTTTTTTATATTTTTACATGTGGCTACAGACAAGTTATCATTGTACTCACACAGTTAGAAGGTAGTGGTGGTTTTAGTATTGCCCACCGTCTTACACATCGATTAGCAAACTCTCGTGGTCTTCATGACTGGGGTCCTCCAGGAGCAACACATTGTCCTCCAATTGAAAGTGTACATGGCTTGCATGCGCCTCGTCTAATAACATAAATGGGGCAATTTCCAAACCAAAATCTTATTAAGATCACCAAACATTCTAGTCGTCGTTGCTATTGTCATAATTAATTAGTTATTTAATTAATTATTGCAAGCACTCACACACACACAGACCCACAACATACATACAACATAATTTTACTAAATCTCATATTTAAATACATTTTCCAAAGAAAACAATTAAAAAAAAAACAAATAATGATAAAAATGGAAATTCTTAGTGTACGTATTTGATTATAAATGTAGGTATATGCTCTATGATATTATTATTATTATGTATTACGATTATTATTTAATAATATTTTTATTTATTTTTATTTAAAAAAGTGTAAGTACATTATGTTAAGTGCATATTAAAAAAGTAATAATAAATAAATAAAAAATAAAAAAATATTAATTATATTGTTTAAAAAATATATTATTATTTTATTTACATACATACATATGTATGTGTGTATGAATGTTTGTATGTTATGAAGTTTTGTCTACAACCGAGCATAGTATTCTTAAAGTTGGAGGTGCCCACCACTCGTTCTACGCTCAATCCCATTCTATGCATCTGTCAAAAAGATAGAATCAATGTATTTGTATGCTTAAAGTTACAAGTACAAATGCGTAGAATGCCTTGACGCCTAGAATGCTTAAAACCGAGCATAGGATTCCTAAAGTTGGAGGTCCACACCACGCGTTCTACGCTTTCTCGCATTCTATGCGCTTGTCAAAAAGTAGAATCAAAGTATTTGTATGATGAAAGTTACAACCACAAAAGCGTGTAATCTCTTAATGCTTAGACCTGGTTCACACTAGGAAACATTTTGTCAGCAACTTTTAATTTTTCTGTGTGAGAGAAAGAGCAAGAAATATCAACCATCTCTTTCTCTCACACACAAAATCAAAAGTTTCTCAACAAAAGTTCCCCATTGTGAACCAGGTCAAAAGGAAACTTCAAAAGTAGATATACTTTCATTTTTTTTGGGTTTTAATTAGGATGTCGGTACATTAAGCACTCATATTGCCAGGTTATCACACCTTTTTCCAGAAAAAACCCCACCATACGGCCTATACCTTCATAGGTATAGGAAGTTGTAGCATCCGGACTTAATTTCATAAAAAGTATTATTGGTCTCCACTATAAATAAGCTCTAGACTTTTAATGGTCTCCACCAGAATATGAGTTTAAATGGTCTCCACCAGGTTATATCGTGAGTATTTTATGGTCCCCACCAGTTAAGAACATAACCTCACTCTGAGGTAAAACGAAAGTACGCGTTTAATAAAGACAACGCATAACTTAGAACAGTTATTCTGTCGAAAGCCCAGCAACAAGAACAAGCCTGACCGTCCTTAAAAAATAACAAGAAGAGTGCTATATTCGGCTGCGCCGAATCTTATATACCCTTCACCGTAGTGTATTTTAAACATATTAGTTTTATACATTTTTTTTCCCGATTACATTAATATGAAACCAAAAACAAAACAAAATGAACAACAACAACATAATCGTTTGTCTTGATCGACCTAACGATTTTATCGTCTCTGAATGCCGTCAATACGTAAACCAAAAGAAAGCAGACTGGCACGGCTTCAGTGATATAAAATTTCCCTCCAACGTACACCATTCAGAGAGAAAGTTCCGTGAAACTATCATCTCAGCAGCTGCTCGCTTTATAAAATAGTGCGGTCGCACTTCTCAACCAGGCTTGCAGATAAAAGAGATGACATCCGAAATACCAACCCAGGTGACCCAAGACTCACCCAGCTGAATATTGAAATCAGCAGGTTGGTAAATGAGTACTAGCGAAAAAGATGGCTAGATCACTTGAAGAGCTGCAACCTGAGTTCGGGTGTTAGTAAGTTGTGGTCTACAGTTCGATCTCTCTCTAACCCGACGAAGAAGGATGACAGGGTCGCTATTAAGTTTGCAGATATTCCCATTTCCGACCCTGAAGGATGCTCGCGCGCTTTTTGCCAGCAATTCATTGAGTCTGAGAGAGACAAGGCGAAACGAAGTGTTGTTCGCAAACTTCACAACCTTCCAGTCACGGACATACCACAACCCTTCACCCCAGCTGAAGTTACAGACGTTATCAACAACGCCAAACTATCTAGGCGATTGGCACCGACGGAATATCCATGCTGATGTTAAAACACCTTGGCGAGCGGGGAGTTGAGTACCTGACTATGGTTTTCAACAAGTCAGTGAGCAGCCTCGAAAAGGGCAGAGTCGTTCCCATTTTAAAACCCGAGAAAGACGCGACAGAGGGAAAATCATACAGGCCGATTTCCCTCCGATCACCACTCGCGAAGACTCTTGAGGCGCTTCTCCTCCCCCAGCTGTATAGCCACCTAACAGCAGCTCGTCACCAGCATGGCTTCCGTAAAACGCACAGCACCACCACAGCATTAACCGCCATTGGCACTCAGATCTAACATGGCTTAAATCAGCAGAGACCCTGTGAAAGGACGGTCCTAGTGGCTCTTGACCTGTTGAAGGCCTTCGATACTGTCAGTCAAGCCACACTCTTCGAGGATATCCAGCAATCCACAATGCCCAATAAGACGAAAAGATGGATCGTAAATTATCTGAGTGGCCGTCAGTCGTTCGTGGAGTTAAGAGACAGACGCTCCAAACCCCGTAGGGTTAAACAAGGCGTACCTCAAGGTGGAGTACTATCGCCACTTTTGTTTAACTTCTACCTCTCTAAGCTCCCCACACCTCCACAAGGCGTGGAAATGATTTCATATGCTGCTCCAGTGTGGTCACCTTCGCTCAGTGGAGAAACATCCAAAGCTGCCAAAATGCCGCCCTAAGGACTGTAACGGGCTGCTTGCAAATTACCTCGGAACATCACCTGCACGAGTAAATGAAGGTCCTTCCAGTCAAGGAACACAATGTCATATTGACCAAACAGTTCCTCCTGGGATGTCCTCGGAGAAGTCACCCAAATTTTTATATCACACAATTGGATACTCCCCCGAGGAAGGATCTTCGTATATACGAGGAACACATATGCAGATATGTGCGGCATCCACAGGATCAGTCCTCGTATTCGGCAAATTGGAACGACATTCATAGAGACGCCATAAATTCCGCAGGATACCGCATGAATGTTGTACTTGGAGGTCGCCCACCGCCCATAGCAGACACGGAAGAAAAGCTGTCGCGGAAAACAAGAGTAGTTCTGGCACAACTAAGATCGGGATGGAGCAACAGGCTTAATACCTACTGGTCACGTATAGACCGTGCCGTCCCCAACGAATGTTCTGCATGTGGTCTGGGTCCTCATGATACCCATCACATATTCAACTGCTCATCCAACCCTACTTTACTCTGTCCAATGGATTTATGGACGCATCCAGTTGAAGTAGCCCAATAGATTATTGTATAGTTTTAGCTGTTACAACAACAACAACGCTAAACGAAATAAAAAACAAAATACACAAGGAATCTAAACCAACAGACATCTAAACATACCTAACGAAAAACAAAATAAACAACGCAATAATACCAACGTACATCCAAATATACGAACAGAATTCACAAAAACAAAATACACAACTCAATGACGCCAACAGCATCCAAACATACAAAACAAAATACACACACACGTGTACAACAGTGTTGTTGTTGCTTATTTAACAAAATATGAAAAAAATGACATTTTTTGATGAAATTTTCAGAGGTTCTTCTCGAAAGTATGTCTAACATAATTATTAAAGATTCGGATCTCGCCGATAACTGGGGTCCTCTAAAAACTGATTTCAACAGACAGACGGGCATTATTAGATGTAAAAACGAGAAAGCTCAGCAATCGTATAGTTTGTGAACACTGTCCCTCTGTGCGGCATCACTTTACATAAATGAATGGTAATACTTTGGATCCTTCCTTTAATAAACCTATTAGGCTTTTCAATAAAGGACACGTAGTAAAAAACTGTACGGTTGAATGAGCACAATCTATCATTATTGGTTCATCATCCTTCTGCGCAACCAAATAATTTTGACCACAAAGAAAACTATATGAGGCATCCAAACCTGGATCTAATTAACAAGTCTAAGTGCGTCCTGACAGAACACCTTTTTGGTATAAAATGTTTCATTGTGTTATATATTACAACACTTTTTGCTGTATTAAAAGGGATTTTACATATCAATACCTTGTTTTAATATCAGAGTTTCATTAGGTCTTTCCGCGTACTTTTGAAAACTTGCAAACAGAGAGTTAGAGAGTGAAAACAAGTAAGAGTGATATATTCGGATGTACCAAATCTTATATACCCTTCACCATAGTGTATCAAAATATTAATTTTAAAAAATTTATATTCACATAAAAATAAAACAAAATACTTATGTCAAATATGAGAAAAATATATATGAATAAAAATAAAGAAATTTAAAATAATAACAAATTATATACTTCTTTTATTGGCTCACGAGAAGGTAGTACATTTGGCTTCAAACGTGCGCTTTTAGAGCCTCGATAAAGCTTAATGTAATCGTTGTTATCAAAATGATACATACAAATCAACGCCACAAGCTGTACTCCATTCTTTAATTTTTTGTTCAGAACATTATAACAAACCTTTTATCCTTTTGTTCAAATAAACATTTAAAAACACGGATATTTCTTGTTATATGGTTCAATACAATTATTGTAAATTTATGAAATTGATTTCCTCACAAATCACAAAAATACTTAATAATTTTTGATGCTTTGTTTTTATTTTTAATTTGACAATTCAATTGAGAACTTACTTTTCTATTGATTCTTATGGTTATAAATAATATATATGCTTCCAAAATCTCACTATTTTATCTTTTGGATTCCGTTTTCATTTAAAATTGTTGAAAATTTAAAAATTAAACGTGTTTGAAACATAGCCGGTTTACAGTCGATTTTAAGACGCCGGCGTAATTTTTAGTGTGAGCAGCCGTCGTCGTTTATATTTGTCGGCGCAGGGGTCAAGTAGCTGTGTAGTAACCGCTTTAATAATAGAGTAACCGGTATTTGCAAAGAAAAATAGTCTGATTTTCTCAACGTTGTGTAGCTGTGTGGAAAAAAGGAATATAAATTTTATTTTTTTGTTCACTGAATTTCTTTATAGTAAATGTGTGTTATTTTCCTATTATCAATATAAATGCCAACTATAGATGGATGTCAGTAAAGAATAATTGGAAAAGCTACCCTACCTACATACATACATTTTAAAAGAAATCACACAAATTTTTGTTGGTGCTCTTTCCCGACGACTAGTGAAGTGAGTAGACAAGGCTGACACTTGGCACGCCAACCATCCAACGGCTTAACTAAACAAGCGAAGTGGGAAATTGTTGATGGTCTGTAGAACATAAATACTAAAGTATTATAAAGTTTTTGTAGTTTCAGTTCGTACTTAAGAAAATAAACAGCAAAATAATGTCATATCCACCACGCCCACCTATGCCACCATACATGAATCCCTCCATACCACCGCCTCACGTACGTATTGCCACATTAAAGAGGTTGATGAACAAAAAAATTATATTTATTATTCTCAACAGATGATGGGGCCGATGGGTAATCCGCCACCACATGCAAGAGGTTATAGAAACTCGGCAACTATCAGTTCTCAACCAACGGTTTATCAAAGGCCCCCAGATCCAGTACCACAATTTAAAGGACCAATCATTACGGTGTTTGTGGGTAAATATATATTCTATATATATTTGTTCTTACAGCAGAAGTATTTGTAATTGAAAATTTGTTTTCTTAAAATATCAAAGGAAACATTAGTGAACGGGTTCCGGAGATTTTAATAACACGTATCTTGTCCACTTGTGGTCCTGTTGTGAATTGGAAACGAGTTTCGACATTTGGTTTCTGTGAATATGAGTAAGTACAAAATTTGTTTTTAAAATTCAATATGAAATTTGCATGTGCTTTATTTTCTTTTATAACCAAATAAAAGTGGTCCCACTGCCGGCATGCGAGCTGTTCGTTTACTAAGTGAAATCGAATTGGACGGTAAAACGTTGGTAGCGAAAGTTGATGCTAAAAATAAGCTTTTGCTAGACAACTTTAAAGAGGAAGAGCGTAAAAATGGAGCAAGTGAAATGCCAGATGAGAAAATTGACGATGAAGATGCGCTGCGATCAATGAGACGAATAATTGATGAACACAAGCATGAAATGGACGAATTTGATCCCAATGCACGCACTGACTTGTATGGAGTTCGTGGAGTTAAAACTAAACCTAACCGAAATGATGAGATCAAAGTTCCCAAAGTACTACACGAGACCAATTTGGAAGAGGAAAAGCGTAATCTGATCAGCAGCGAGATTGGCAAATTCCGTAAAAAAGCGGAAGCTGACGAACATCGCAAGGAAAAAGAAAAAGAACGTGAAAAGGAAAAGGAACGCGATAAAGAGCAACAGAAAGAGAAAATACGAGAAAGAGAAAAGGAAAAAGAAAAGAAAAAGAGAAGCGAAAGTGTCAGCGAGCAGGACTGGGATGTCGAAGAAAAGGTGGGCGGTAGTGATGGTGTTTCAATTGTTCCGACCCATAAAAAGGAACGTACAGTTGATATTTCATCTCCAATTAAAAAAGATAAGGAACGGGAGAGTGGGTCAAAGGAATCGAGGCGTAAACGCAGTCGCTCGCGCTCAAAAGATCGAGATCGTGAATATAGAGAACGGGAACGTGAGCGTGAAAGAGAACGCGAAAGGGAGCAAAGAGAAAAAGAGCGTGAACGCGAAAGGGAACGAGAAAGAGAAAGGGAGCGTGAACGGGAACGCGAAAGAGAACGTGAAAGAGAACGAGAAAGGGAGAGAGAAAGGGAACGTGACAGAGAACGTGAAAGGTAGGTTACTAGGCATTAATGGGTATAACTCAGACCGATCAAGATTGTTTTAGATTTTTCAGAAAGATATTAAAATTGCCATTAAAAAACATATTTGTAATTATTTTAGAGAACGTGAAGAAAAGGTAGTCAAAAATGTTAGAGATGTGCAGCGCGAAAAGGAAATAGAAGAGGAATTGCGTGAACGTAAGAAGGCTGAAAAGAAGGCACGCGAAAAAGAAGAAGCTTACCAAGAACGTTTAATAAATTGGGAGCAAAGGGAAAAACGCAAAGCTAAGGAATATGAAAAGGTTTGTATTATTACGCGATATCAAAATCAAATACAAGTTTAATCATTTCTTTTTTTTGTATTCAATTTAGATACGTTTAAAAGAAAAAGTAAAACAGGATGAACGTGAAAAAGAAGCAAAACGCCTTAAAGAGTTCCTAGAAGACTATGATGATGAAAGAGATGATATCAAATATTACAAGTAGGTTTTTTTCTTTGGAAACATTCTGTACATAGTTTTCATACTGTTTTTACCATCTAGGGGTCGGGAATTGCAACGACGCCTGGCGGAACGAGTTCGAGAAGCAGATTTAGACGCTAAGGATCGCAACAAGGAACAAGAAGAGTTGGAAGAACTTAAAAATAAAATATTTAGCGGTGAATTTGAAAATCCCTCACAAGAATATGAAAGAGCCAAAAAAGAACATGAAAAATTATACCGGCCGCAAATTATCATTGATGTTAATTTGGAGAACTTGCAACGAAAGGAGAGGGAACGTAGCAGGGACAGACACTGCACTAACATGTCTTCGGAAAAACGTTTAAATTCAAATGATATCTATCATAGAAGTGAGGATAGTGCGTTAGGTGCAAGTAGTGCGCCTATGCGACCACTTTCAAAAGCCGGCTCAGTTGAATCATCATCAAATGATGATGCTGCCTCTCGACATGAGACCATGTCAAATGCAAGCAGTCGATATAGTCGTCAGGATTCCGAATCACGCGATTTTGCAAGTGCTCCTGATATAGAGTCGATGTCGCCTGCTACTCCTCAAGCCTTTGCTGCACATTCACAAAATAATGATTCCGCCTCTACACCGCCTATGATGCCTACCGTTGGAATAAGTCTGAATCTGGGGGCCAATGCAAAGAAAAAGAAAATTGAATCTACCGCCGGAGTGTTTAGCAATGACGATGACAACGATGATCTTTCCAATCCTAAAAAACGAAAACTAGTACCTTTGGGTAAGTAGTAGGATGGCAGGTGTTTTTGTAAAATTTTAAAATTATTATTTTGGCTTTCATTCCGTACAGACTATGAAGACAATCAGACAAAACAGGGCTCACATTCGTCTAGTACGCACTCAGGTGACAGACACGATACCACTGGAGGAGGTGGCGGTGGAAATGCAGGTGGTGGCATTGCTAGTAGTACTGGATCGTCAGCAGCTGGTGGTGGCGCTGGAAAGGGGGGAAATGCAACAACAAACAAAAAACATGGTAAGAATGATACTTCTGCTGCAGCTGCTGGTAATACAGATGCAGCAAATAGCAAAAAGGATGATAGTAGTGGTACAAAGGTACACGATGAAAAACGACGCCACATAAAAAGCATTATTGACAGGATACCCACCCAAAAGGAGGATCTCTTCAATTACAAACTCGATCGCAATGAGATTGACAACAATCTTATGGAACGGAAAATACGTCCTTGGATAAATAAGAAGATAATTGAATATATCGGTGAACCCGAGCCAACACTGGTCGACTTTATATGCTCCAAAGTTCTAGCAGGCAGTTCGCCTCAAAGTATTCTGGACGATGTTCAGATGGTAAGAACAAAACTGACTCCTATACAGTGCTGTTGACAAAGTATTCTCTACTCTCTCTCTCTCTCTCTCTATTTTTTAGGTTCTTGACGAAGAAGCCGAAGTGTTTGTTGTCAAAATGTGGAGACTACTCATCTACGAAGTGGATGCTAAAAAGATTGGTTTAGGTAAATAATTTCTAATTTTAATGCAATTCATTTTTTGTGTGTATTAACAAAATTACATATTTGCAAATAATAATTATAGTAACCACATATAAAGAACAAGAAAAAAAGAAACAAAGCATAAATGAAAATCCAATTAATATTAATTATTATAAAAGATTACAATCAAGATATTAACTCTATCTGTCAGTCATTCAGGACAACGACCAACCGATTGACCGATAGATAAATATTTAAACAGACATGAATTAAATCATGACTGTCTGCCGCAGCTCTTGCAGCTGTTATACAGAATAATAAATAACAGAAATATTTTACTTGAATAAATCTTTAAAGATTTTCACTATTTAAATGAAAAGCTAAGAAATTATTTTTTGTTTTTCTCCTGCAACATTTCTTATTAAATTGATATCGAAACTACGGTAAGATTAGTCAGTCAATCAATCAAAAACAATTATATATATTTTTTAAGTTTAGGTTTCCCAACCTACATTTGGTTTTTATTAATTTCTAATTATTAATCTTAACAAATTGCTGGTACACAAATATTTTATATATTTACTAAACATAATAATGATTAAGAAAAAAAGAATGAATTTTAAAAATAAAAATAGGAGAATTAAAATAAAATTAAAAGAAATAAAATAATTGTACAAATATTAATTATATGTTTATTACATACATAAACACGACAGACAGACATACAGGAAAAAGTGCAGACGAATATTGTTGATTAAATACCATGATTAGAATGCATTCATTCCCACTGCTTAACAAATCACTTAATCAACATCTGCAACTGGATGCATCTGTAATATCAGAATCTTCATTAACATTGACAGTGTTTCCATTATTTAGATTTTCATATTGATCTGATGTAACAATCTGAAAGAAGATAAAAAAGGAATTAATTTTGCTTTAATTTTGCAAAATCTGTTAATAACAGATATCGTTTTATTTTCAAATATTGAGTTCAACAAATGCTCGTTCGGAAATGCATCATTGCATTTGATGATTGTGAACGCAATGCGCATTAGATGCATCATGATGCAGCGCTGTGATACATTTTTAAACCGAATTAATATCAAATTAAAGGAGATTAGATATTTCTCGTGCAATTGCCAAAGCTCTGGTAAAAACTATTCCATTAGGTATGGAATAGTTGCAGTAAGGGCGGGATTATTTCTCATCAGTTAAACTAGGCTTAACTTGCTGTTAGATTAAACTCGGGACAAATTTAGGCGGACTTTAACCGATGATTGTATTTTTCAGTTTTAGATTTTAGCTCAGTTAACTTTGTTAGTATTGCCAAGTTTTCACTAAAAAACATAAACAATGAGCAGCTGTTTTTTGCAAACAATACTTTTGTAAAATGGAAAATTTTGGAAAAATGTTAAATAAACATTTTAAACAATAATTAATAAAACAAAACAAATCAGAAAATTGCAATTTACATAAAATATTATGATTTTGTTCTTCCGAAAACATTGTTTTATTCTCACATAAGTGAGAAAGCACAATTAATCAAAAAATCAGATTGTCTTTATCTTTGGTTTAACCAAAGAATGAAGATTATCTTTATCAGAAAAACTCGCCCTAAGTTAAAGATAGATTTATAAAAGCTTTCATAGAAAATATTTTGTTATTTACTTAGCGAACATAAAAAAGTGAAATCAATGGGAATTTAGGCAAACAGATAATCCGCATTCGTCATCTTGCTATTTAAAGTTCATTATTCTGGAGCATATGTTCCTTATTCAAAGCATGTCTAGTAGAGGGTCTGGTAGGTTAAAAGACATGTATGTTGTTATTCGCAACACAAAAATGTTATATTATCTTGACTACAATACAAAATAAGTTATTATTAAATAAAGTTATCTTTTACAATATCTAGGTATAGTGTGGATAATAGTGTCATCATTTCTTTGAGAGTTTTCATTTGCTTTTTTTTCTACTAATAAATGTAGAGATTTTAAAACTTTAGCTACGGGCGATAAGATATGATTTTAATTTAAAGCGAGTTTTATAATGGGCATAAGCGGAGTTATGAAGCTGTGCCGAGTGTAAGATTAACAAAAAATGTCATCCCGACCAAAATATTACGAGAGTTTTGTATCAAATATAACTAATTGTCTTGACTAATCACAGGTGAGACATTTAATTATTCTGCTCTCATTTATACAATATAACAAGTAAGAGTTCTATATTCGGCTGTGCCGAATCTTATATACCCTTCACCATGATGTGTTTAAAGCCTTTTGTACCTTTTGAAGAACGAAAAAGTACCAAATGGTGGAGACCATTAATACTTTTGATGAAATCAAGTCCGGATGCTCCAACTTCCTATATGAAGGTATAGGTCGGTTGGTGGGGTTTTCTCTGGACAAACGTGTGATAACCTGGCAATATGAGTGCTTGATGCACCGCCATCCTAATCAAAACCCAAAAAAAAGCGAGTCCTTAATATCTTAAAAGGAACTGTTCTCTAAATTAAATTATCTTTATCTTTTGTTAAAAAAAAGGTTTTCAAAATTACTTCATTCTAATGGTCATAAATCTTTTCATATAAGCACACATAACAATTAGCAAACACTACCTGCTGGCAGCGACTAAAGTAGTCATTCGTACCGGCAAAATATTAACAACACTATGCCATACGTTTAGCAAAAAACTATTAAGGCGCAGGTCTCAAAGCACCAAGAAATGAGAGATAAAAAAGTATTAAAAACAAAAATAAACAATAAACGAAAATATTCAAAAGCAAAAATGAAAAATAAACATAATCATTTGAAATATCTATGAGCAAAAATATGCGAATTTCACTTGTTTTGTTTTTGTTATTATTATAATTACGTTACTTCACTGAAAATGTCTAGTACGTACACAGGGAATACTTGTTTTTGTTTTCGTTTAAATTGCTAGCATCGAGTAGTATCTCGATTCTACCAACGCGCTTTCTGACTAGAACTGTTAGCTAGCTATAGCTACAGTTCAAGGCAGTTCAATTAGTTGCTGTGTTCATAACACAACGTTTATTTTCTTTTGTGAAGTGGAGCAGAGCGGAGTGCTTGAGACAAATTGTAATAATTTGATATTAGTAGTTTCTAACATACAAACAGTTATCAAATATTATAGCGCACACATTCAGTCATTCGTTCAGTGGGTCACTGGCAGTGTGTCGTGTCATAACTTTAGAATTAAATTCAATAAGGCTTACGCAAGCTTAAGTAACCAACTGTCTAGAGCTAATAAGAAATTATACTTACATTTAAGATTAATAGCAATCAATTCCTGGTTCTTTAACAACAGCTTCCAACAATTCGTATTTTGTTTAAGAGAATTGTTTGTTAATTTTATTAAATTTCTAAAACACAACATTTATTTTTCTGTTTTACAATCGATTTCTTTGTGTCTTGTGCTTAAAATAAATTATTTTTCCATTTAAAATTAGAACAAAATATTAACAACAACAAGAAAACTAAATCAAAACACTGAAAGTGTGCGAAAAAAGTGAATAGTATTCTGCCAACAACTGAGCGAATAAGTGAGTGTTGTTTTGTGTTGTCAAAACAGAAGAAGAAAATAAGAGGACTTTGAAAGAAAGTGAGAAGAGAAAGTAGTAAATCAGCTGTTTTATAAAAACGGAAGTTTGTAAAAAAAAACATAAATAGTGGTGAATTAAATATTACGTCAAACAAAAAATGGCATCCCTTAAATTATTCAACAGCTTGAAGTCATCAAATCCAACGGTCGCCTTAAATGTACAACGTTCCTTATTAACAAAATGTTTACGGAATCAAAAACGTTTTTATGTCCTCTCAACAGCAGTTAATAGTAATTTTCCAAATCAATTGTCATCAAGTGATCTCGCAAATAAATGTGGTAAGTACAAACATAATTATTAAAAAAACAAACAACTAACATATCTATAATAATATTTATTTTTAAATAAACATAATAATTATTATGTTTTTAAGTTATACAACTGTGTGAGTGTATGTATGTGAAAATACCTGTGTATTGTAGTGGCGTGTGTTAAAATTTTAAATATTTCGCCTTGCGTGACCGTTATATACATACATTTATGTATGTCTATATTTTTAGAGTGTTTGTTCTATTTTATTTTATTCGTCATTGTTATATTGATTATGTTATGTTATTAATTAAAGAAAAACAAGAAGTTTATAATAACAGTAAACAGCGATTTTTAAATCTTATCGTAATTTCAATGTCAAATGTGTAGGTTATTTTACATTTACATGTATGTAAATGTAGAAGAATATAGAATGTGTATCATGAGTAAACTTGAGAGGAATTATTAAAAATATTACTTAAATCTCAAACTAATCTTAACATGTATTGTTGTAAAGAAATGTTCAATGCTTCTTCCCAGCAAAAATAAAGCAAAGCACCTCCAAAAGCATATCATTTATCACCACTTCAAAAGTAACATTAGGTTACGTTGATAGAAAGTTGTATAGTACATCAAATCCGAAGAAATACACCTTGAATTTTCCAATAAGTGTTAGTCAGGAATGTTTTTTCCGGAATAACATCATTTCCAAGATACTTGGATCTAACATCGACAAAACCTAATATTGGCAGAGAAAGTTCTCCAAAGTTTCACTGTCCTTTCCACATGCTCTACATTCGTCTGAAACTGCATATCCAATTTAACATAGATGTGCTCGTAATACTATGTGTTCACTCTGAATATCACCATACTAATTTCAGAATTGTCCGTTTTGAAGAGATTTCTCGTCTTGTTCTCATCAGGATCACCCCATAGGATCTTTCTACCTACCTTTTTATTATTCGAAGAGGCTTTATGGAATTCTCTCATCTATATTTTTAAATTAGCTTTTGTTGCTTCGAATGGTTTTGCATTTGTCAGATTAATTGCCTCAAGCTCCCTTCCCTTTAAAGCCGACTACTCCCGAGTGGCCTGATACCCATATGATGGGTATCAGGCTAAAGATTTTTACAATCCAATACGGTTTTATATTTTACTCTAACACCTGATATTGCCCTAATTACCTTCTGGCTGTCGGAAAATATAGTAAAGGCTCAGACTTCTACCTGAAAGCATGTACTATGATTAGGTAAATGGTGGTATATTTATGTTTCTAGGTTTTCAAAATAGAATCCCATGTCCAATTTGTCCCCCCATTTTAAAGCCATCGGTATAACAACGGATTCCTAATAGTATTTGCTCTAATGTTCCGCTTGAACAAGACATCTGGATCAGCCTTTCAAAGTTTCCGACATATTCTGTGTTTGTTATGCGATCAGGCATGTCCGAAGATTGTGTATAATTGTGTTCAGCATACATACATGAATGGAATATCTAGCAACGTTTTCAGAGCTAGAATATGACATATGACACCACATATAGCCAAACAGTATTTACACAGATTATTGAAGCATTGCCTAGAATGCCTATTTGTCATAGTAGGACTGAGACCCCATTTCATGCCTATAGTTCTGTGGTGTCCCCATTTTAATTTCCGTTCTAGGATTACATCTAAGTACTTGGGTTTACATAGTGAATTGAGTGTTTCCAGTGGCATTAAAATTCACTTAAAACGGAGCTTATTTATAAGATACAAGATTGAAAACTCTTTAACGCCAAAAGTCATAGAGTCAGTCCTAAAACGCTTAATACCTAGATATATTCCTAAAAATCAAACTATCCTTAGAAAACTCTACTTCGATTAATCTGAATTCCAGAAGGGACTATTGGAGTACGACTCACCTACTAATGTAACGAACGTTTACACTGATGACTTCAAGAAAGGACGAGGTTTCTTGTTGATTTCAATGTAATGAAAAGTATCCTTCAGACTGTTAAACTATTTGAGTTTTCTTCAAACAAAATGCTGTGATATCAAATCTGTAGCGAACTGTATAAAGTGATATCGAATATCAAGAGATAATTCACTGACATTTATTATTTAGGGCGGGTTTCTTACTACTCAGTTAAACTAGGCTTAACTTCTTATTAGATTAAACTCGAAACAAATTTAGGCGGTTTTTAACCGATGATTGTGTGTTTTTAGGTATGGAAACAGGATCAGTTAACTTTGATATTATTGCTAACTTTTCACTCAAAAACATAAACAATGAACAGCTGTTTTCTGCAAATATCACTTTTGTAAAATGTAAAATTTTAGATAAAATATAAATAAACATTTTAATGCGTTATACACAATACGCGTAGTTTTCAACAAGTAGTTCAATTAATTTAAATAAATATTTTGACACATTTTAATAAAAAAGTCAAACAAATTAAATAAAAGTGGAGGTAATAAATAAAAGTTTTGATGATTTTCCAATTAAGTTTAATTTATTTACTTTAAAATAAACTATTGAAATTGCGTACATAATAAATGAATATTAAAACAATTTAAACAATAAAATAGTTTCGACTTAATTCAAATAATAAAAGTACTATTGTTTTTATTAAATTGAAAAGAAATTAATTTAACTTCTTTTTAAAAACAAATTGAAAACAATTTCAAAACTTCACATTATAAAATAATAACAATTCATATGAAATTCTGTATTTGGTAAAGTGTGAATTGAATATAAATTTTAAGGGCGGGTTTTTAAGTTGGCAATCAAATGCCAATTAATAATCAGATTAGTTAATCTAAAAAAAATCAATTCTGATGTTAATCTCTTGACTTGTACTAAAACAAAACTAATCTAAATATGGTTTCCTAATTTATTTTGAATATCCTTATCTTCTGTCCTTTATTTTGTTCTAGTTTCTTTTATATTATTTACATAAAATATGCATTTTATTATACACTTATGAATATACTATCAATTTCCATACACGAGTTAAACATTTAACGATTAAATTCCTCTTTAAAATTGTTGTTAACTTCTTGATATTGTTGATGTTTAAATAAAGTGTTTTTATTTTTGAAATTTTGTAAACAAAAATATACTCATTCCAAATCTTATCAGTAAAATATAAAATAATTTAGGTTTATGTTTAAATTATATTAAGACGATGATAAATAAGGGGAGATTTTAAAAACCCAAACAAAATGAATATTATTAATAATTCCCCATAGACGAGAAATACGAGAAAATAGAAAGAAAATTTTAAGAATCTTTTAATATTCTTTCAAGTATTTCGAGTAATTTGGAACCTATTTAAAATATAAATAGTCTCAACACATCTGTCAAAGATATCTACCTCGCATACATGACAGGTTGATAGAATTGTATGTATTCCAAATCCTAAAAACCCCTGCTATGCGACACCATAAAATTGAAGTACAATTCTAGGGACAACAATAGAATTGTAGTCCTTTCTAGTCAAAACTTTGGAATGAATAGTTGATAACACGATTAAAAGTAGACAGTTAGATAACAACCTATGATATGAGAAACGAAAAGGGTAGATCTGTGGAGACTGCATTGAAATGTTGAAAAATCTTTCAATAACAATTTGCAGTGCGTATGATATAGATGGTACTCCCAATAACGTATAAACTGATGCTCTTATAGCACAAGAAAAATATATTTCACCACCACTCTGGGTAACCATGAATACAAACCTTTTAAGGACCTTAACAGATGGAAGTTTCAAATAAGTCCTTAATGCAGACAAAGTTGTAATACTTTTAAAGATCAAAGATCCAAATTGATGAAAAGGTGAAGCGGCACTGTTTCCAACCAATAGGACTGAAAGCTAATCAGCGAAAACATGATCGTTTATGAAAGCATAATGTTGCTGCCTATAGCAACTCAAGTTCTGGTACGGAACGATATTAGTGACCGGCAGTTTTCAATATCAGCAGTAATCCAGGGAAACCTTTACTCTGGGTTACCACGATTAATTGCCTCCTAAGTACACTTCTAAAGGGAAAGGATCCAAATTACTTGTAGAGAAGAGCTGAAGAAGCTCTGAATACGGTCTTGAGCTGGGCTCAACCTACCTAACAATAATCCTTGATCGAAAGTTGAACTTTAGAGTCAACACCCGATGGAATCTACAGCCTAATGAATGGCTGTTTGCTGAGAAATAGAATGGACATAGAGATTTAAATTGAAATCACAGAAACCCGCATACATTGCCGTCTTACAGACCTCAATACTGGCTTCTAGCCGGAAGTCCAAGCTTTTACAAAATAGGTAGATTCGATTAGATTAAATTTGGCGCCAACAGATGTTAGCATATGTACTTCCCGACAGCCCACTTGGTCTTATAGAGGTTAGAGGTCATTGAAAGTGTGTATAAAGAGCATGGGGAAGTTAACCTAAGGAGTTTATAGCAGTTCCACGTATTGATCGGTAGCTCAACTAAAATCCTATGGGGAGCATTAACTGGAATGATAATTCTCATCAGAATAAAAATAAGTCAATGGGCTATCCCGAGATTAACAGGAACCACTATACAAAATTAAATAAACGGATTCAAAGGAATGTATAACAAGCGGAGAGTAATAGTAAAATGGCGAAACACACTATTACAAGAAACTACGTTCTCATCGGAATGGTGGATAGGATCAGACAAAAAAAGAACAGGCGCTTACAGATGTATTCTGTGGAAGTGTATTAGACTACATTTGGTGGTGAATCATAAATTTCACCCCAGTTTTTGTTATATTTTGGATTGTTATATTCGCGTACTTGTCAAGTTACGTGTTGTGTGATAACCTGGCAATTTGTGTGTTTATACACCGCCAACTTAAGAATATCACAAAAAAAAAAAAAAAAATTATTGTTCTGCAAAAATTAATAAGTTTAAACAATAAATAATAGTATTTAAATAATTAATGTTAAATATTTAATAAATTGCATACGGAAAAGAACAATGCTTAGCGATAAGGCTATTAAACTTTTGGTAATTGGGGAAAGTGGTGTTGGAAAATCAAGGTAAATAAATCGGAAATATACAAGTTCTAAAAAAGGAACATATAGAACGAGAGAACAAACGTACTGAGAAGAGCACTGATTGTTCTGCTTGATGACTAAATTAGACATCAACCTTTACTACGTATTTGGAAAAAAATGTAAAACAAACAACACTTGAACATGATTTGTTAATATTTTTTCCATCTGCCTACATATGTACAAAGATTTTATTACAACTTTAAAAATTTACTATATTGATATTTGGAAACTTTTCAGTCTTATACGCCGTTTTGTGGAAAATAAATTTGACGAAAATCACGATGTTACGATTGGAATGGACTTTAAGAGTAAAGTGATGAATATTGATGGTGTTGATTACAAATTGGCTTTGTGGGACACAGCTGGTGCGGAAAGATTTCGCAGTCTAACACCAAGTTTCTACAGAAAAGCATTGGGAGCAATTCTTGTTTATGACATTACAAATCGTGAATCGTTAGTCAAATTGGAAGCATGGTTTACAGAGTTGGAAAACTATAGTGATAATCCGAATATAGCGACAATAGTTGTTGGCAACAAAATCGATAATGAGCGAGTTATTAGTCGAGAGGAAGGCTTAAAATTTGCCCGTAAACATCGATCGTTATTTTTAGAAACGTCAGCAAAACATGATAAATTCGTGGCAGACGTTTTTAGGGATATTGTAGAGAAGGTAAGTAGCAGACGTGCAAAAAGCTCTAGATTTCTGTGATAATAAAAAACCAACTACCCAGATAGTATCTTTCCTTATGGAAATTTACACACAAACAAGTTAGCTGCAAGATATCTAGTTAACAGGTCGTTTGTGATAATAAGATTTCTTTTTTTTTCGCAAATTTGCTATATTCCAAACAAACTTTTTTTGTCATTTCGTATATGTACCTTTCCATGTTATTTGGTTTAAAATTATGTCATTGAGGATAGAATGTGATATCATCAGTATATTTTATTATAAAAGGAATTGAAAAGGAGGCATTATGTGCAACAATATATTGGATAGAATATTTTTATACCCTTCACCTTCGTGAGAAGGGTATATATAAGTTTGTCATTCCGTTTGTAATTTCTATAATATAATTTTCCGACCCTATAAAGTATATATATTCTTATAGGTAGCGGAGATGATTAAGCCATGTCCGTCTGTCTGTCTGTATGTTTGTTGAAATCAGTTTTTAGAAGACCCCAGATATCTGCGAGATCCGAATCTTCCATAATTCTATCAGACATACGACCGGCAAGAACGCTATTTAAAATCAGCAAAATCGGTCCATAAATAACGGAGATATGAGCAAAAAACCGAGACAACCTCTGAAAATTTCATATAAAATTTAGATTTTTTATTCATGCTCAGTCAGAAACTGCAAAAAACAAAAACAAAATACATAACAATACGGTAAATATTGTTATTGTAATTTGTTTATAAAAGCAAAGCAGAGCAAGAGCAGCAGAGCAAGAGTAGCAGAGCGAGAGCAGCACTAATGTTTTGTTATTGGCTAGAAATATGAAATTAAGGATGTAGAGCCTGAATTAAGTGAGAACCTATAAAAGGGGACTTTCTGGTACTTTTTCGTTTTCAAAAGGTATTTTTTGAAATTTCTATAATATTGAACCTAGGAACATGAAATTAAGTATGCATGGCCCGGATTAAGTGAGGACCCAAACAAGGGGAGTTTTTGGTACTTTTTCGTTTTTCAAAAGGTACTTTTTCCAATTTCTACAATATTGAACCTAGAAACATGTAATTAAGTATGTATGGCCCGGATTAAGTAAGGACCCATAAAAGGGGACTTTTTCGTTGTTCAAAAGGTACTTTTTGCAATTTCTACAATATTGAACCTAGAAACATGTAATTAAGTATGTATGGCCCGGATTAAGTGAGGACCCATAAAAGGGGACTTTTTGGTACTTTTTCGTTCTTCAAAAGGTACTTTTTGCAATTTCTACAATATTGAACCTAGAAACATGTAATTAAGTATGTATGGCCCGGATTAAGTGAGGACCCATACAAGGGGACTTTTTGGTACTTTTTCGTTTTTCAAAAGGTACTTTTTGCAATTTCTACGATATTAAACCTAGAAACATGTAATTATGTATGTATGGCCCGGATTAAGTAAGGACCCATAAAAGGGGACATATTGGTACTTTTTCGTTTTTCAAAAGGTACTTTTTGCAATTTCTACGATATTAAACCTAGAAACATGTAATTAAGTATGTATGGCCAGGATTAAGTGAGGACCCATGAAAGGGTACTTTTTGGTACTTTTTTCATTCTTCAAAAGGTACTTTTTGAAATTTCTATAATATTGAACCTAGAAACATGTTATTAAGTTCGTATATCCCGGATTAAGTGAGAACCAGTAAAAGGGGACTTCTTGGTACTTTTTCGTTCTTCAAAAGGTACTTTTTACAATTTCTACAATATTGAACCTAGGAACATGTAATTAAGTTTGTATGGCCCGGATTAACTGAGGACCCATAGATGGGGACTTTTTGGTACTTTTTCGTTCTTCAAAAGGTACAAAAGGCTTTAAACACATCATGGTGAAGGGTATATAAGATTCGGCACAGCCGAATATAGAACTCTTACTTGTTCGTTTTTCAAAAAGTACTTTTTAAATTTTCTATAATATTGAACATAGAAATATGAAATTAAGTATGTAGTTTCTGAATTAGGTGAGAATCCATAAAAAGGAACTTTTTGGTACTTTTTCGTTTTTCAAAAGGTACTTTTTGAATATTTTGTAATATTGAACCTAGGAACATGAAATTAAGTATGTAGATCGGAATTAGATGAGAACGAAAAAAGGCACTTTTTGGTGCTTTTTCGTTATTCAAAAGGTACTTTTTGAGTTTTCTATAATAATGAACTTAGAAACATGAAATTAAGTATCTAGAGTCCGGATTAGACGAGAACACGTCAAAGGTACTTTTTCAAAAGGTACTTTTTGAATTTCCTATAATATTGAACCTAGAAACATAAAATTAAGTACGTAAAGCCGGAATTAGGTGCACACAGAAAACAGATCGTTTGAAAATCGATTATCATTATGAATATTTAGTTAAATTAATTACAATTGTATCCCTGTTATAGAAAAACTGTATAATTAACTGATTTTTATATTCAGTATTAAAAAAGTATAATAATAATCGAATTGTGGTTGTAACAAAATCCAAATTAATAATTTGAACTGAATTGTATCGGTTATTATATTTATTTGTTAATTCAGTAAAAGCAACCATCTTTTATTTAGGATTAATACGTAAGAACATCTAATATTAGTTGCTGTGACCGAAAAACTGTTAAAAGTATAAAATATTGAGCACTGCAATCAATTATCAATTGAAAAAATTATTTAAAATTTAATTACGGTTAAAGGAACCAAATTCGATGTTCACAACCAATTAATTGGTAATTATAGTTGACGTATACAAAAATAAACAAAATAAAACAAATTTATAATTTAAAACAAAAAAATCGATTTATATTTGGGAATAAGTTAATGCAGAAATTTGGATTAAAAAGGTAATGTTTTATGTATATCTTAAAATCTATTTTATGTTATGTTTCTATAATATTTCATAATTTTGCAGCAGCGTTAAGGCGTGAAAAGCTAGTGTTCCTTGGACAGAAAGAGAAGCAAAATCCCTGATACAAAAAAAACTATGTTTATTACTATCAAAATCTTAAAATTAATGGGAAGTTCTTATTTTTATATTTACATATAAGTTTTGTAAGTTTATACATATTGTAATGTAAAAATACACACGATTCACAAATTGTTTTTTAATTAATAATATTTCAGTTACAAATACCAATAATTTCAATACAGATTACCGAATAATAAATAAAAAAAATTGTGTACAAAATATATTCAGTAATAGTAACCAAATTTTACAATAGTTGCAATCGAATTTTTGTATAGTTGTGAGAACCGACTAAATTCGATTGGAAACAAATTCGGTTTTATCACAACGAATCTGTTTTCTCTGTGTGAGAACCGGAGAACGTGAACTTATTGATATTTTTTGAAGACACTTTTTGAATTTTCTATAATATTGAATCTAGAAACATGAAAGTAAGTATCACTGAACACTAAGAAGTGAAACGCTGTCATTTTTTTCAACAACAACGTTACGCTCTTCTCACAGACGAGTTCTGTGTAACTCCAACACACAGTATATAAGAAACTTACTCTCTCTCCTACTTCAGCCCGTAGTAGGTGATTTAAAGGAAGAATTGGGGAATAATACGAAATTTTGTTTTGGACCGGTCCATAATTGGACGCAACTCCCACGCAAGGACCATTTCCGAAAATGACTTAGACGAATCACCTAATAACACATAATTCATTGTAAATTGATTATATCAGGCTTATTAAAACTCTGATACAAGGACATCAAATTCGTTTCAAAAATCATTTAAATAAAATATATCGACGTCGGAATAAAACTCCACACGAATGTAGTTTGTACTTGTACAAATCATACTGTTAATTTTTTTGGCATCAGCTAGTACCTTTATTATGCAGACCAAAGTTTTGTCGATCTCCAAAAGTGGAAATTCAAAAAGCTAGTATATCAAAATGGCGCCGAAAAGCACACGAAAAAAATTCCCTAGAACACAACCTATCACTTCGAATAACAAAATGGAAGTGAGAACAATAATGAAATATATAAAAGCAGCAGAGTAGCAAGAATGTTAAGTTGGATTACCAGAGACTTGCGCCGACAAATGTTAAGGGCGGCGGCTTAGAATCGGTTTTAAGGCGGCTAAGTTTTCTGTGTCGTTTTAAAAATAGACAACGAATCCGAGAAATATAAAAGTGGGATTTTGGAAGAAAAAATTTTGAAAATGAGAATTTTTGAAACTGCCAATTTTATAAAATTGGAACTGAATAGAATTTTAACTCGTTTGAAATTGATTCTGTGACGTAGGCTGCAGGCAATTTTACTTTTCAAGATGACATTATCATTATATTTAATAATGTTATTTACAATATTAATTTTGAATACATTTTCTTAAAAAAAAATACAAAAATTAAGTCTAGAGAATTTTTTTTTCAGAAGAACAATTAAAAATTCATCAAAAATTAATTTATTGATTGTAAAATTGAAATAGTAGATGGAAAGAAAATGTTTTTAAATTTTTAAAAGTGTGAGTGCATTGGTAAAAAAAATTAAACTTAAAAGCTAAAACTTCTACTGCGTCAAATGTTGTTAAAATAATTTTTAATATCCATTACCACATTTTTAGATAAATATCAAACAAATAGTTTTTAAGGTCTGAAAACTATTTTAGATGATATTTTTTGTAGCAATCCATTTATGTACGAAAAAAATTTTAAAAATAAATATCCCTCCCTTAGTCCAAGATTTGCGTATTTACAACACCAAATTTTTCATTTAAATTAATATTTATAAATATCCTAAAAAATGGAAGACGACTATTTTATTCCAAAAAAGTCGATAACTCGACAACAGTTTATGAAAAAGGTCGAATTCGAAAAAAATCGAAAAGTTGGAAAAAAGTTTGAAAAAGTCGAAAACTGGAAAATAGTAAAAAAACGTCAAAAATAGTCGAAAATAGTCGAAAATTTTTAAAAATGTGGATAAAGAATCAAAAACTCTAAAATAGTCGGAAAAACTCGAAAAAGTAAAAAAATAGACGAAATAAGTCAAAAAATCGGAAAAAGTCTAACAGTCGACTTTTAACTAAATGATTTCAACCAAGGCAACAACAACAACATTTCCCATGTATTTTGTTTTTGCTTTTGGTTTTCGTAAATGTCAAAAAACATAAGTACGGCGAATTCATTTGATGAAAATTTTTGTAAAATTTTTATATTATATTAAAAAATAAAGATATTAAAGTTTGTGGGGAAAATAAATTCTGAATTGAATAATGTTTGTTTCAAACGAAAACTCTACTCCGGCAGCCTTATTTCCAAAATTTAAGTTAGTGCCTTAAGTTAAGTAAAACTTAATTTTTTGTGAAAAATAAACATAAAAAGTACATAAACATTAAAATATTATATTACGAATGAATGAATATTTTTTGCGAATGGATAATTCTTCTCCAGCGGAATAATTTTCAATATTTGGCTATAATGTAGGAGCCGCCGGGCGGGTAAATACCTCATATGGGTTTTGTTATAGAAAGCGTTCCGAAACAGACTTTTTTTTTAGTTAACCTCTTTATCTACATGGTGTATATATAAAACAATATTGTTTAATTTGTTCACATTTAATAGATTTCAAAATTAAGCCATAACGTAGAATTCAGTTGCCGCCGGATAAATACCTCATATGCGTTTCTTAATATTAAGTGTTCCGAAAGAGATTTTGTTTTGTTAATCACGTTATCTACACAATTTTAATATAAAATATAAAATAATATTATGTAATAAGTTAACATTTAATATAAATAAAATATTTTTTCCTAAATAATATATTTGTATACATACCAATTATGCCATTGTTTAAATAAAATGATATTTGTTTACGAGATGCTTGGTATTTTCAGATTTTTTACATAAATAATTCAAAATATTAACGAAGTTTTTCTCCGTTTAACGGACATTTTTAAATATAAAAATGTAAACAATAAAAAACTTTGATAGCTACGTAAACCAGGCGAATTGAGAAAAAATTAGCTTATTGAATAACACCACCTTATATGAATTCGCCTTGCTACCTACTATGTACGTACTAGAAAAATGATAGCGATGCCAGATGCAATAAATATATAAAAAATATAATATATATAGTGTCGGTAATGCAGTTTCATCTGTGTTGATAACGGTGATTTAAAATTGGAGGGTTTCCAGGTCATTGGTTTTATATAGCTTTATGATTAAAATCTGGACAAATAATTGAGACTAACATACACAAAGGGAGCTTCGCTTCCCTAATCGAAATTAAATTAATAATTGAAATTATAAAAATATGTATGTAAAAACTATAATTGTAAAATACAGAAACAAAACACCATCAGATACGTACACAGCAGTTCTACAAAGAGTCAATGCAAACGAAAAAGACATTAATTTCCACTAATAGTTAACAACCTGGATGATTGTAATTCGTATGTTTTGGGTCATTGGTCACGAATGACCCTCTGTAATCGAGAATGAAGACAGTCGTCACTTTAGTGTCCTCTTTGTAAGCGGCAGCGGAGACAGTCGTCTTTTTACTGTCATCAAAAAACCTAGAGATTATACTCTTTTAAAGTTTTTTTGTTTGTTGTATTTCCGAGAGTAGTTATTTAACCCATCTTAATCAAATAGTTTGTAGTGTAACTGACTTCCAAGAACCCATTTGGAGATTGTTCTTGACCGTCTTTTGACTGTCTCTTGTAAGGTGTAAAACGGGCTTGTCCCACGAGCCACCTGACTACCTGGGTAGTCAGGTGGGTAGGGGTCACCACAAGTGGTAGGTCAGTTCGGGACTGTCCCGTCGGACCGCTGGGAAGTTCAAGCATAAATAAGTGTGACTTTCGTTTCTATGTGTTAGTAACTACTTTAAACGCTTATAACTCCCATAATTCTTAACCGATCTTATTAATATATATATATATTCTGCACATCTGAGAACAAAATCCTTCAAAATTATATTTTTTGCTGATATTGGATGTGAACTGTGGAGTAAAAGGGTCACCGTCCTTATGCAAGGACGAAAGAATAAAACATAAAGGATTTTAGGCCCATCAGTCTATATATCGTCATTTCTACTAACAAAATCATACATCCGATATTCCTTCATAGAATTGGCCATTTAGTTTCTCCTTTAAGGGCAAATCTTTAGGTGAAGGATTAGGGATTAAATTAAAATTAATCCTCGATAAGGATTATGATAGAAGCTAGTGGTCTAGTTTTCTCTCTTGACCACTTCTTGAAAGCAATGACAATCTCAATTAACTCTGGAGATAACAGCATTACGTCTAGTTATCATCCCAGCAATTCCCATCTTATGCAAGGAAATAGTAGAGTAATGTTTGTTGATTTTAATACTCACCATGAGAGTTGGTACCCACAGCTATCAAACGATCCACGCGAAAATTCCATGTCTGACCAGATAGATGAAGACTTCTCTACGAAAATAGCTCCCCGCTTCGAGCTCCCCGGACATTTCCATAGTCTGTATGTCGCTGCTTGCCCAGACTACCTGACTAAACTAGATACAATACGTCACCGCCCCTTACCTGGAACTCTCTCATCACAAATTGATGATTCCAGATATCTGGAAGGTTGCGCGGTTAATGCAATTCTAAAACCAGACTCAGGGAAAATCTCTATCCTACCTATTATAACCTGTAGAAAAAATGTGCAATCACTATTAGTACCAACCATGAAAGAGCATTTCCCGCTCGCCAATCACAACAGCTTTAACAGAAATAACCTCACAGATTGCCAATGGCCTCAATCATCAATAACCGGCCGGGAGTCTTGGATAACCTTCGACACTGTCATTCACTCGAAGTTGATAAAAGATATTACTAATTTAACACTCTCCAAGGATTTAACACGCTTTATAACTTACTATCTCTAGGGCTGAAATGGGTTTGTTGAGTGCTTAGCGATTTCAATTATAATTTATTTGATTCAGCTAAGTCATCTATTGTTCGACCCACGTGTATGAGGTCAAGTTTGACCACATCTTGACATTTCGCATAATTCTACATAACTTATTGATTTTATTTTAGTAGATTGGGATGGTCTTCTTCAAATTTATATGAATATGCGTTCGCATTTACTTCTTATTTATGATTTCATAAAATTTGTTCCTGTGGTTAGGAGAAGACTCTATTGTAATAAAAATGATTCGATGATATCACGGGAAATTGTTCTGGCTCGGTCTTTGCTTATGGTGCTTATTTGCTTCACAGGTCTGTTATGAATTAGAAGGTTTACTGTAAATTGAAAAGTGTCGGCGTAGCGTAGAAGGTATTATACTGCGGTCTTTGGAAGTCTGGATAGTGCGGGTCTATAGAAGGTTCTTAGGGGTACTGGTTGTTTGGGTGATATGTGATTGACTGATTTTGATGCTAATTGCAAGAATGATTTTTTTGTAAATATTGCAGGGCAGACAGAAGTGATTCTGAGATTTCTGGTTCTTTTAGATGTGTGAGAGAGGAGGATGTTATAAGTGCTATTAATAAGATCAAGTCGAGATCTATTGATACGGACGATATTGATATAAGGTTTTTAATATAGAAATTTCCTTACGTTTTGTTTAATACAATCAAATGTTTTGGAAGACCGCTAGGTTTGTTCCTATACCAAAATCGAAGGTTGTGAACAGTCTTTGTGATCTTAGACCGATTTCCATTCTTCCGGTACTATCAAAGATTTTAGAGCATTTAATGAAGCGCCGATTATTAGAGTTATTTGGATTTAATTTATATTAATCACAATTTGCTTAACGTAGGGGACACAATACTACTTCTCTCTTACTGAGTATGACGGATGTAATCAGGAACAGCATTAACAATAATAGGATTACTGTTCTTTCTATGGCATTCAACTCTGTTAGTCACTTTAAGTTGGTATATAAGCTTCATAACAATTTTAACTTTTCAAGATCTGCCTGCAAATTTATTTATTCTTATCTTTTTGGAAGATCACAGTTTGTTTCTTTGATAATGTCAGTTCGTCTTTGTTTCTTGTTACTTCTGGAGTTTCTCAAGGGTCTAACCTAAGTTCTCAAATTCAATAATATTGCTTATGGAAAAAAAGTTTTTTTGGATATGCAATTTTAATTGCTTTGTATATTTTATCGAGTTTTGTTTCTTTTGGTAAGTTTTTATTGCTTAAGTATAAGAAGGGTCGGCATAAATAAAATAAATTGAAATTTTTGTGTAGCAGTTTAGGAATTATGTAGTCAGATGCCGAATGGAATACAATGAAATATGGAATGCAAATTGTCCGATGTTTTCCAAAGATTTAACCCAAATATGTCTAAAAATTTTATCTGACAACTCTGTCATAATGAAACTTTAACTCTAATAATAGTTGTTGGGACTTTTTACCTTTTATTACAAAATTTATTATACGACTTTTTTAATACAATAGTCGACTTCGCACAGAAGTTTTGGAAAGTTATTTTATAGATCAAGGCGTTTTTTTGAAGAAAAAAGATTTAAATATTTTAGAAGCTTCTCGACAACACAGACATTTTATATACATAAGTATGTATATACTAATGAATTATGAACATAAATATGTATGTGTTATTATACAATAAAAAATGCAACAAGTTGCAAGTCTAACTTGCAAAGAAAGCATTTTTTATTTAATTTAAGTGCGTACCTAAATATGTATGTATGTACTACTAGGATTAAAAAAATGCTGTTCCTTGAACTAAGAACTGACAAACAATTTAGAAAGAGTAAAAAATAAAGTGCATTAAAAATACATGCATATACTTACATACATATATATTTTGTTATTTTATTTACTTTCTGCATTCTACTTTGTATATTTGTCATACGATCTGTTCAAAACTGATTGCCTGCAGTTAAGAAAGAAAAAAAAAAACAACAATAAAACTACCACTAACTACATAGTAGAAGCAACAACAACAAATATAGTACACGGACATTTTTACTACCACCAGCAGCGGATTAATCGAATAACGAAAATACCACCACTAAACTCCAAAGTAAATAATGAAATAACAAAACAAAAAATAACGATAAAAAACAAAATCCAACGTAACGACAACCACAACGACGTAATAATATAAAGAAATACAAAAACAAAATCAAATCATGTCTTGCTGGAGCACACAACAAAACAACAATAAAACATAAAAGCAAAAATAAAGTTAAGTAAAGCAACAAACTTTAATGCTACACTAGTCTCACATTAACAGTCGCCAAGTAACGATCTAAAAGTATAAACAGCGCTCTGATCGGACGAAAAGTGATTACAATTACACTCACTCTTCCTCTACTTTTTATTATTATTATGATTGTATTGTGTTCAATTCTGTTTTAGTCATTTTGTTCGCTAGTTGATAATAAGAATTAGATCTGAGTTAACGAATAAGAAAACAAACAAAGAAAGAATCAAACAAAAAATAAAGAATAAAATCTTGGAGAAAAAGAAACGAATTAAGAAAAGTAACAAAGAAAAAACACGTTTAAAAACGAAGACGAGAACAAAAAAGAAGAAATAAAAATAAGAACTACTCACACATTCTCATTCATATTTCATTTGAGTGACTGAATGTTTATGTATGTTTGTATGTATGTGCATGCAGAAAGCAGCAAATTCAGGCAAATTATAAATTGAAAGAACTGTTGAAAAAGGCAACAACAACTTAAACGAAAAGTGTATAATAAAAATAAAGCAACCTAGCACTTTTTATACTTTTATCTGTCTTCTCAAGAACCAAAATAACAATCAGTAAATAAATAATAAAAAATATACATTTGTGTATACATTTCGATTTTTCTTCGTATTATATGAAACTTTAATGTGTTTTTGTTGTTGATTCCTTTACTGCTTCGACTTCTTTGTCGCCTGTTTCTACGTTTGTATAATTTAAAACAGCGTATCAAACAACGTCGCAATAGCTGCTGCTGCTCCCTCTCCTTTAATTGTGTGTGTTTTTGAATGCGAGTAGTGAGTTGGTGTGCGCCCGCTCGTTTCCAACAAATGCAAATAATAGTGTGTTAGACGATCATTGTGTTATTGACTGGAGAGTTTTTGCTATTATTTTAAAAATAATATTAATAAAAAAGATACACGCGTAATTTGGAGAACATAGTTCGATTAGTTGCATTGGAAATAAAGTTTCAAATTGATTCTAACTCTCTAGCAAAATCAATAGAAAACCAACTAAAAGATATAATTGCATCAATTGTCGACATTCGTCGTCCAACAACGCCGCCAAGACAATAAATAAACAATAATAAATGCAAATAAAAAAAAACAAAAAATTAATAGCAATTGAGAACAATAATTTAAAATACATACATACAGTACTACATACATGTAAAGAAATGAATACAATTAATTAAGTTATTTTAAACAAATATGACAAACCAATAACTTACAATAAAGATTGTAATAGCGAGCGTATAATAAGAATACAACAACAACAAATTCAACTAGTGTTCCAAGTGTTTGTGTTAAAAACAATAACAAAATTGACTAATAAGAAAAATAAAAACAAAAATTCCAATTGCTTAGCAATTTATCTATAGTCATCAACTCTAGCCCTGTTGCATGTCATTGTTATTGCATTAATATTTTTTTTTAATATAAAATAAAATACAAAATGTCTGCAGCAATTGTGCAAAATAATACCTCGACTACCACAACAACATCTTCAAACTCAAGCAGAGCCATTTATTTTGATTGCGGTGACATTTTTACAACGGTAAGTTTCACCCCCTTTTTTAGGATTAATTTTTTTGGCATTTTTTCTTTTTTTCTTATTTTTATACAAAAAACTCAAGGGCCAAAAGGACATGGGAAAACAATATGTTTTTAATAAAATAAGCTATTATTAGTTTAACATTCAGAGCTTCATAAAAACAATTTAATTAAAACTTGAGATTTCTGTATATTATGGCTTGGTTTCGACTGTATATTAAAATACTGGAAGCTCTTTTTCCACAAATATTTATTTTCAGTTGTAGCTCCTAGAGGGAACCCTATGATTTCCTGATGGTACTTTTTAAACATTAAGGACGGGTTTTTCTGATAAAGATAATATTCATTCTTTGGTTAAACCTGATATATATGTTTCGTGTTTTTCAGCAATCAGTCAAGTTACTTATATTAATTTAACTGAGGGCGAGTTTTTCTAATAAAGATAATCTTCATTCTTTGGTTAAGCCTGGTTTAATATATGTTTCGTGTTTTTCAGTTATCAATAAAGTTACTTATTATCTTAGTTTAACTGAGTGTAATTGGTCAATTAAACTCAAGTTATAAGTTAGAAAACACAATTAACAAAAACAATAAAACAATGATTTCGAAAGAACAAGAACTTAATATTTTAAGTAAATTACAATTTTTAGATTTATTTTGTTTTATTTATTACTAGCATACCCTGGATGCTTCGCTACCCTAACTATGTTCAATATCGTAAAAATATCAAAAAGTACCATCGGAAAAACAAAAAAGTACAAAGATCTCTCTCAATAAATTCTCATTTTTATAAGGACCGTGTGTTCCGGTTAACCATTATAAGGAATCCATTTGAAGAATAGAAAAGTACCAAATAGTTCCCAGAATATTATTCAGTCAAGACCATGTATGTTAAAATTAATGTTCCTAGGTTGAATATTTTAGAAAATTAAAAAGTACAATTTATGAGATAAAAAGTACTAAAAAGTTGTCTCTTAAATAATCTTATTCAATGAGGACCGTGTATGTTTATTGAAGGAAGAAAAATTACCAAAAGTGGAATAAAGTTTACCTATGTGGAAAGTACTAATAAAAAGAGTACAATGTTTCCCCTTTTCGCTTAGAAGTATACTTTTCCGAGAATTAAGTTTACAAAATGTTCCGTATTTAAATCTACATATATATCAGAGATAAAACTCAAACGATTCAAATCTGCATTAATTTATTCCAGAAAAATTGTGCTTTAAAAAAGGTACCAAACAATTTACTTGAATTTGGTCCTATATAGGCCTTAGTACTCGAATTCCAAAATAATATACCAAAAGCTTATTTTGTGTGAGTAAATAAACTACTTTTTGAAATTTTATAAAAGTTGGCTCAATGAGTTTGAATAGAATTAAATTTCCCGTTTTTTCCCCTTTTAGGTACTTTTTTACCCGGTGAAATAGCAAAAATTTTATTGCAATAAATATTACAGAGTTAGTCCGTAATTTAATAGGAATAATTCAGTAAACCGAAAAACTTTACTTAATGTGCTAAAAAAGTACCATAAATACAGTTTTGTCCCTTTTACACCCAAAAAGGACTGAATTTTAAAAAAGTACGAAACAGGTGTCTCATAATTTTGAGATATGTATCCAAAATATTTAGAAAACTTTGATTATATTAATTAGTTTAAAATTTATAAAGGACCAAAAAGGTACCAAAATCACCTTTGTTACACATTTTTACCCCTTAAAAGTACGAATTTCAAAAAAGTACCAGACACCCATCTGCTCATTTTAAGTGTAGATACAGGTGCATTTAAAATTTTTCTTGTATCACTAATTTTGTGTAAGATAATTAAGAAAACCTGTTTTACCCGTTTTTTCCCCTTTTTACCCATAAATGTACAAATTTCCAAAAATCCCTCCTTAGTGGATCTACATAACCAAAAACACATCTGCTGTCAAAATTTCATGATTCTAGGTTCAGCCGTTTAGGCTGTGCGATGATGAATCAGTCAGTCAGTAACGCTACTCTTTTATATATATAGATTGTTTTAAATGTTTATTTTATATTTTTCCAAAATTTTCCATTTTACAAAAGTATTGTTTGCAAAAAACAGCTGTTCATTGTTTATGTTTTTGAGTGAAAAGTTGGCAATACTAACAAAGTTAACTAAGCTTAAGTCTAAAACTGAAAACGCAATTATCGGTTAAAGTCCGCCTAAATTTGTTCCAAGTTTAATCTATCAGCAAGTTAAACTTAGTTGAACTGAGTAGTAAAAAACCCGCCCTTAGTGTGATAGTTCTTTGCTTCTATTTTTGAGTGAAAAGTTGGCAATACTAACAAAGTTAACTGAGCTTAAATCTAAAACTGAAAAACACAATTATGGGTTAAAGTCTGCCTAGATTTGTTCCGAGTTTAATCTAACAGCAATTTAAACTTAGTTGAACTAAGTAATTAGAAACCCGCCCTTAGTGTGATAGGTTGCTGAGGAAGTGTTTCTATGCAAATTCCTGTTTTTAGTCAGTAACTCAAATTAACTGTTAACTAGTTTTCTTTTCGCATCAAAGAATTTGCAAAAAAAAAATGGCATCGATTTGCTATTACATATTTTTGCATATTTTGTTATAAATACATAAATTGCATATTTTGCTTTAAATTGCATATATTTTTCATATTTCGAACATTGTGATAGCATATTTTTCATATTTTTTATTTTTCTAAAACATTTGTTTTTTCATATTTCATATTTTTACTACAACAAATATCAACAAATTTCGATTTAACAACAAAATACTAGGTTCTATGTAATACAATTTTACATAGTTTTATTTAATTTTTAAAACCACAATAATTTGGTAGGTATTTTGAGTTTGATATTTTAAGTTAAAAAAGTAAATTTTAGTTTAAGATAAGAGGTTACAATATTATAACTTTTAAAGGATTATTTAAAATTAAAGACACACATAAGTTTGTTTTTTATACATACATACATACATACATACATACATACATACATACATACATACATATGTATGTATATATTAATTTGAGATCTTCCTGGTGTAAAATAATTACCACATGGCCAGCTAACTCATGCATATCGCAAAAAATGAAAAACAAACGACAACTATATTTAATGAATCAGCGAATATGAGAAAACAACACCATTTTTATAGACGAAAACAAACCTTTGTACACACAGTTCATGGAATACACTTCATACATACATATGGAAATTCATACGTACATACACATACACATGTATATATATACAAAGCTAATAAGAATGATTTTCATGTTATTTCATAGTAAATATTTATAATTTAATAATAAATTTATTAGATAATAAAACTTAACAGCTATGACATGTAATCAAATGTATTTATTGGAGAATATCTGAATCGATTATTAGATTTAGTATAAGAAATTAAAGATTATTTATAAGATTCGCAATCGTTCACCTTAAAGGTGGATGTACTTTACGAGTTTTACGCTTTACAAACTTTTCGCGCTTTATAAGCTGCAAGTTACACACCACGCGTCATTTTTATAATTTTTTAAGTTTTTTAACACTATTAGTGTTTACAAAAATCATATTTTATGTTTTTGTTTAACAGGATCTTACAAAGACCTGGTTCACACTATGAAACTTTTTATTTTTGTGTGTGAGAGAAAGTGAAAGAAATATCAACCATCTCTTTCTCCCACATACAAAATCAAAAGTTTCCCAGGGTGAACCAGGTCAAACTACAGTGTGCAACTTATTAATTGAAAATACACTATTTAAACTTTTTTGGCTTTATCGCGTTGCCGCATTTCTGCATTTCGATTCGAAGCTCCGTCAATAAAATAACGTTTAAAAACTAGGTTTCTATAGTTGAAACGAAAAGTCGACTTTTCGACTTTTTGCATTTTAGGAAAAGTCGACTTTTTGACTTTTTGCATTTTATGAAAAGTCTACATTTCGACTTTTTTCTTTTAATTAAAAGTCGACTTTTTCCGACTTTTCGACTTTTGACTTTTTTCGACTATTTTCGACTTTCCGACTTTTTTCGACTTTTTCAGACCAGAGTTAAAAATTTATAAAGTTGCCAGAAGCGTAAATTTATAATGTTGCCATTTAACATTATATTATTATTATAAATAAAATAAAAAAAATTATTTACATTTTTTCAATTTGTTGCAATTTTTTGAGTTTTTTCGACTTCTTTCTACTTTTTCCGACTTTTCGACTTTTTTTGACTTTTCGACTTTTTTCGACTCTTTCCGACTTTTATTTACAAAGTCGTCTTTTCGACTTTTTTCATAAACGATAGTCGAGTTATCGTCTTTTTTGGAACAAAATAGTCGACTTCGACTTTTCGACTTTTTTCGACAAAAGTCGATTGTTCGATTATTCGAAAGTCGATTTATAGAACCCTATTAAAAACGTATTTATGATCGTAATGCATAATACACGTATCGTCCCCTTTATACTATTAACAAATACATATGTATACCTCAAGATCCAATTGGATTTATTCAGACCAAATGAAACTATGTTATTTTTAGATTTCGAACGAATTCTATTTGAAATTAGCTAATTTCTGCGACATTTTATTGACTTTAAATCAAGTTATTTTGCTTACTTGGACGTTACACGATCAAGTTTTGTCTTTCAAGTTTCCTTTTTTTACCAATGCACTCACACTTTTAAAAATTGAAACAAACTTGCTTTTCAATTTTTCTTTCCATCTACTTTTTCAATTTTACAATCAATAAATAAATTTGTGATTAATTTTTAATTGTTCTTCTGAAAAACATTCTCTAGACTTAATTTTTTTGTATTGCCTGCAGCTTATGTCACAGAATCAATTTAAAAAGTTTGTGTTTGAAAAGAAAACTTGTAGGTGTAACTGCAGAGTTAATCATTTAAGTCACAATGTACATCCCTGGCTTAGTGTAAAAAATACATATTTTTACAACTATGCAATTATTAATTTCATAAAACAATTTAATTAAAATTATTAAAAAATGACAAAAGTGATAAATGTGATTATTTAAAGCTTGAAAATAAAATTTTACGCAAACAATCATTTGTCAAAAACACAGGTCTAAACAGGTAAATTATAATTTAATTGGATTCGGTCTGAATGGGCTATTAATAACTTTCCATTAGGATTTCTAAAAAAAATTATTTGTTTTAGAAAAAGCCATAATATGTACTTAGTTTTTAACATTATTAATAACGAATTTGAAAATATCAATGCAATGTTAAAAAAATGCCCTATGGCTCGAAATCGAAACTAATCTCCATCCAAAATGTAGGAAATTTAATTCTATATAGACATTATAATAATACTAGCAGCTTGTTCTGTTAAGTATACCGCTAAAAATGGAGGTCCACATCACGCGTTCTACGCTTTCAAAGTAGAATAATGTATTTGTAAACTGTACAAAAGCTTAGGATGTACGTGGAATGCTTAACGTAGATCTACTTTTTATTATAATAAGCATTACATGTAAGCACGGAATGCTTTAGACTTTCAATAGACAAATTCTCCTGGTATGATAATAGTTTTTTTCTTTCAATCAAAATTAGGCAAGAATTTGCGGGAGTACGGAAAATTGTATGAATAAATATAAAATATAAAGTTGTTTAAAGGGCTTTCTTCATGATAGTTGAGTAATAAAAATTATAAAATATTGTTAATAATATTCACATATTTTAGAACACAAGCCCCGTATTCATAAATATCCTTTATTTTAAGTTTATTACGCACATTTTAAATGCAAACTACTACATTAAACCATCAATAACTTTATTAAGCATTTATGAATATGAGGGTAAGATTCCAATTTGAAAATGACATCAGTTGAAATTAGGGATGCCAATCAGAACTAGTTTTTACAAATCCCGGGAATCTGGAGTTTCAAAATTGCAATTTCGGGATCTCGGTATTTTTCGATATTACATGAATTTAATTATTTTATATATGAAAATCTTCAAATCATCATGTTTGTAAAGAAAATGTTTAAGTTTGTTGAAATTGAATTAAAAAAATCTCATTAATATATGAAAATGTATTTTATTTTGAAAAATCTAATCCCAAAAAATAAAAGTCGATTTTGGAAATAAAAGTCGAAGATAGTAGAAAAAGGTCAAAAATAGTCGAAAATTTTAAATAAGTGGAAAAAAGTCAAAAACTTGAAAAAGTCCATAATAATAAAAGAATCGAAAAAAGTCGAATAAGTCAAAAAATCGACTTTTCATAAAATGCAAAAAGTCGAAAGGTCGACTTTTAACTAAATACAAAAAGTCGACTTTTAACTAAATACAAAAGTCGACTTTTCGTTTCAACTATAGAACCCTAATCGAAAGCGTTGTGTGAAATTAGCTGTTAGTATACTTCACATTTAAATCGATTAGCTTTAATGAAGTACATAATGTCAACATCAACATAAAGAAATGTCCTTCTTATCTCCTTTCTCAGTGTATGCAAGGGTTTATATACGAAAATTTTTGTTATTAAGACCTGGTTCACACTGGGAAACTTTTTTTGGGAAGCCAGCAGTTCGACAAAGAGTCAATGCATACGAAAAAGACAGTAATTTCCACTAATAGTTAATCACCTGGATGATCGTAATTCGTATGTTTTGGGTCATTCGTCACGAATGTACCCTTTGTAATCGAGATTGAAGACAGTCGTCACTTTAGTGTCCTCTTTGTAAGCGGACAGTCGTCTTTTTACGGAGGCGGAGACAGTCGTCTTTTTAAGGTCCTCAAGTAACTTAGAGATTATAGTCTTAAAAGTTGTTTCCGAAGTTCCGAAAGACAGTCGTCACTTTAGTGTCCCCTTTGTAAGCGAAAGCGGAGGCAATCGTCTCTTTACAGTCTCTTTGTAGGGTGTAGAGTGACGATTCTCGTAGGAAGTCGGTTACCTGGATAGTCAGGTGGCTAGGGCCACCACTAGTGGTAGGTTAAGTGGTCAGTTCGGGACTGTCCTGTCGAACTGCTGGGAAGCTTTTGATTTTTGTGTGTGAGAAAGAGAAAGAAATATCAAATATCTCTTTCTCTCACACACATAATCAAAAGTATCTCAACAAAAGTTTCCTAGTGTGAACCAGGTCTAAGGAATTTGAAACAACTTAACCAAAACGAATCGATTATAATGTAAAATCATTCTAAAAGCTGATGTTGGTTATTTGTTTATACAAATTTGTTAGTAAAATACTCTGTTCACATCTGTCTATCGTAATTAATTCATTATTTAAATTGACTTTAAATCAATAACAAATATGACTAGATTCTCTGCTTCTTTATAGTAAGAGCTTACTCATTTTATAATCTAAATTAGAATTATATAAAATGATCAATCTTAATACCAGATCAATTTATCTGCCTAATGTAGTTGCCTCCGACTACGATATGTTATAGATAATTAGTCTTAATCATTTTTTGTGTTTTTGCTCTCATTTATTTAAAGTTATTTGTTGATTGGCCAATAGGTTTTTTCATGTGATGTGAACCCTCTAAATATTTATTCGAGTTAAAATTTATTCAATTCTTTTGTGTAATATTTCGTCGTATAAGCTTTTTCGATTTTTGATTTCGTTAGCTTTTTGTGCCTTATTAAATGATTTTTTTTTATTATAATTGTTGTTGTGAAGCTTTATTTATTTAATATTATTATTATTTTTTCGTTAAGCTTATCAGAATTAGCGCAATTTATGTGTTAATCTCTTGTCGAAGCAGGTTATTATTATTATTTGTTTATAGTATAGATGTATATATGTATGGATGGATGGATGGTTTGTATTTTTAATTGTATTGGTGTATTTCTTTCTTAATCAATTGTGTCTCAGTTCCGGGTTAGTTTTTTTTTAGAATTTCGTAAGTTGTGATTTAAAAAAAAAAAAATAAGAAAAACAATAAAATAAATAAACAAAATTAAAAATGACGATCAATAATATACATAAATAAATAAAATAACAAACACACACGTACAATATCAATTTACATATTTAATTTTATTATTTTTTTAACTTAATTTTGTTGTTTTAATTTATAGGATAATTTAATTATATGCCAAAATGTTTGTATATAATTGTTTGGCCATTTCTTTTAAACACTCATTCATCCTCATTTGTTATGAAATTGAAAAATAGAAAAAGATGTTGTTGATGATGATGGTGTTGCAGATAATTTGACAGTGATGAATTGTCATTTAATAAATTTTTTTTACTTTGCTGTTAATTAGTTTTTGTTTTTATTTAAACTTTTTAACAAACAAAATCATATGCATATGTATACATTTTGTAATGATAATAGTTTTATTTAACCCGTTAAGAATTTCAAAAATTTATTTTACGTTTATAGAGATTTTGAAGGGACAGAGCTTTCTGTGGGACTAGTAATTGTAAAATACCAATTTACACTTCTATAAAGAGAATTGTCACGTTTCATTTCGATTGTAAAAGAAAAATGTTCATTGCATAAGATTACTTCTTTAAATTTCTACAATCTTATGTACAGTGAATCAACTAAGTTTTTTGCCTATTTTTATTTAAGAGAATTTTGATTTTCGAAAAATCAGGAAAAAAAGAAGTTATTTGTAAAATAATGAGGCAATTCCAATAAAAAATTACTTTAGGTTTTTAGAGCAAGTGTTAATCAATGAAGTACAATTATGAGATGTAATTGATGAAAGAGTAATTGATGAAATGTCCCAAAGAATTATTAGAAAAAACGCACTGAGTGGTCTTTCAAAATCTTTTAACTACCAAAGGGGAGCAACTTGTATCCAAGGAAAACCATTGAACTCTTCATTTATCTTCCCAAAGTCCATATACGAACTAAGAAGAACAATATTTTTAAATTTAGACCCCTAAACAGACCTTAATTTGTTTGGAACCAATAAACAACTGTCGTGTGACACAGGAAAAATACTTAATTTAGATATTGTACAAATAGAGGTAATTATCATCACCTAAGGTCCACAAAACCAATATTTATTTAGAACTCAAATCAAGAATAAATAACCAGATCCAATTACACGTACGGTATTTTATTCATAAAATAAAGCATCAAAATATGAGGTAGAAAATCAAGATTTTAGCCATATTTAGAGTGGCTAGAATGGTTCTTAGTGTTGGCTTTGTTAAATAAGAACCAATATTATACAATTCTAAAGAAAATTGTACATAAGCAAATTACTTAATTGATTCACTGTATATTAAGAAGAAGAAAAATGTAAACAGCGACGTTTGGCTTTCTTGGAGCTTTAATGATCTAAATTAGAATGAAGTAAAAATAGAATTTCCTTAAAAAGAGTTTTTTAAGGCTTTTACTTAAAAAAAGTATCTAAAAGTACTCAAAAATATAGTTGATTCTAATCTGTTTAAACCGTTTAAAGGGTTAATGTATTTACGTCAAGTAGTTGTTATTGCTTTTTTAATATTCATTCTTATGCATACATTTATTTGTCCCCAAGTTGAATATTTTATATTATTTAAAATGTTTTTGTTTTGTTTACAAAGTAAATATTTGAACGTCATATTAGTTGCTGATACTAAAATGAGAGGTAAACATTAGTTGCTCTCTTTGCATGTTGTAGACATGTATTTGCAACGCTAAGTCTTCAAAGCATTTAAAAACTCTAAAGACAGTTGAGATTTTTACTATTGTAAAGCTATTAGCGTAGTAAATTTAAAAGGCGCCAAATTTCCGAATCCTTGAACGATTAAAATTAATAGCAATTTTTAAATATCGGTGTATTTGAACTCAAGGAATACAATGGAAATGACCATGTAATATATTTGTGTTTTATATCATGAACACACCTATTCATAAATAAGTTAACAAACAATGGATTATGACGAATAATTTACACAAAATTTAAATTATTAATTAACATTACATTAATTAAATTGTATAGAAATAATAAAACAAATTTATTAAAAATATTATTTATGAAAGAAAATTAACGAGAAAACCTGGAATATGAACATTCAAAATAGAATAAATAAGGCAATTATAGCTATTTATACTTGTAGAAGAGCAGTTGGCACCAGTTGGGGTGTTACTCCTAAAGGTATCAACTGGGTCTTTAAAGCAGTTGTAAAGTAATAGAAAAAAAAGAACTATTTTCACTGCGTAGCCATTGAAAGCACTCTTAAGAACATTGCAATCCTTATAACGAGAGCAATGAAGGCGAAGTCAACGAAGGCCGATCTAATGGCGATTTAACCAGTCCTTTATTCCGCAATTTAACGCATATAGATCTTGATCTGATGGTAGAAATATTGGGCATTAAAATGTGGACTATAGCGTTACGAAACCTCACATCGATAAACGCTTCTCTATTCTGATTCCCGATAGGTACACAATGTCTGAGCCGTACTCACTCAATGATGTAACGAATGTTTATACCGATGGCTCTTAAAGGAGAGGTAGGGTAGGTGGTGGTTTCTACATTAAAAGATTTGGAACCAAATCTTCTTTTAGGCTATCTAAGCATTGTAGCATTCTACTGGCAGAGATATTTGATATGTAAAAAATGAGCCGTAAATTGGTTAAGGTTTTATCGTATATCGGAGGATGTACGTATATATACGGACAGCTGCAATTAAAAACCTAGCGGAAGTCTTTTCGACATCTAAGTTCACCGGGTATCACTTAATGAGACATTCTAGGATAACGCTAATATGAGTTCCTGCACATAGTAATTGTCTGGGAAACTGTGTTGCTGATGAATTGATAAGGAATGGTGCGATGGAAGCGGAGAATGAAACCGACGTCATCACTGATTCCCCTTACTAACTCTAAGGAACTTGTTCAAAATGAACTATATGAAATTGCTAAGATCAGATGATTTAGCAAAACCACCTCTCTAACTTCGAGGTCAACCTAGCCTTTGTATGATGCCCCAAAGTTTAGCTTATTATTAAGAATTGACAGGGAGCAAATTTGAACGCTGCTATCGATAATAAGGGGACACTGTTATTGTCAATCATGCCAGTCACCAGTATAATAATTACTGCAGAAGTTTTCACCATGACGAGGAGACTATATCTCATTTCCTCTGTTCCGACATTTCCGACATGGTCCGACATTTAATGGAAACAGGAAATTTTATTTTGGAGCTGCTGTTCTCTCTTGTAAGAAGGATGTATACGGTATAACTCTAAAAAATATCCTAAATTTCATGAATCGAACTGATTTGTTTAACTCTGGAAGTAGTGAGTAGTTTTTAAAGAAAATATTAATATCACTAATAGGACATCACGACGGGACCAACATAAAAAGGGACCCACTGTCGTCTTTTAACTTCTAGCTTATGTGCAAAACATAAGCTAGAAGTTAGATTTTCTCTCTATATCAATAAAAAAATGGAAATAGGAACAAGATCCGTAAAGGTCTTGTTGGCACCTCTTATGGTTTGGAAAGTAAGACGATTGTAATGCAGTTGGTCGGACTCTTCTCTGCTATGTAGCCCCAGTATGAAACTCCTACATCAACGAAACGCAATTGCAATGAATTGTGCTAAGATGTTTCTAATACAGCAAAGTTCTGAAAGAATTCATTCCCTATTTCTTTATTTGAAATTGAGGTATATTTTAAAGAATTAACAATTCTTCAAACTCATTCCCTTTGATTTAATTCCTAGAATTAATTCTTAAAGCTTTCGATGTAGTTAGTTGAATTAATTCTCTAATGAATTAATTCCTATAGAATGTTAAATTCCTTCTGAATGAATTAATTTTGTTTGCATTCAATCTGTTACAAATTGAATTAGGATTAATTTCAACAATTCCTATTGATTTTTAAATTCCCTCTGAATGATATAAATTTTGTTTGAATTCAATCTATTACAAATTGAATTTAAAAATTTTTCAACCATTCAATTTGAAATAGATTGAATGAAAGTTTTGTTTTATAATTCAAAAGCATTCTGTATACATATATTTAAAATTGAATTAATTTTTTTCTTTCATTCAATTTGTAATAGAAGGAATTAAACAAATATGAATGATCATTCCATTGAATTCATTCCTATAAAGAATGAATTCTCTTAGGAATTAATTCAATAGAATATAAAACCTAGGAATTCAGCTTTAGAATTTAAAATTCAAAGAATGATTTTAAAGAATGATACATTCAAAGATTTAAAGCCGAATTAATAATATAAGGGAATTAATTCCAAATAGAAGTCATTCTTTCCAAGCTTTGTAATACAGTATCCCCTTTGCCATTACATCAAAAGGGGCTTTCGCTCAACTTTGCATAAAATGGCGAAATCTAAATGAACTCCTCAATATCCGGTCGGAAAATTAAAGACCAGGCTGCCTGGTGCATTATTAAAGTGTTCGCGGTTTTACTCGCCTGTCATAAAATTCTCATAGACCTGTCGTCAACACCGACTAAATTCTCATAAACCTGTCGTTAAGGCCCCACTATGGCGACATATATATGTCGCAAGACTAGTTAAATATCAATACCCAACTCTCAAAGTAGTTTCTACTTACATTTTAGCAACATAATATTAGGAAAATTTAAAAAAAAACTACAATTTACACTTTGTAATCAGTTTAATTTATATAACTTGACTCTGTAACTTGATTCGAATATATCGAAACGGTACAAGGATTAAACCCCTAAGAAAACATTTTATAATAAAGTTTGACAATATCTATACATATGTATGCATGTATTTCTAGATATAACCTTATAAATACGCCTTGCACTAGATGTCTGTGGCTCGCTCTGAGCTCTCGCAATAATTGTCAGCTCTGGCCAATACATTGACTTTACAGATAATGCCACTTTATTTTTATTATAACTTTGAGTTTTTTTTTCTATTACCAAGAAAAACACTTATTTGAATAAGTAAGAAAAAGAAAAAAATAATAAACAGGTTTATTATTTCTCAATACACTTGTAATAAATATTTCAATTTGTTTCAAAAATATTTAGCTGCGTAGGAGGGGTTTGGGGTGATTGCAAAAGGCTATAGGAAGTTTATGAATAAAATGTTTAACCCAAAAGAGTGCAGAAATCGAGTTTTTCATTATTAACATACAAATAAACGTATTTTTTTTAAATCATAAAAATTATAATAATTTGTTTTTGTGGTTTTAACTACATACTCGTACTCCTATTACTTTTATTTTAATTTTACGTAATACAACGGCTGACTGTTGCTGACCCATTGGACCATTTTACTTTCAACATTTTTTCTGTGCTTTTTTATTTTTTATTTTAATACAATAACAAGCAATAGTTTGTGTAAACTTCAACATTATTTTATTTTTTGTATCTTTACATGCGGATATGATGAAGACATCTTTTTATCTGTCTATATACATACATTCATACATATGTATATATTTTAGTTGCATTTTGTTTTGTTAGATAAGTTTTAATTTTTGTTAGTTGGTTGGTTGGTTGGCTCTTTGGATGGATGGATGGTTGGCTGTTTGGTTTGTTGTCTGTCTGTCTGCCTGTTCGTTTGGCTGGCTGACTGGGTTGGTTAGTTTGTTGCATGATTGTTGCTTGGTTGGTTTTTATTTTATTTTTGTATGAAATAAAATAAAACAGCAAAAAAATGTGACTTTTATTTAACAAAAGGTCAGCAGAAAAATATTAACTAAAAATAAAACATTCATGTATTCATACTTGTATTGTTGTTGCCTTTTGTTTGTTTTGTTTTATTTTTTATTTTATTTATTAATTTTACATAAATTTTCATTAATTTTTTTTGTTTTATTGGCTGATGTCGTCGTTGTTTTTTTATTGACAGCTGAAAAATGCAAGAATTTGTTTTGTGCAATTCTCAAATGAATTCATAATTAAAAATCAAGTTTGAATTGATTGTATTGCGTTTGCTATTTGTTACCAAAAAGAAATAGCTAATTGTTACAAAATATAAATAAATTCCTAATCAAAATAAACTTTATTAAAGGATTGAGCAGTGCAAACCCATCATTTTTCAAGATATCGCGACCTACAAATTTAAAAAATGCCTTTATATATAAAATTTAGGTCATCTGAAAGTCCCATCTGTTGACTTCAAAATAAAGGCAAAACTTCTGTTATATCTTTATTTTAAAGTCTATAGATTGAACTTTTAGACGAAATAACAAATTTAATAAATAAAGATGTCTTTACGATATTTTAATCTCTCAAATGTGCCTCAAAACTGGGTTCTTTCTCGAACACTAGATGTGGTGAACGAAACCACTAGAACGTGTTGAGGACTGATTCGAATTCCTCGCTGTGCAATACTTTAATAAAGAAAACCTTAAACTTTGGGTTAAAAAATATTGGCCTAAGTTGCTGATATAGTGTTAGAAGTCATGCCATAAGTCGTTCTTTAAACATAGATCATATTTTCGATGTAGGTTTGTTCCTTGTTTTACATTATCTATGAAAGGTAATGGAACATTTTGCGTATTTGTGTAGATATTGTGGCTCCTTTTTTATCCAATTTACCAGCCCCTTACCTATTCGAGTACGAGTGTTGTTGTAGCAGCTTAAACAACACAATTTATATACGGGCTCTAAACTTAGGTCCAAATAGGGCTACTTCAATAGGTTTAGTCCATAAATTCATTTGGCTATGTGAAGTAGTGTGGGCTGGACAGTTGAATATGTGATGGGTATCATGGGGACCCTGTCCAAATGTTAAGCATATATTGGGGATGGCAACCAGTAGACGTTGAACCTTTTGCTGCATTCCGATCTCAGTTGTGCCAGAGCAACTCTTGTTTTTACCGGCAGATTTTTCTGAATTTCTGTTATGGAAGAATATGGTTAAAATGTGGTGTCGTTCGTATGAGGTGTTGCTGTGGATCCTACGAATACGATTGTTGAATGTCTCGGTATCCTGCTTTAGAACGCCAAATATTCTTGGGCAAGTGTTGATTGAGGACGATCATATTGTGTAAGTTAACAGTACCTATTAGCTCATTCATAGTGAGTCCCCGCTACGTTGTAACCTCAGATACTGATTCGTAAGGCAAATGTCTACTGTGTTTAAATATTTCCATTTTATATTCTGTAGTATCAAAGCAGTTTCTTGTTTAGAACCTTCTATATACATAAAGTGGTTGCGTGGAGAGCAATCACTTTAAGTTATCGCACATAATACCAAGTCTAGTAGATCAAATAGAGATTTTGATGATATTGTTCTCAGGGATTTAGTTATAAAGAACATTCTCTTTAAAATTTTGTCAAGATGTATACAATTTGGATGACTGTCTGGTTTCTATCAAACGATTCGAATAGAATCGTTGTAAAAAGCCTAAACCAGCTTACACATCTTGTTCCTAGTTAGTTAGTTTGAAAGGAGGATGTATACACATCAAATCCGAAGAAATACATCTAGGCCTCTATCGGGCCTGTTGTGCACTCCTTAACCAGTGCCACGGTTGGTAAACGAACCGACCACCTCCGGTCTACCGGACTAGAACACTAACCAATAACCTACCGGAGGCCACATCTTGTTCCTATTGACGAATAAGTTAAAATTTTTGTGTTTTCTGGATGTGTGGAATAACACCTACAGACTTCGAGGTAGTGTAAAACTATCGATCTTATATTCACACACACTCGCTTACAAATGAGTACTTAAGCCATTACCAAGTTCTTGCTGGGTATATGTACATATGTCTAATCGTCGAATATATTTACAGCTCATGTAAATAAATGAATATTTTCAAGTTTTTACATTAGAATTCAGTATTGATCGCATTTTTCCAACTCTGCTCGCCCTGCTGCTATGAATATAATTTTTCAACTCATACATATTCAGTGTTGTAAATTTGCAAGTTTTATGCATTTGTTGGTGTAACTTTTGCTGCTATTTTTATTCATTGTTGTTGTTGTTGTTCTTGTATTTATTTATTGCCATTTCATCAAAACTCTCTAGTTTTGAGAAAAGAAAAAAAATCAAAAATATAAATTCCATTTCCTGCCATTGCGATAACAAAACTTAAGCATTGAGTGCCTTCTTTTTTTTTTTGCTGCTGCAAGTAACATTTATTTTATGTGATTTCATTTTATATTGAATTGAATTTTTTTTATTTCTTCTCAAACCATTTAATATTTTGCCTTTAAGAGTCTTTGCTATTGAAAGCACATACAAGTCAATAACAAGCGGCGTCTCAGGCTTCTTACTCTCTGCTTCTCTATCTGTCTCCATTGTCAACAACAACGTGAGCTGAACAAAATAAAAAACAACAAAAAATAAAATAAACAAAATATACGACACAGAAAATAAAAAGCCAGGGAATGAATGATTAACTACAAACTACTTGTACTTGAGTTTGTCTTTTTCATATTAAATACAAAATAAAAAATAAATTAAAAAAAATGAAATAAGAATAATAAAAACAATATGAAATAAAATAAACATAGTACAACAAGCAGCAACAAGAATTGTTATTATCGTCATACTAGTCGTCGTAGTGAGTTTGTTTGTGTTGATGTATTGTTGTTGTAGTTGTTATTTTATTATTTTGTATTGTATTTAAAGTCGTTCGATCACTTGTTGTTCGACCACTTTGGGGTTTTTTCCCAATCATATGTATTTTGTTTTTGTACAATAATGTAATGTTGCCAGATTTCAAAATATCTAATTTAAAATATTCTTTTTCTAGAACTTTAAATAAAGAAAACATGTTAATGTACGGTTATTAAGTACATACATAACTCGAATGACAGCTTTATTATAACTTAGATAGCGACTTAAACAATTTGTCAGAAAGACCATTTGATTATAGAAAATGGATCAATCAAACTATTAGCTTCAACTTAAGATCTTCTTAATTTATATAAACATATGTATATACTCGAATTCTCTAACAACCCATACACGTCCAGCTGAATTCCTACTGCAGTTATATAATTGTGCTAAGTTTAGTTCTTTAAGAAATCGTTTTTGAACACCGATCTGCTCTTTGTCCACTTTAGACCAATAAACTAAACTAAGTTTAAGCCCGAAATATTCTTTGTTCTTCCAAAATACTGATCAAAAAGATTTCAGGAAAACCTTCGCGTACAGTGTGCTAAATTTATGTCAAGATATTTTTAGGGGTAAATTTACTTTGGAAGGAAAATAACCTATATGCAACAAATTGGGGAAGCGAAATGTAATGTGTCCTGTTCTTTGAAAGACATGTTATGATGTTATATTTAAAAGATACCAAATGTGTTAACCTCATGACCGCAACTGCATGTAAATTGTGCAATTGTCAATAATTAGGGTCTCGTAGAACAAGGACTTGAGATGTATAATCAACCTCTAAACAATTATGCTTGTTATAGGTAACCTACAGACTGCACAAAAGATTCAAAATCGTTTCGAAGTGATTAGTGTTAAATTCCAATATTTTTGTAAGGGTATAGAAAGGTTAAGAAACTTTCAACAGCGACATGTTTTTGTCATAAATTTGATCACTATGATATACCGAATTTTAAAGAAATAAATCGTCAGCGATAAGTCGATATCAGCCAATTAAAATGCATAATACTTTTGCAAACTTTAGAGAATCTACAAATTTTACTCTGGCATCATTCAGCTGTATTCATTTTCTTGAGTTCTCTTTTATAAAGTTTGTAATAAAAAACACAACAATAAATTATATTTTTATACAAAAAAAAAAAAAAAAAAAATAAAAAAAAATAAATTTTAGTTGCTCTCCTAAGTAAAATTTCGTGTTGGAATCGCGTTTTTGCTGCTGCTGTTGTTGTGTCGCAGTTATTGTGTATGTATTATATTCGTGTTGTAATCAGCATTTTTTGTTGTTGTTATTATTATTAATATTGGCTTACTCTGTGAAACACATGTGCGGGTTGTTTCATTATGCCAAAGAAGGAAAATTCAATGATATTGTAGATTTTTTTAAATTTATTCTACATATAATTATTTTTCAAACATAACAACTAGTGTCAGAATTCCAATCCGATCGAAAGTGGAATTATCTATCCCAATTTACTTCTTCAAGATAGAAAAATGACAATGACTTCACATTTTCAACGAAAAATCGACCATAGTTTAAATTTATTATTTGTATAAGTTTTTATCAATTTATTTACAAACTGTAATTCTACTTTCAATCGGAATATAATCCTATGACATAAAATGTTTGAATATTATTTTGTTTAATATTAAGATTCATTTTAAACTTCTATTAAAATCGATTTTCCCAATTATACCACTTTCAAAGCTTTCTGGGAGATTTAATATAAAGCTAAATTTAAAATTAAACCCTAAAGTTTGCTGGGTGCGAACACATACATGTACATGCATTTGCTAAGATTGCTTGCCTGTCTGTCTTACAGTCAGTCATTCAGTCAGTCATATTGTCTGCTCTTCTTGTTTTTTCGGCTGACTGACTATAAAAGCCCATTTGTTATACATTGCACATACATGCGGGCAATTAAGTGAGTATTAATTTAAAGACTGGAGATTGGGCTCCCTGAAAACATACGTATGTATATATTTATATAGTATAAATTGATATGATCTATGCAGTCTGATGTGATCTGCAAACTATACTCACAAACATGCCAAGTAGGTGAGGACAGACTTAAAAGTCCTTTGAAATATAAGAAGTTGTCTGTTTGCTAATAAGTCACATTTTCAACGGCCCAAAATTCATAGGACAGTGCTATTAACCATTAAACTCATTGGGACTACTACTTTGATTGAAAGGTTTTTAAGCTATTTATTTTAATTCTGTTGTTAACCACTCTTTGGAGAAGTTTTATAGCCCCTATGAGGCTACTCATCTGCGACTATTCCATATAAAGCACTTTCATTAATGTTTAATTTAAAATTTGTGTCTTTCTAATTATTGCTTAAATAATCCCTTAGTTTTAAAGAATCTTTCTGATTGGCCTCGTATAAACGTTATTACCACTTTCATGTGTTTGCCTGTCAAATTTCAAAAATTTTTTTAAAACCATGTAATAGGATGAAAGAAGGGTATCTCCACGAAAACAATAACATTAACATCTACAATATACCTACACAATTGTAACCACCAAAAAATTTTACACGATATATAGACGTTACTCCTATATACATACTTACATACATATGTACATGGATCACCGGTACGATATGTACAAACGTTTGTATGCAACAACATTAACTATTAGATAATAACGCACATTGTTTGAATTTCCTCCATTCACTATCATTTTCAAAACAATTCGAAATTGTTTTTATTTCTTTTTTGCTTCATCCAAAAGTAAGTGAGTGTTGTTTGGTGCGGTGATTTCTTTCGTTTTCATCAAATCATGTGGATGAAGTGTCTGTCTACTGGTTGTGTTATGCTGTATTTTGGTGCGCTGTGGTTGCTTGGCTGGTTTGTCGAATTTTGCCTTTTACTTTTTTGAAAAAAAAGTAAATTTTTCTTTCTTCCTTTAAGAAAGAAGGGGAAAAGATAAAAAGAGGGGAGATTTTAATTAATACATGTCTACTATTTGCTATTGTCATCGATAATTGTATATTTAAATGAATCACTATTGAAATTAAGCACTTAGACTTCTTGACTGATATCGAATTGGTTGTTATAACATCTAAAACTATACAATAATCTGGTAGTGATAATTGGCAGAGCAGTTGAAAATGTGGTGGGTGTCATGAGCACGCTCTATCATGATCAGTAAACATTAAGCCGTTGCCCCATCCCGATCTTATTTGTGCCAGAACTTGTTTCGTTTTCCGCGGCAGGTTTTCTTCTGTGTCTGCTATAGGCGATCCTATCTATGAATGTCATTCAAAGCTGCAGTATACGAGGACTGATGTAATAGATCCTGCACTTATCTATGTATGTTCTCCTCGTATGCATATTACCTTGGTGAAATCTCCACCTTGGTGTTATTGTAATCCCGGGGAACAGAGGTCTTACCAATACCTCCAGTCTGCCGGGACTATAAAGTGGTAAGATTCCTTCGGGGTCCACGTATTGGCTGTGGTTTAATACCCAAAATCGCGTGAAGAGAATGTTGGTTTAAGGACTGATATATCCTATACCTAATGGGTTGGATAATTCTCTCTTCGAACAGGTCTGTGTACAAAGCAGCATATGCTGGATTTCCGAACCCGATCGGTATTGAGACGGCGGTCGCGAAGTCAGGTTAGTATTCAATGGTTGCCAGTCATCCCGTAGAGCGATCTTTATGATCATGAGAATGTAAATGATGCAACAAATTTGTGGACGATTTAGTACTGATTTATTATGCCTTTTTACGCTTCGGGGAAGTTCTTCGGTGCTGTTGCCATCTCAAAAGGATATATTGATACATGTTACGCGATTATTTGTCGGGGCAATTATTGGAATTTATTGACTTTGGAAATTCCTATTTCCTTTGTCACATTATCGGTTCATATGAGATGGATCCTGATCCATTTTGTTGGCTATTTTGGACTATTAAATATGTCTCTAGGTGCTGTTGCCGAAACACGAATGCACTGGGATGAGTCATTAGATAATGGGGATTGCTTTTTAAATAATGCAATCTTTCATGGCATCATAAGGATGTTCATCCTCCGGTATAACCGAAGATCGATTCAACTGATGTTGGGACTTTCATGGAATCATAAGGGTAGTCACCCTCTGGTATAACCGGAAGATCGATTCAACTGATGTTGGGACTTATCACCCCCTTCTATTGACTTAAGACCGGTGAAAGATTAGATAGCTCGAGTTACTTCAGCAAAGTGCTTGTACATGGACCGGCACATACATGTACAAAAATTGCCAACTGTGTTCTTCATTGAAGGATTCAGGGGCTATAGTAGACCGTTGTCAAGTCAAACCAGTGGATGAAAAAGACCACCGTGAATTAAGGCCGTCAAGGCAGGTTAAGCACTCCGACATTTGTTCTCCTCGAACTATTTATGGTATTGTGTTCCTTGACTGGGAGGACCTTTGTGTCTTGGTGCCGGTGATTTTGGTCGACATCAGCTGCTGGAAAGTAACCAGTAGATATGAGTCAGAACCACAATAAGCAACAGAGGAAGTCATATTCTTAGAATTATTATAGAAAAGTCATTAATGTTATTAACAAAAAAGTAAAATTAAAGTGAAACAAATCTTTTATTTAGTGTAAATGAAAAAATCATTTATATTTACACCATCTTTACAAAGAAAGAGTTTATTAATTTTTTTTAAAAATATACCGTTAAAATTTTATGGATTTTCAGAAAAGGACATTATTTTTATTAACGCACTGTACATACGCACAACACTCAAGAGTGCATTTATTAAAAAAATATGCATTAAAATTACACACATTTGTTTGTTTTTTGTCTGCATTTATTTATGAATGCAAGTCTTTTCTACTTCTGGGTTGCACTTTAAAATATTCATCTTTTTGTGTCTTCTGTCACAATGTCGTCAGCGTCGTCGTTGTATTCAACAATTCTAACCACGTGTTTGCCACATTGTGTAAAATACGTTGAAAAAACTCTTCATTTTTTTAAATCACATGTTGTTGTAAGTACTTTGACCACTTTTGTTGGCAGGAAGAGAAATAGATGGAGGAGAATCAAAGGCAACAAACAAAAATGCATACACACTTCTGTGTAAGTGTGTATGTACTTATACAAACAAGAAAAATATTACATGTACATGACAAAAAACTGTAATAAGAGAGAGGGAACATGTTTGATATCGTAAATAGGAAGGAAAAAAGCAAATAATAAATTGTGTGAGATATAAAATAACAGATAAGAAAATTGAAAATAAGAAAAATGTTAAATAATAAATGTAAGAAAATTCCAAATGACATATTGATGATCTTTTTCTTATTATGTTTTTTTTATATAGATAATATTTTCGAGGATTAAAATTAATCGTTTTGACAAACAGTATTTGTAGATATTGACGATGTAATATGAGAAAAAGTTGTATTCTACGGTAAGAGCACATAGAGATATTCGATATTTAGTCCGAAGAACGAATTCAGTTTTTTTGTTAGGTTTTAAGGAGGATCTATACTATATCAAATTCGAAGAAATACATCGCAGCTATGAGCTACTCATTACGTCGAATGGTTTTACGTTCGTCAAGTTAACAACTTCGAGCTTCCTTTAGGTTAGGTTTACTTAAGTTGTAAGCTTTACTTGGGTCCTATGGGTTTCTTTGTATTGTCTGTAAAGAAATATAATAAGATAGTGTTAAAGATGGATGAGAAGAATTCAGAATAGTCTATAAGAAGATGATAAAGAAGACAGAAGTAAACAGAGATGAAATGAACTTTTTCACTTTCAGAATGATAAAAGCCATGTAAACTAAGTTCACACCCAATTTGACAAATTTAATAAAGCTAGAACGTGTGAGATATCAAAGAATTCTGACGACCTTAACGTTTGATAGCGAATCGTTTCTAGGGCCGGTCAGTTTCACAAAAGTAATGATTTTCTCCTCCTCGTTCTGGCAGCTTCTACAGACGTCGTTATATGGAAGACCCATACATATTGCATGGTTTCTAAATTGGCAGAGAGCAAATGAGGTCTCAGATGAGTTCTACTGAGGTCTATTAAAAAGGATCCATTTGAGACCACAGCGTCCTTGCGATAGAACAAGTATGCTCATGATACCAGCGGTCTTGCCGATAGTGGGACACCACAAAATCGGTTTATGTCCAAAGTAGCCGAGGATCGTCCCAGCAACAATATTGTTGCCGGTTGTGACCCCATGTCCTTCGACCCCCGTGGTCTGTTTCTTAGCTTAGATCTGTGAGAGCATACGGTTAAATTTGACTTACAATCCAATAGGTCATAGAATTAACCTTATCACCTGATATTGCCCTAATTACCCTTTAGCTATCGGTAAATATGTTTATTCTAATCCAATCTACATATTTCGTTAATGCTCTGACTTCTGCCCGTTTTATCCTCCAGTTTTGATTCCTTCGCGTAGCAACGGATTCTAACGGGTATTTGTTCTAACATTTTTCCCGACATTTCCGGTGCCCGTTATTAAAACGAGAATGCCCGATGTTTATGCTATCCAATGTGTCTAATATACGTTTATGTATGTCGTATCCTATAGCCGCTTTTTTTACGTACCCTATGACCGCCCTAACAATAGCAGAATTCCAGGGGTGGGCGATTGTATGTGAACAAGTAGGAACATTTTTCAATAATATTACATTTTAAACATTTTTCTCAAAACTGGCAACACTTCTGCAAAATATCACAGACGACACTACAAAATAATAAAAATCTAAACGTCACGATGACAGTCAACTATTGAAAAAAACTGATATTTAGCGAATTTCATCATTTCTTAATTTCCATTTATTATTACAAATATTAAAAAAAAAAAAAAAAAAAAACAAAGTTACAGTAACAGTAACAGACTCATCAAGGTGCTGGAGTATCAAAAATTTAAATTGTTTATGCTTTTCCATGCGATTTGAGTTTTGAAGTTAAGAAAAAAATATTAAACAAAATCATTATTGAGCTTACAAAATATTGACTGGCTGTTTGAATAAATGACTGTCTAACTGACTGACTGACTGACTGACTAGTGTTTTTGTGTAATAAACTCTACTCAACTCTGCACATGATCAACCAGGTGTGGAGGCCGTATACTTTTTTCTCTTCTTTTATTTATATAAATATCAATTTTTCATAATACTTTATTATACTTTTTTTATTTATTTAATATTTTTTTTAAGTAGAGCTTTTAATACATCTGTGCGAACAGACATGTAGTACATTTTTATTCTGAATAAAATAAATTTTGAATAAACAATTGTTTTGTGTATCTGTGTGTATGAATATAAAATAATTGTATGTATGTTTTTTTTTGTTTGTGTAGACATTACGCAACTTTGTTTTATTGTTTATAAATTATACAATTGTTAATTTAACACTCTTTGGTGTGAGTATTTGTGTATGTGTGTGAGTGTAGAATGCCAAAATTTAAAACAATTGTTTTATATATTATTTTGTATTTTTTGTGACTGGTTGTTTGCAATAAATATGCTTATTTGTTCATCTTTCAATAACACACTGTTGTTGATAAAAATTACAATTACTGTCAGGTACTGTTCTTTTTAAATAATATTTTTTCTTGTTCTTGGAAGGCCTAATTGATCCTGCTAACACACAGTATTACCAGATCAAAAATAATTTTGTTGATATGCGGAAATTGAAAGAATATTTAAATGTAATTATTATACAACTGTTTTATTATAATTTGATCAAAGAATTTTATTTGGAAGTTTTAAAGCTTTAAAATATAATCGTTAAATTGTAAGATGGTGGGCGTGAGACATGATTTTAACTTACTCTTGTATAATAAACTCAAACAATATTTGCTGAAATAAAGAGCGTATAAAACATTTTGAGTGTTTGTTTTTTTGAATTTTTTAATTATTACATAACAAAATTCCAATTTTCACTCAAACTCTAGTTATTTTCGTTAAAAATACAGTATTGTTTAAACTATAAGCAACTTATCTTGATTTTGGAATTAAAGTCTAATAATCATGAATTGATTAACAAGATGCTTTGAAATGTTTTATCGCAAAATTGTGTGCTGCAATGAGGATCATTATTTGAAAAAAGGGCAATTGGCGCATATGGATTAAGAACAAAATACAACAAATCTTATAGACTTTATAACATCCCCCGGGGGCATGTTACCTTGATGAAAGACCTCATCTTTCATCAATCCCGGGGAATACAGGTAAACCTAACATCGTGCTGATGACAACAGATACTCCACAGGCTGTGGAACTAAGCGTTAGTGTTAAATGTATATGATATAAGATGAAGTTAGGCAACGGGTAGACAATGGTCAGTTAGCCTGAACCAAAATTAATCGCCAAGAACTCTTTTCGTCAAAAACAACTAGTCCATGCTTGACAACAATTTGAGATGATAATGTCATCTTTAAATAATGACACTGATTAAAAAGACACTATCGGACTTTGAAAACGTTGTTTTTTGATTTGACAGATCTCTTCCGTAATATATTTTTAACACTTTTTCTTTCTACCTCCAACTATTTCATTGAACTTTTGGTTATTTATTTTCTCAGACACGTGACCACAACATTTTTTTAAATTTAAATAAAAATTTACATTTACATTTCGTATTATTATTGTTGCACAGGTGTTGTAAAGAAAATTAAAGTTTAATGCTGTTTAATATTTTTTGTTTACAATAATATTTTTATTTGCCTCATTTTTTAAAGGTTGATTTATTGGAGATATTTACATTAGGAAATTGTAGAAATATTTTATTGGAAGCATCTTAAATTCTGGCAATGATGATGATTTGTATTTTTTTGTACATAAATTTTTAAGCTTAAACTATGTTTAGGTTAGGTAAAGCTGTGATACACGGTTGTCAGATCTTACAATGTTGTCAGCAAGGGTTTTTTTGCAACATTGTAAGAAAAAGCATTTCTAACAATGATAGACATTTTCCCTGCCAACATTGTAAGATCTAACAACCCTGTATACATGTAGAATGAAAAACATTTAAGTACGATTTTGCTAAGGAAAACTTAAAATAAGTACAGAAATTCTGAAATCAAGTACGAATTGAGCTCAAATCAAAAATATTATTATTGACAAAACCACACAAATAACTTTATTCTGAAATTCAGTAGAAATAGAAATTAAATTAAGAAAACAATTCTTAAAATAAGAACATTTTGGAGTTATTTCAATCTTAATCATTTTCAAATTAATTTTATTCAAATTAAGTTTGCATTAGATCTTCAATTCAAATCAATAATGCTTAACATCCCAGCAAAATCTTTACTTACCCGGTTAGTAGGCAAGTAATGTTAGAGTAAAATGTAAGTAGTTACTTTTTGGGTGAATAACTACTTATTATATTCTCTTACTCAATACCCCATTAGAAAGTAGAAATAGACTACAAATTCTATTCAAACAAATAATGTATGTTACTGACAACTATAACTCATTGCCAAGTAATATATGAAATAAGTGCATTACCTACAATACTCATTACCAAAATTTTAAAATATTTTACTGGAATAATAAGTACATTAAGTGATCAATTTTACTACTTGAATCAAGTATATTGTAGGTTTCTATACTTGAAACGAAAAGTAGACTTTTCGACTTTTTTCATTTAGTTAAAAGTCGACTTTCGACTTTTTTTATTTAGTTAAAAGTCGATTTTTCGACTTTTTTCATTTAATTAAAAGTCGACTTTTAGACTTTTCGACTATAAGTTTTTATAAATAGTCGACTTTTTTCGACTTTTCGATTTTTTGACTATTTTCGACTTTTTCCCGACTATTTTTTGACTTTTTTTCGAGATTTTAGAGTTTTTGACTTTTTTCCACTTTTTTAAATTTTTCGACTATTTTTGACTTGTTTGTACAATTTTCGACTTTTTTTGACCTTTTGACTTATCGACTTTTTACGAAATTTTGACTTATCGACTTATCGACTTTTTTCGACTTTTATTAACAAAGTCGACTTTTCGACTTTTTTCACAGACGATAGTCGAGTTATCGTTTTTTTTTTTTTTGGAACAAAATAGTCGACATTAACTTTTTTCGACAAAAAGTCGATTATTCGATTATTCGAAAGTCGATTTATAAAACCCTACTGCAGATCAACTGATCTGACAGAACAAAGTCTTGCGGGCAACTAGTTTAGATTGCCTGGAGTTTTTGTTCAATCATATCATTCCATGTAAAGACTGAGGATACATTTGTTCATCGCCGGTTTGTAGTCCCTGCAAGCTAGATATGGAGATTTTATCAAGGTAATATTTATCGACTTTTTTCACAGACGATAGTCGAGTTATTGACTTTTCTAGAACAAAATAGTCGACTTCGACTTTTCGACAAAAAAGTAGATTGTTCGATTATTCGAAAGTCGATTTATAGAACCCTAGTATATTGTACAATTCCGACACTGCTTTGGATAGATTTGAGTATGAATTATCTTTATTTCTTTTAGTGTAGAGATCTGTGATGCAGATATGGTCTTAGATATAAGCTTATCATTTAGGGCGAAGTGTATTCTGGCTGTAGGGAAATATTTTAAACTCGTTGTTGACGCCTTAACCATTAATAATAAGCACTTCTTTCCGGGATCTCAATATAGATCTCCAATTTTGTCTCTTTATTTACAGGTGTTTTTAAAAGCCGTAATATATTTTTAGTAATACAGAAATATCGCAAAGATAATTGTTTTATTTTTATTTAAAAAAAACTTAATATAAGAAACCACATTAAATATTTAAATTTATGCATGTACAACAGAAGTTTAGTTTAATATTAAAAATAAAATGTTTTAATTAAAATTAAACCATATACATGGGTGGTTATTATCATATTATTGGTAAATCGTCATGTGATAAAAAACAAAAAAAGTTAATGACCTCTTTAGTTTTTAAATTGTGCAATATAATTTTTTTACAGTTCATGACAATGAGATTTTTAATTCTATCAACAATTTACTAAATTTGTTAATTTCTAATTTAAACTTATTATAAATATTTGTGAATTCATCAAAAAAGTATCTTTCCATCTTTAAATTAAAATCAGACTGATACTACTTGTGATACAAAATATAAATAAATATAAACTTTTTAGTATTGTTGTTGAGATTGTATGCAATAATTAATAATGTTTACTAAGAAAACCAAATCTTTGTTTACAAAAATTATCAACTTTTGTTTTTGTTACTGATAATTTAATCTTGCATTTTGTTCTTATCACACATTTTTAAGTGTTTTTTCTTTTCAACTTAGTTCTTTTCTTTATAATGTTATTGTTTTTTTATTTCTTTCACTATTTCTAGCTATAGTTTTATGTGTGTGTGTGTTTGTGTTTCTTTTTATTATTAACTAAGTGTGGTACTAAAGTAAACAATTAATAAAATTAAAACCTACACCACTTGATTCTATCACAATCTAAAAGAAATTGTAATCACATCAAGAAATATGATAACAATTTATATGTTGTCATATTACTGTGAGTGATAGATGCCTACACTCACTGAGAGTTGTTAACACTCAAAGACACTAAGAGCTGTGATACACGGTTGTCAAATATTACAATGTTGGCAGTAAAATGTTTAGAAAATGTCTAACAATCGTGTAAACTTAGACTAAAACTTTAATTTAACATTTCCAGAGTACATCTATTTGACATTTCCTTATATTCTAATCTATGCCTAAAAGTTAATAATTAATAAATTGAATTTGTACATTTCCATAATTAATCTTATTAGTTATCAGGTTTATTGCCACCTGAGGCATGTTGTCAGGCCAACCATTTTGGGACGGAGTAACTGTGGCGTTAGTCTCTAATCTAAGGCAGATGTGATAAGAAAATTAAATTCAGCAATATACTTGCCAATGGAACTCTTTAGAAAAAAATCAGAATACATATTTTGTTTATAATCCATTAAGTATTTTAAACAAATTTTAAATTATCTTTTCTTATCTAAACTGTGTTTGAATAATAAAGTTCTAGTAATTTTACTAACAACTTAAATTAGTTTAATTTATTTTATTTAGATCCTGGTATGGTTTAAATAATAAAAACAATAAGAATATATGTAAAGTTGTTGAACAAGTTTGACAACTCAAATGATTCGTCCTAGTTTCTGAAAAGCACTAGATTCAGATATCAAAGTATTACAAAAGTAAAGTGGAGGTCAAAATCCCCTATAATCGAAAAATCAGCGTATTCCCCTGCTTAGAGCTGATTGCTTAAGACTTACCAGAGATTTAGTCCAATGAGTAGCTTTTATGGTACTGGCCCATATTGTCACGATCCGGCCTTCTTTCTAAAAAAACACTAGATTCGAATACCAAAGTATTAAAAATGTAATTGGTGGTCAGAATCCCATATAATCAAAAAATCGTCATATTCCCCATGTTATATCTGCTAAGACCTAGCAGGCAAATTATGCCAATAAACTATTTCTTTTTTACTCCAAAAAGTAGGTATTCTAAGACTGGTCGATAATGTTGCGGAATCTGTCTATAATAATGACAAATAACTGGTTTTTCATATCCTAATTGTAAATAAGTTCATTCCAAAATGATATGTGGAGATCGTTAAGAACAAAGATTATCATATCAAGTTAATACACTACCCGGCAGTTCGAAAGAAAGCGAATGTATCCGAAAAAGATCACGTTCATTGTCACAGATATACATACGTGCTCTTTGTAAACGAGGGTGAAGACAATCGTCACTTTAGTGTTCCCTTTGTAAGTGAGAGAATGGATACTTGAAAAAGAAATCTAAACTTTTTGCTACCTCTTCGTAATCTATAAGGTGACAATTGACTTCCTCATAGGATAAGCACATGTTAAAATACCTATACACTTGGCCACCCCTTGTGGGGACTTTCCGACCGAACTGCTGGGTAAATTTATACATTTCGCTTGATAGTAAATGTTAAGATTTTTGGGTCTGCTTTTAAAATTTGATTCTAGAATTTGTAAAGTTTAAATCATTACTTCTCGTGTCAGCTCCTTTTTTACAAAAAAAATGTCTATAAAAAGTATTAAAAAACTGTCTATAAAAAGTATTAAAAAACTGGCATCTAAAGGGCACGTACAAATCTAAAGGGCAACAACAAAAACAACACAAGAATACAAATAATAAAAAAATCAACATTTATTTCTACCTGATAATTTAACAACAAAAATTAAATTCACAACTTTGAATCATCTATATATAAACAAATTAAATGAAACAAAAACAACAACAAATGATTGTTAATGTTAAACATTGGAATAACTGGTTTCTCATCAATTTATCCATACCTCTGTCCGTTCGTCCGTCTGTCGATCCGTCCATGAGTTTGTTTAAAAGGCAGCGTGTGTGTGTGTGTATGTGACAGTGTATGTATGGTTATGCATACATATTTAGATACATTTATTATACCTTGAAGGTAAGACAAGCGAGGGACATTCATATTTTTTTTCTGTATGGTCTTGAAAAAAATATATTTTTTTAGCTCATTGATTTGATAAAAAAATGAAGAAGCAACAAATACAAAAATATGTATTAAAATTTGCAGGTTTTAAATGTCTTCTTTTTTGTTTTTTTTAAGATATTAAGTTTATTTTTGGATACTTATTGCCTTTAAGCTTTGCGCATTAATTTAAATTTAAATATTTAAATTTTATTAATTTTGTAAGAAATTTGTTTACTATCGATAGTAATTAATTACTGGTTATTTACAAATTTAATATTTACAAATGTTTTTGTATCAATAGAATAAATTTATATTTATAATTTCGAAAAATAACTAATTTATATATATATTTTTCTTTTTTTAGGTAAGTAATCAAATTAAATACCACATCTGTTAATTAATCTCATACACATTCAGGGTTAAGGTGAGTTTTTATTGTTGCTGTTTTGTTATCTATAAATTGGCTTAGATTTTTAAGGACTTATTAGTTTGAAAATTATCCTTTTTAAATAGTAGTTTGTTAAAAAGGAGAAAATATAATTTGGACTAATTCGTTATTTAGAGCACGATCACATGGCAAAGAAACTGTCAGATCAACAAGTAAATTTAGCAGGTTTCTTTAGACTCTTTTGAATAATGTATTACAATTATGTCAAAATTTGATATTTCCTTCAAAAACTGAGAATACATGATCCGCAGTATGGTAGGACCATGTGATGCAGGCTATCGACTATGGCGTTTCGAAAAATGAACGTGATCCATGCCTGCATTACCTAGGAAACGAAATGGATAGACCTGAGACCTGAGATTATCTCCAATAATAAGCTATAATCATTTTTACATATATTTTATAACAACGTTCACAAACATTTAAACGGATATCGTTTAATCTAAACTCGATTGAGTTGGCAATCAAATGCTAATTAATAATTAAATTAGTTAATCTAAAAATAAATTTAATCTGATGTTTTTTAAGTACAAGATTAAGCTTTACAGTGTTGCCATACAAAACAACAGAAGTCACTATTTTTTATAAAAAATACATGTTTCGTAAAAAAGAAGAAGACAATTGTAAATGTAATATAAAAATTAGTGAAAACTTAAATTTAAAACAAAAAAAAATTATTTTGTTGTCAATAAATAAAATATTTTAATGTTTGCTTTTTACAAAAATGTTATTTTTTTTTGCATCAGCTGTTTACATTTTTGCATTTCTTGCTCAAATTTAAACCATCTCCATTTGGGCGCTTAATCTAGCAAACAAAATTAACTAACTGAGTACTGAAAAACAAATTTCGAGGATAAATTTTAATTAAATCCCTAGCCATCACTTTGTCATTCAGCAAGTGATCTTTGCGCCATGGGTGTACAATAAAATACAATGTCCACTGTCATTAGTAAATCGTTAGTTTTTGCAAGTTAATCCGCAATAATCCAGTACGGGAACACAGAAAAGTGCCAATTTAAAATACCATTTAGAGAACCAGATTGGATGTTGTGTCAGGAAATTCTTCGAGATTGTTAAATGCAGCTACATGGCTGCAGGGAATTATATTCCAAATGACGTAAATATTAATACTAATTGTAGATAGTGTTGTACCTAAGCATCTGTACTAATGGTAACGGTAAGATGGTAAGATGCCTTCCGGATATGTCTGTAAAATTTCTAAACTTAAAACCAGAATATTTCCTTAATGTAACGAAATTGTTAAACCCATTTAATCGCTAAACTGTCAAGGGCACTGTGTATAAATTTGATAATTAAGAACAATTATCACAAATCATAAAAACGATAGCTTTAAAATAATGTGTATCCTGTTCTTGACAATTGAGGACACAGTGTATTAAAAAATTCATTAATCATTCTAATGTATACTTTTTTTAATTTGCAAATTAATTATCTCTAATAATAGAATCAAGTCTATTAAACGCATAAACCACTGAAAAACACACACAAATTGATTTTTGTGGTCATATTATATTGTATTTTTTATTTTTTTTTAGTTTGCAGCTCTTTTTCTTTTATTTCTTTAAACATGATTTTTTTAAGGTGATCGAAGTAGTTTAGTTGTTGGTAGCTGCTTCTTCTACTTCTTTATCAACATCCAATTGCTAAACATATTAAAAGACGAGTTCAAAAAAACTACAAAAAAAAACTAAGAAAGAAGAAGCAAAAAACATCAAAAATAATTTACATAATGTCCATTGATTGAGGTCTAGGTCGATTTAAAACATTTATACAAACACACACACATACTCATATACTAAGCCTCAGTTAGTGTGATTATTTTGTTATTGTGTAAAAATTCGTTAAACTTTATTGCCAGCCACTCTTCTTCTTTCTTACCACCGGTATTATTATTATTTACTTTTGTTGTTGTTATCGTTTTTCTTTACATTTTATTTGCTGTGTGTGTGTTCAATATGTCTTCACACACAAGTCATAAAAAGCTCTAACAGCTTAAATCCAAAAACAAAATAAATTTAATGCTATATTTTGTTTTTGTTTTATTTTGTGTTATTATTTTTGGTAACAAACAATAAAACTTTACAATGAAAAAATATATAGACAACTAATGACGTTATTTAGAGCACGATCACACAGTTTATAATATAACAGACAGGCAAACTGAAAGACATTTTTGAAAAAAAAAAAACACACACAAATACTAACAGTATGTGTTGAAATTTTATTGACATTGCAAATTTAAAGAGATTTCTTTAGACTTTCTTGATATATTAAGTCACAGGTCCACATTACGCGCTTTTCAAATCTGCTTCGCATTCTACCCTTCAAGTTATGCATCAATTTTTTGTTTTATATAAAGCGTTTTTCTAAAGCTTTCATTAAGTTTTTCATCATGAAACTATTTTGATTTATTAAATACGCATTATTAAATGTCAAAATCAGCTGATATGTTCATTTAGATAGTAGATGTTCTTTAAACATTCAATGTGTTAAAGCATTCTACGCTTTTACACTTAGAACTTCCAGCAAACAAATACTTTAATTAAACGTTTTTGACAGACATGTAAAATGCTTTAGCATTTTGTTGAAATTTGGGAATTTATGGAACAATGGACTCCATCGCATGGAGATGATATCCAAAAAATATAAACATAAACGCTTAAAATAAATTAAAAAAGTGAAATATCCAACTTTGTATATGTATATCCTCGTGCTTTTTAACATTTGTCTTCACAATTTAAGAAAGTTAAACTGTCATATTTGTACACTGTAAGCCGAAGTTGTCATGATTATATTTAACGATATAATCTGCTTTTTATGTGAAAACTGAAGTGGCCTTTTGAGAACTAAATTATCATTTTTAATAGATTTAAATAACTTCAGATATTACATCCCTTAGGAACACCGATTGGAAAATTCTAAGGAATTATGTGTTTCTAAACACTGGGCGATAATTCTTTTTATAGACATATTCTACCACTTTTATGTGATCGTAATCATTTACTCTGTTCAAACTTTTTGTTTACAGGTTACTTTGTTTCAATTCACATCTTCCATCGGGGAACTATAAACAAGGTTAACATTATTCTTGTCTAAGTTTTTGTTCCAAATGGTAAAAAATAGTCTTATTTTTCTATGGCATTTTCCCAGAGTTCTTTTTAAGAGGCTGTTTTCTCTTATATGTGAAAAGCTTTAAAAAAACTAGAATATGGCAACCCCTTTAAAACAGCTGTTTTTATTTCTATATTTTCAATGTGATATTAAAAAAGGAGAGTTACAGTAAATGCAAATCATTTCGGCAAAAATAGCAAATTTTTTTTGGGATTTGCAACAATTTCCGAAATACTCCATTAACACATTTTCGACATCGTTTGTGTGTCAAAATGCTTATTAGAGACACTGTATAAGTACACACACATAAAACACAACAAAACACACAAAAAACTCTTGTACATTTGTATTTAAAGTAATAGATTTTTGTTAAGTGTTTGGTTGATGGTTTTTATTTTGATTTTATTTTCGTACAAATGTATTGTTTTTACAGTAATGATGACAATAAAAGGGCAACGTTTTATTAAAGACAGTATTATTTTTCTTTTTGGTATGATCGATGCCAATTGTCTTCGTTCGTTTTATGTGTGTTTGTGTATTTTTAATGGTTTGGAGATGGTGGCGAAAGAAAAATGAAATGAAATGAAATGAAAAAAAAAAACTGGAAATTTTATTTTTTTTTGTGTGAATAAATAATGATTATTGTGCGACTATGTTTGTTGTTGTATTTTAGTAGTAGTTACTTTTATTTTAACATGCTTTTGACCATTCATTTGACCATGACCTAAACTATATTATATTTACCATTTTCTGTATGTGTACAGCACACGCACACACACGCATACAGTCATTCAAACATATTTGTATTAAATTTTAGTGATGGTACGTACGGATGGATGGATGGTGGAGTGACTGACTGACTGTTGGTTAGTTTGTTGATTGTAAAAATAGATTGTGTGCGGTCTATGTATAATTTGGGTTTTTTATTTTCATGTTAGATTGCAAAAAAAAGTAAATAAATAAAACAAAACTCGCACATTTCGCAACTGTAACCATTTGTTTCAGTTTTTTTTTATTATTTAGTTTGTTGTTAAATTGTGTTTATTTTTTGTATATTTTGAAAACTTTTTTACTGATGTCCTTGTTATCTTCCATATTTGTGTAATAGACATTTCGTTTGTTTCTTTTATGTTAAAAATGCCAATGTACGATTTTAAATGCCAAATTGTTTTTGCAGCAGAAAATAAAATATCTATCTGCCTACTTACTATTTTAAACGCAATTAAACCTTGTTTTTTTTAATAGTGCTTAAGTAAATTTTTTTAATCCGAAATAGGGAGCAATAAATGGTTAATTTTTAAAAACTTCCATTACTTTGCAAGTTGTTTGTTTTAGAGGAACAATCTTATTCATGACATTTCATTACGTACTTAGGTAACAAAAACATTATTTCGAAAATATCTTCTAAAACTGTCAAGTTTCTTGTTTGATTTGAGTTTAAAACATTTTTGGATTGTGTGTTTTTAGATAGGTATTACGCTATAAATTTGTTTGTAATACAAATTAGCACTTTGTTGTTAAATTCAATTAAAAATAACTTTTGCATTAAATGAACAAAAACAAGATTAAAAAATGTTGGTCTTGTGAATCGTGAAATTGTAATAACTTTTCACATCATAATTTTGAAATAATTCTAAAGAGTTTGAATTAGAAAAATTCGCGTGAACATCTGAAAAATTATAAAATTCCTAATTTTCTTAAATATTTGATTAGACTTTGTTTCAACTAAAATTCAATGAAAATTACATTTTATGTTGTTTTCCTAATACTGTTTTTATCTTATAATTTATCTAAATGTTGTTATCTTATTTTATAAACGATGTTATCTAAACAATAATGCTGACTAACATTATTGTTTGTATTATTTTTATGTACATATTTGCGAGTTAATCACATACTAGCACAAGCACCAATCATACATTGGACTGATTTCTAGATTATGACCAAAAAGTTTCCCAGCCTTCTCCATACATTGGACTGATTTCTAGATTATGACCAAAAAGTTTCCCAGCCTTCTCCATTTATCTCACAATCAATGGTTCAAAATACTTCTGCGTCTAAGGTTTTGCTGTTCAATTTTAATATTTCATCACACAACTGTATGATGTTAAAGTTAGGATGACTCCTTTGGTGACATTCCATGAGCTGAATTTTTTTGCATGCAGAAAGTTGCAATCCGTAGACCAGCTTTGAATATTTCACCACAGTGTATCACTCAGCGAGCGAGAACACACTGTAATAGCATAATTTGCCCATTTCTTAAGTGATGTCTGCTAGCGCTTTGAGTACCTTGTATCTACTTAGAAATCTGTGCGTAATTGCGGTTACAGTGCTAAGGATGTATACAGTTTTTACCTTCTCATCTTTGACCTTTTGGGTTGTTCATAGTCACCAGTCGTAGTCGACGTCTGAGTTCAAGTTGAAGGTAAACAGGTTCATGTGATGAAGAGTGTGATAACTTTATGTTACGTCCAGTCCCGAAATTGTATATTTTTCCGAGATAACTAAATTATCTAGATCTCAACGTTGTCATATTGTCACAGTCGTCTACGCCTTATGAATGTGTGGGGTGTTTAGAGAAGTAGATGTTAAACAGTAGGGGCATAGGAAACGGTACTGTGCTTCTCCGAACGACTGACGATCACTCAGATTATTCGCAATCGGGTTTTTCAAGTAGTTGAACATTTAGATGTTCTAGAAGAAAACTCTACGAGTTTTAAAACACTTGTCTCTTAACTGAACGAACGACTGACGTTCACTCAGATAATTCACAATCTTCTTCTTCTTCTTCTTCTTAAAGTTGGTAGATATGCTGGGCATACTAAAAGGGTGTGGCATGCCTGACTATATCGAAGGCTACTATGAGTGTGCTTTCAAAAAAGCATCTACTGTTTTAAGCCCTTTGAGAGCTGCTGTTAGATGGGTGGACAGTTGAAGGAGTAGCTGTGCCTCTGTTTTCTCTCCGTTGTGTTCTTCCTTGGTTTTAGTAATGGAATGAAAGGGGGTGTACTTTTTTTCCAAACAAGTACGCTACTCCCCATGGTATGGATATGTCAATATGGCCAATCGCCTTAGATGGTTCGGCAGCGTTGAAGGAGGCCTTCATAAGGTTTGTGAAAGTTTGTAAAATAGAAGTTGGTTCGTCTTATGCATACTTGCGCTACATCATTCTTTTCGTGGGAATGTAGAGCGACCGAACTTTAGACCACAACTTATCTACTTCTAAATTGCATTTGTAGTTCTTCACATGATCCAACCATTCATTCCGCTTGTCCTTATTTACCAAACTTCTTATGTGCCAGTGTATTTAATAATACTATCTTTTGAGAGAACTCTGATCCTGTTACAACTGTACATACCCAAGAATCTGTACGATGAGTTTCTTGTTAGAATTAGTAAAACTTCTCTATGTCATAGCCTATGCTTTTCCTATATACGGTCCAACGTCGATATGTATGTTGCTTCTATTCTCTATGTTGTATTTCCATTTTATGTTTCATTCAAGAATCGCGCTTCTATATTTAACCCTACTTCCTTTATAACAGAGATATACAAGGAAATCATTTAGTGTTGTAAAGACGAAGTTGTTGGATTAAAAAAGAAATAGTAATTGCCTTTACAATTCTAAACACAACAATCTAAACTCTGAACTTTAGATATTTAATTCGATGACAACGATGTAATACCGGCATATCTTTAATGATTAAAATTAATATTCTGTTTTTAAACCGTTTGCATGTATTTCCTTGCTTCGATAAGTTTCACATTTGAGTTTTAGTGACATTTTCAAATTCCCTTTTTAACACAACATCGTAGTGCATTAGACATATTGTTTTGTGTTGTGTTTAATTATGTAGGAAGAAGCATTAGAATAACTAAATACTTGCATTCTCCCATGACTTCCATGAATGGAAAATTATAATGGTGGTTTACTTACTACCAGGTGTTGTAAATATGCGGGTCTTTTCGAATTTGTTAAGGGTGTAGAAGAACTATAAATAAATCTATTTGATTTTTCTGATTGTGCAAATAAAATGAGTGAATAAATAAAAAAAACTTTATTACACTGCGGGTCACACTATATAAATGTTTGGTATTCGTCACTGTTGCCAACTTTGTTTTACATTTCCCATCAAAGTACCCCTAGAAACACTAATCCTTGATGGATATCATATATTGCTGTATATTTTAAAATTTGTTTTTGTTTTATTACACTAAATTGTTCTAAAAAAAACGTTATTGATAATATTTTTTCAATTTCCTCCAACCATAAAAAAACACTTAAAAATATTAATGTGTATGTTTATTATATTTGTTTATGTCTTATTAAATGACTTTGTTAATGAGTTAGAGTTTATTTAAAGAAATGCACGTACTTAAGTTTGGTTATTTTTTTTTTTTTTTTTGTTTCATTACTTGAATCACAATGACTGATAATATGTTCGTATTATATTGGAAATTACAACATTGTTGTTTTTGTTTAGCTGTGACCGTAAAGAAATTTTGATAAGAAATTAACTTAAAAAAAACACACTCTTTTTCAATTCCCCTTTTCATTTTTGTGTGATAAGCAAAGAAAATAAATCGAATTATTTATGGAAATTATCTAGAAGAAAAGAAAAAAAGAAACAAACATGTTTTTTTAGAAGTAAAAAATCTACGCATAACTCCGGATATAAATAGAATAATTTCGAATTTTCAATTAATTGGCATGACTGAAATTATTGTGTAAAGGATTTACTATACATATAACTATCTTATCTTCTAAAATCGGGTTGAAAAACCTTTTGTTTGAATGTTGGACTAACATACATCATCAGCATCAAGAAAGCCATTGTAGAATCTCCTGTACACCACCTTCCTAGATTATCTTTAAACAATCGAAGAATCGGATGTTTTACGATCGTACAGCTGTTGCTCGATTGACCGTTTTTGGCCTAGTATGACTCTGGTTGTTTTGGAGCGAAGATCCCATTGTAGTGAGATCTATTGCCAAACGGCAACAGTCGTAATAATTGATCATTGGTTTCCATTGACCGTAACGCCAGTTTTCAAATCATAATTGAAGAAATAAAGCTCCTTTCACTAATCAAACATTAAACTAATCGGTTTAAGCGATTTATACACATATAAACTGTCTGACGTTGCATTTTTCTATTCATAATGATTTGCCAGATTATACTGAGCATAAATGTCAAAAAGTGTGCACAGTATGACAGTTTAAAGTTCTATTGGAGTTTACTTTTCAAACGTTCATTGGGTCGAATAACAAATCGCTCTTTTGCAAGTGCTATAGTCATTTAAAAGTATATTTGATTTATGTTCCTAAAGGGCCCTTCAAACGATCACACTTTACGTACGACAAGACTAATGAAAAAGTAAAATCAAATTCTATCCGTATAACAAAAAAGAGAATAAAAGTCGTATGATTGGTATAAAACAACAAAAAAGTAAGATGGAAACAGCTGTTTCACTTTTTAATATGTGCTTACATAAAAATACATCCCTGATCTAATGAGACCTGCTTGTTTTTTTAATCATTTCAAAAAATGAAGAGAGTCATATGCGACTGTCAAATGTTCCATCCTGTATTCTCTCTTAATGTGTGATGCTTTCATTACATATTGCGTTTAGACGATCCCATCCGTACTCTTCTACACAAGATTTTGACAGATCATATTACTTATGTGATCGTGTAAAGCCGGCTTAAACATTTATATCAAGATACGTATGTATATACATTCGCCCTGTTTTATACGAACTCTCATTTGCAAGAAGTTGAAATCGGTCATCGATTTATAAAGATTTGCATTAAAGGTGAAATATTTCTGAAATGCTGCGGTTTTTAGGAATGTTGTACAAAAATATAAGATTAGGTTACCTAGGGCCGCATACGTGATCGAAACATCATTTTTAGATGATGAGATTCGATATCGAACATGAAATTTAGTACATTAAGGCGTAATTTTGGTATCAAAATGTGTTTTCTATATAAATGCTTGTTCCATCATGTAATTCCGAGATCGGTTATCTCTCTCTTTTTAGACATATATCTTTAAGAAAATATGTAGAGATTTTGCCTTGGTATTATCAAATGTTTCGGAATTTTTTCACGGCAGATTAGTGGTCATTCGTAAACTGTAAGAAATTTTATGATTTGGCTCAGGAATTTCCAGAAAGACTTAAGAATTCCCAATTCTTAAGCTATTCCATTGATCTCATGATTGCTCCTTTGCTGTTTATTAAAATATCTTATTTTGTACATTGGCTTTTTTTGTTAAAAGTTGTACGTTCCCTTTTCCCCTTAATAGTATTAAATAAAATGGCGCCATTAAAGGAACTAAAATATTTTTTGTTTTAGCATCGTGACATTTATAAATATATGAATTAAACGTCAAAATTAGCATGAGCTTAACAAAATACATACGTCACAAAAACAATAACAAAATAACAAACAAATAACACGTTTGACAGGTACATTTTTGTTGTTTAAACTTTTTTATACGATTTACATTTTAATTTTTTTTTAAATAAATTAACGTAATTCTTAAAAATAACATTGCGTAAGAATATACAATAAAATAATAGTTAAAACAAAAAAATTCTAACAGAGTTGCTGCTACAATTAGCTTGTTTTTATTAAAAAGGTTTTAAGAATTTTAATTTATAATTTTTTGAAAAACTAAGGAAATTACCGAGTTGTGTGTGATTAATAAGTAATTACATATTATTTGGAAATGGTTAAATAAAAATAGATAATTGGAAATTTTATTAAATATAATTAGAATTTATTCAAATAGGGAAATTTTGAAAAAAAAGAAAATATTTTCAATATATAAATAAAGAAGTTTTTTTTAAAGAAGATTTTGAAATTTCGGTATTATGGAATTTTAACAAATATTATATTTAAAAGATTTACGAAATTTTCAAATTTTAATAGAAAATTTTGAAAATAAAAGTTTTTAAATCTTTTTGAAATATTTTTTTCAAAAATTTCAATATAAAGTTACACGTCTTCTTTTGTATTGTTCTAAAAAAATTTAGGTCAAAAGTCTAATAACAATAATTATGCTGTAAATCCTAAAATTACCACTGGCGATAAGAAAATTTGAAAAAAATTGTATATATCAAATAATCTCATAATATTTATGATGATGTTGGTTTGTTACTTGTACTTATCAGCCACTGTCATTTTTAAAACACTTTGAGTTCAATTGATAATCTTTTTGTTTCCATACAAATATTAAGTAAAAATACTGAATTAGAATAATTCGTTTATTTTGAGATTAAGTTTAAGATTTAGGGAATTGTGAGAGCAAATGAAAGAGAGAGTTTTTTTTTGAGCATCTAAGGATATGAATTTCAATATCTGTCAAATAGATTGAAAATTTTCATATATTTCTTTAGATTCATTTGCGATCGTTTTTTCATTACAACTTAAAAATTATGAAGATTATTAAATGCTCAGATTATAAGGATCACTTTGAAGAGCGTAAAAGAGAACTTCTTCATTAATAGTGAATTGTTTTATTTGAGATATTTTCTCAGTGAACAAAAACACCACTATTTTATTATCGTGTCTCTCTGAATACTAATTCTTAACATATTTAATACATACTTTTGGTTTTTCTACTCGAAAAATTTTTATTTACACATAATTATTCTTTGCAGGGGGTTTTCTTGCCATCTCGAAATCCTTTTTACACAAGCAGTTTAAAATAATTCACTCATAAAACTAATGATGACAACAGAGTTTTCTTCCTGATGAAGGAAATGATGGGGGTATTTTAAAAAGAAATATATAGTTTTTTTTACAATAAACAAGACTATAAAATTTTAAAAAATGAAAACCCAGAGACCCTATTTCTTTAAAATATTGAACAGAGCTGAAATTCAATCAGACATCAGAATTTCTCCATCAAAGCAGGAGGAGATTCGGATTCAGCGCTACTCCATCCTTTATAAAAAAATACTTTGGCCTTTAGGTTAAAAATTTGTTGGCCTGTTGTTCTTAAACTTAACCCATAACTGATCACAAGGTAATGCGTTGAAATTGATATCTTTAATGCATTACCTCTGGTGAATAAAGTAAGTAGTTCTGGAGAAAAACAAATTACTTACTGCTGGTCCAGACAGAGAAACTTTTGTTTAATTTTCCTAAATGTCTACACAGAGAAACTTTAGTTTCAGCAACTAAATATTAATTGTATTGATTCGTTTTTATACAAATGAGCAGAATAAAAAAAACAAGTTCCCGTGTACAAGAAACTCCGTACTGCGAGTGAGATTACTGAAGTTTTTCTCTTTTTCTTTAACACACAAAGTCAAAATATTCTAAAAAAAGTTCCCTGTGTAGACCGGCAGGAGCACTTCTTGCTGGTTTACTAAGAGTGGTTGTTGGCAATCAAATGCTAATTAATAATCAGATTAGTTAATCTAAAAATAAATTTATTCTGAAGTTCGCAGTGTTGCCATACAAAACACTAATCGATAAATTAATCATTTTAATGTTTATTTTAGTATAAAAATTTTATTATCTTTTTGCATCAGCTGTTTACACTTTTGCATTTCTTGTTCAAGTTTAAACCACCTCCATTGGGTGCTTAAACAAGATTAACTAATTGAGTACTCAAAAACAACTTTCGATGATCACTAATCCTTGCCCTAAAGATGGAAACTTAGTGACTAAAAAGCTGCGACTAACTTCCCTTTAGATTACTTAAAGACGCTAAAGTGATGATTGGCTTTATATAGAAAACTACTTCAAATATTAAAGGGGAATTTTTATTTCCATTTATTGGGTATTAAAAATCACTGTATGTACCTGTTTAGCATAACTCGAAATATATGAAATTCTATTAATGGTAGTTTAATCGAAAGTAGATAAAGTAGATACTTAAAAAATTCCCCTTAATTAAGCTACTGATTTTTTTTTTTTTTTCATTTTGTATATTTTAAATCTGTTAAACTAAAAGAATATATAAACAAAATTTGTTACTTTTTTGTATGAATGTCTTAGCAGAAATCTGGTTGTATGAAATTCGCGTAATTGCTTAACGATGAGTTAACAAAACACAAATACTAATGCGATTAGCAACTCCACCAACACACCTCGATATATGTATTTCATTTTATTAAGAAAAAATAAAGATTATAAAAAATAAAAAATAAACTAGTAGTTTGTCTGACCGTACATAGAGGAGAAGTAGCAAGTAAAAACAGCGATTGCTGCAGCAACAGCGCAACACAGTTGCTTAATAATTTAAAGCAGTCAAACAAGAAACTACGCGACCAAACACAGCCACTTAGCCTGCCTGCATGCCAGCCACAAAGTTAAAGCTAAAACTACCCAACAACCAGTCATTCATTGATTTGGCCAACAAAGTAACCAATCTAACGACTGAAACCAGAAACAAATCTTAGGACTGGCATAACAAATAAACAAACAAACCAGTGAACCAGCCAGCCATGCAGATATATTATATGTATTTTTAATTTTTTCAATTTTGTTTAACATTACACTCGCGTAATATTTGCCACTCTTGCTCACTGCACTCACTCCCTTATGGAACTATGTTGCCACTTAGTGCTGCTTTATTAAATAACAGACTTTACTTAAAAAAATAAGTATACATTTATCGAAAATTCTATTATCAAAGTTGCTTATTAACAATCTTAGTTAAACTTCGTTTAAAGTTAAACAACTAAAATTATTACCCAGTTAAGCTAAACTGCAAAGTTGGATTTATATAATTATAAATATGTTTAAAGTTTAGAGAAGACCTCACAAATTGTTTGAGTTTACTAGACCAGTATGTCCTCAGTGTTAGGATTGTACTGTGTCATAACATCCATTGTTTTAATCATATACTACCAATTGCTGCATTTCTTATAATTTTGTAAGTTGTGTGTACTTTATTGTTCTTATAAGACTGATTCCTCTAAGCTCCTCAAGACTCTGAAAGAATTAAAACCCAAACTGTCATATTCATAACAACTTACTTCCTCCTTTGGTCATTTCCTCCTTACTCCAGAGAGTATCTGATTTCATTATATTTCTATATACTAAGTCAAGTTCATGGAAAATTTCCCGGCATGCTGTTCATGGCTCTTGCCAATTTATCCGCTATTTCATTTTCATGTATGTTATTGTGACTCGGTACCCAGCACAGATTCAATGCGTGTTGTTGGTTGATAACCTGTAGCTTTCTGCGACAATTACTTTAAATATAACATTTCAGATTGTTAATGCCTTTATGGCAATTTGGCTAATATCGCATGTAAATATTGGTCTCATAGGTATTAGCCCAGCTGCTTCAGCCACTGCGAATATTTCAGCTAGAGATATGCTTCATTTATCATCTAGTCTAAAGTTGTGTCTAATGCCTATTTTTACCGAAAATGTCACCGCCTTTCCCAATTTCCTTCTTTGGGTCATCAGTGTATACCACCTTAATGCCTTTTTGATTTATTACATTCCAATTTCCCCAAGATGGAATGATTGCGAGAGCCTCTAAAAATTAAGTCTTCCTCCCTAATATGGTGAAACTTTTTATTCAGTTGGTACCGGATAGAGTCACCCGCTACTTCTAACAAATTAAGGTAGATTTGTTAGTGATGAATTCTTAACACATTCTACTTTAACAAAAATGATGTTGCCCCCCAATTCTTCATCCTTCTCGTCTAAACAACTTCTGTAATAATGAATTTTATCAAGAACCAAGAACTTGACATTATAGATGTCATAGATGTAAGCGACGTCTCGAGAATTTGTTCTTGAAGATGTTCCATTTAAATGATTTTGATTATAATCGATTACTTTCGAAAAATCTCTGACAGGATCACTAATCACTCAATTCTCCTGTTTAAGCGATTGATATGAAATCATGCAATACTTGAATTTGCTAAAGATTGATTAATCGATTATGTATTTGTTATTATTATGTCAATAAGATCTGGTTACACTGGATTCTATAAAATGTTTTTATGTGTGTGTGTATTACAGAACGAATATATTTTTACAGTACTGTGCAAAACGTGAACGTAAAAGATTAGGAACTTTTATATTTAAAACAAAATAAATTTTTACATAAATATTTGTTAAAGGATGTTGTTGTTGTAACAGGTTGGCTGTAACTAGATGTTCTTACCTATAGTTGATACAGCTGTTGCTGACTTGACAATCTTTGGCCGATGGAGAATCTGGTCGTTCCGGAGCAGAGATCCAATTGTCGTGTTAAAGGATGTAAAGTTCATTACTAAAAAGTTACATTCATACACTCTTTTTGCTTATGTTTTAAACAATACTGTCAGGGGTTATAAACTCAAAAAAGTCTCCTAAAATGTATAAATATTTAATTTCTTTTTAATAATTATAGCGATTGGAAAATAACAAGAAAAATAATTTTTGTTGTTTATGTGTTGCACGGTACTGTTAATTGTTATTGTCGTAATTGTAATGCTGTCGCGACGTTAATAGGAGTTAAAATTGGTGGGGAGAACTAACTAAACAGCAGCTCTTTGCCGCACAGCTTTAGCACATTTATTACGTCTGTCAGACTGACTGACTGTCGATCGAGAGATAATTCGTTTCTTTATTTCATTCAAACATCTATCCAAAGTATATTTATATACTTTGCATCTATCCATTCGTTTGTTGGTCGTTTAGTTAGTTCGTTCGTTCATTCGATCGTTTTTTTTTTTTTTTTTTTGTCTTTTTCTTTTAAACCCGTCATCGTCGTCGACATTTGTAAGTATTTGTGAATACGTTGTTGCGTCAGATAAAATATACGTTACGTTTTTATGATTGCAAATAATCGAGATTTAAAATTGGAGGAAAAAAAGTTGCTAATACTAATACGGCGGCTGACTGCTGCTGGTTGGTGTTGCTTTTGTGCTGTTTGTTACTTTTGCTGCTGCTGTTGTTTTTCTTGTTGTTGATGATGTAGTATGTGGTAGTATTTTTTTTTATTTATTAAATTTTTATTTATACCATTTAGTTCCTGTTCCACTTAAATACGTAAGCAAAAACAACAATCTACGTAGCTGCAAGCGTGTTTCGTTGGTTTTGCTACCATTTTATGTGCAATATTACACTTACACATCCAAACAACTAAATAGGTTTTATTATAAAAAAGAAAAAATAAAAATAAATCTGATTCAATATGAATTGCTGCTGCAGTGTTCCTGCTGTTGTTGATTATATGAACGAACACAGACAAAGAATTGGAATTGTAAGTTTGAGTTTTAACATTTCATAGATTAGTGTCATTGTAAGTGCAAGTAGTTCGAGAAATGTAGTTTATTTATGTCTTTGCGTCAATGCAAGTGATTTTATTTTAATTTTTTTATTTTTTCATTATTTTCTTTCTTATTGCTGTTGTCTTTCTGCATTTTACTTTTTTCATTGTAAACAACCATGGTTAAACACTTTATTATAAATATTGAAAGGAAAAGTAGATTTATTGTGTAGATTATTAATTAATAATGTTAATATTAAAGCTAATAAGAGCAGTAGTTATGAATGGTTTAACTGTAAATAGTTCATGAACTTTTAAATGTCATTATTTATTTGAAAGTAAGTTAATTAGGCCAAGGTGGGAAATCTTTCCTAAATACTGTATAAAAAAAGAAAACCCAGACTATAGCATCTGGATAATTAATTTATTTACACATTTTCTTTTCTACCTTACACCTTTTACACAAAATTACCTGGAATTCATGTAATAAGTGGTTTAAGAGAAGAAAAACAAACATTTAATTACTTAGTAAATTCCTGGGAAATTTCGCGAATTATAGGCAATTAGGTAAAAATATGAAAGAGATTTAATAACTTACAGTTTTTTTCATATTTAAGAAATGTAATGTTTCATAACATTTCAGTAACCTGCAAACAGTACAGCGCAAAACATAAGCAATAAGTTTAGTTTCATTTTAACAAGATTACATACATATTTAAAAAATGGTAATTTTAGAAAAGTGTTGAAAAATATTAACAAATCAAGAAACAAAAAAATGTGAATATAAATATTGGAAGAATACAAATAAAAAAGAATATAATTACATTAATAATTTGAATGTGGAATTCAAATCATACAGTTTCCATATTTTATCAATTTTAGTGGCTTTATAATACCAAATTTTCTACAAACAAAATCTTGAGAAATAACCAATCATTGAACTAGTTTTTATTCAGCTTCTTTCTTTAGGGTCAAACTACTTAGGTTACATTCTATATTGTGTCCTATCAACCGATACTTAGCAACTCACCATTCTTGTATGTAGTAACTTTAAAAGTTTCTAATCCGTCCTTCTCGAGTAATGTAATATCTGAAATAATATGCAGCTTGACTTGCAAATGTAACCACTTACCTATCAACATAATTTTCAATAATAATATAGAAGTACTTTTATAATGTCTTATTAATAATGTATTATAAACATACATACTTTCTTCATTCATTAGTCGGCTTCTTCGATAAGATATAGAAGCTGTATACATTTTTGCTGACGATTTACATTGACAGGTCAACAAACCGTTTGATTACAATAAAAAATTGGAATTAATAAAAATCTCTTAATCAATCAATGTTAGTTGTAATTGTAATTGTTGTAATTGGCCATCTAAACCTAAGTTATAAGTAAGAACACACATTTAACAAAAACAATAAAATAATGGATTCGGAAGAAGAAAAGCTTAATATTTTATGTAAATAGTAATTTTCTGATTTTTTTCTGATTTTCGATATTATTACTGTTTTAAATGTTTATTTATATTTTTCTATAATTTTACATTTTATAAAAATGATATTTGCAAAAAACAGCTGTTCATTGTTTGTGTTGTTGAATGAAAAGTTGGCAATGCTAACTAAGTTAACTGATACTAGATCCATAACAGAAAAAACACAATCATCGGTTAAAGTCCGCCTAAAATTTGTTCCGAGTTTAATCTAACAGCAATTTAAACCTAGTTTAACTGAGTAGTAAGAAAACCGCCTTAAAGCTATTGACTACCGAATTAGTTATTAAAAGTGATAATCGATATTGCCGATAAAAAATTGTTTTGTTGTCTTTATTTGTATGTTATGTTTTAAAGAAATTAAAGCGACATGGTCAAAATTACCGTTCGAGAGGACCAATTTATTGTGTCGCCAAGGCACTTAGCTAATTGCTATTTTCGGTAACGGCAATAAGGCGGAAGGTTTTATTTTTAGCGGTATTTTTAGGACAAGATTGACGTCCACTCAACTTTTGTAAGTTAGGTTTGCTTAAAATTAGGTGGAAAAGTACAATTTTATTTTAAACTGCCCCCAAGGAAGATTCTAAACTAAAAAAAATTTTGTGTTTAATTGTAGATTTTCTCACTGTGTATATTTTGTTATTAAAATAGAATTATGTAAACTTGTTTTCATTTTTTAAATGAAAGGGAAATTCTCATACAAAAAAAAGAAATATAAAAATGTATAGAAGTAGCATAGAAAAAGAATTGAAAATAAATGTTCATAAATACAACAACAACAATACATAGAGTACATAATAATAATGATACTTATCTACCTACCTACATACACACACATACATATATAGTACATACCAACATACATATGTATATAACTAAATACATACATATTTATTAGAAACAAGAGAGTAAAACAGACTTAAAAAATAAACAATTTAAAACTCTGTTTCTGTTTGTGTTGTACTGTGTGTGTTTGTTATTGGCGTTGTTGTTGTTGTTATTAATGTTAATCGCATAATAAGATAGAGGAGCTCTGACATCTAATAAGGGTTGCCATATTCTACACACATGTGTTTAGTAGATTGTATTGTTTACTTTTAAATTCAATTCGTGTTCAACACGTGTTTGTTTCATTCGCTTTTGATTTTTTACTTATTTAGTTTACATTGAGATTTGGTTTGGAGAGGTCGTCCTCCCTCACGCTACAAATAACGTCTTAACGTGAGTTTATAAATTATTTCGTGGTTTGTTTGTTTGTTACATTTATTTAACAAAATAATAATAATAAAAATTGTGATATTTTAATAAATTATTTAATACTAAGTCGTGTTTTAATAATTAAAAAAATATATATTTTTTTTTTTGAAATATGAAATAAAGATAAGAAAAATGTTTGCATTATATACATAGCTAACTGTTCGAAATAACAGAGTGTTTAAAGTTCAAAATATTTTGTCTTGAAAAATAAAAATCTTGTTTATAACAAAAAAAATAATATCCAATTATTTAATTTATTTAAAGTTAAAAATAAATATATGGTATTAAATGGTTTAAATATATTTTTTTCAATAATACAAATCCTAAACAGTTAAAAAAATATACAAAAAGCTGTATAACTGTATTAAAAAAACTCAACATTATTTAAACTAAAAAAACGAAATTACAATAATAATTTTATTATTATGAAAAAATCATATGTGAAATAAAGTTTTGTTTTAATAAAATATTGCTACTTTTTAAATAAAGAAAATACAAAAACGCAATACAATAAGAAATCACAATTTACATAGAAAAATAAAATTCTACGAAAAAAAAACAATAAGCGTTAATTTTTAAGGACTTGTGATTAAAATGTGCCTTGACAACATTAACTGTTTTTAATATATAATTCCCGAAATATTATTTATATATGTAACTATGTATATAAAACAAAAAACATATTTATTAAAGTGATTTTTTTTATAAAAATTTTTATAATTTACTTCTTTTTTGAGTGAGTAACAAAACTATAAAGAAAATAATGCGCCACTTTGCTACAAAAATGAAATAAATCAGAATTGATTTTTTATTAACATTGATTGTACAATATATACCTACGTACAGTTCCCTAAAAACATTGTACTGTTAGTCCTTTTCTTTTAATATATATATTTTTTTTATTACAAACTGTAAAATGTTCATGCCATACGAAAATAAATTTATTTTTTTTATTATTATTTTTTAAATAATTTTGATCGGTTAATCTTAAAAAAATAATTACTACGAAATCAAAAATTTTTTTGGTTTTTGTTTTGTGCGATACTGCATATAACGGTAATATTTAGTTTTTAAAACAAAATAAAAATGATTACCAATGTGTACAAATTTTAATCAGAAATGTTGTTGTCTAAATTCTCTCAAATAAAATTAACTAAAAGTGCTACAAAAATTGTATAAAATTTAAAAATTAAAACTTTTTAAATCTTAAATAATCATAAAAATATAAAAAATATTTGCACTCTGATCCAAAAAAAAACTTAAGATCTATTAAATTATTGCTGATAAAATAGAAAAATCTCATGAAATTAACGAAAAATGTTTAATGAAACTTTAACGAATACTTTAAAAGTTAAAAAAAAGATTTGTTAAAAAATAAAGAATATAAGAAAAAATATAAACAGTTTTTGAAATACTTGGGATAATATTATTCTGATATAAATTTGTAGGCCCAGAAATTTTGTGAAACCAAAAGATATGCTCAGACATCTCAGAGAATATAATTTTTTTACCCCAAAGAATATAATTTTTGGCTTGGTACAATGACATTCTCCATTTGTTTGTTTTAACACCGGCTCGCTAAAATTGCTCTTTTGTACATTAAACATTTTAGGTTTGTTGTTTTATATGTATAAAATCTCAAAAATTAAAATCGTAGACCTAGCGAGACAATTGAATAAATGCAAGGCATCATAAGAACTTTGATGATAGTCAGGACAACGACTTAAAAAGCTTAAAACAATTCTTTCACGGTAGCTGTTAAGGACCAATCAGCTCTTAATTGTACCAAAATAATTCCAGAATGCCTCTGTAATTGTCGTTCACAATCCAAGATCGCAGGAGTGTATTCATTTAAGTGCTCAAAAGTGTTCTGTTAACTTTGTCATAAAAAATAAATGCTGACTATACCTGCAAAATTTTTATCATAACAATTTTACCTTTAGCATAAAAACAAATTATAAAATCTAGACACGATGTATATGAAATCGGTAATTTCAACTGTAGATCTAAATTTAAAACGAGAAAATATTTTTGAATTTAATAAAATATAATCAGACATCGATTATGTTAAGTTTAAACATTGCAAAAATAATGAATACTTTCTAAATATTTTATTATGAATTTTCTATATATAGAAAATATTTGATAATTACAAGTTTCTGGAATCTGTTATACTTAAAGTTCTTTATGTGCGACACAGAGCCATATATAATTGAATTTCGCATGTGGGCTTTCTGAGTTTAGATTTGGTCTACAGATAACTCTATTTTTTTTTTTTTTTTTGAATAAGAATAGATCAGATACATAAATAAAAATCTTGCTAGTTCTCACAATATTATTAAGTTAGAACATTATGTGCTACTATTTGGGAAATTTATAGCTTTTAAATTGTACCGAAATTATCAATTTCACTTATAATTAATTGTAATAGGCCACTGGATGCAGGCATATTATGACATACATAGATATACTGTACATATAGCTTATTATAATTTCTTGTTATTTTTCATTGTGAGTGCTATATTGGCAACTCTTGAAATGTTTCTTTGTTTGAATCTCGAAATCATGAGAGTGTTTAAGCCCCTACCAACCACATCAGTTAGTTATAAATTTTAGTTGTTGTTTTTTATCAAGTTGCTTGAGGAGGTATTATATGGTATTGTACATTACCGGATTTGCTTAAACATTATCAGCAGAGCACTCTGTTCGTTTGTCTTGGCTTAAAGCGAAAAAAATTGTCCGTGCATTCGCATGCTGAAATACAAAAATTGTTGAACATTGACGGTGTTTATATTTTTTTAGTTTTGTTTTTATTCGGCGATTTTTTACTTTACTTATTTTATATTATTATTGTTGTCGTCGTTTATCCATTTACGGATGATGAGAGATGATGATGACGGTATGTAGTATGTAATATTTGTTGTTATTTGTTCGGCAACTTTGCCTTTTAGCTCTTTTGTGTGAAACAAGAAGAAGAAGAAGAGGAAGAAGCAAAAGGTAATGAATGTTTGTGTGATATGCGTGTTTTTCTTTGTTGTGTGCTTTGTTGTTGGCTTTGATAGACGGGTTTTTACGTAGATTTGTTTGTTGGTGAATGTATTGGTGGTTTGAACTTGAGCTCTATACATAATTGGTATGTTGCATAACATTATTACAGCATCGAAAAACACAAACAAGTAAGTCAAACAGACAATCAGACAAACCTATAGGTAGACAATCTGTCAGTTTGACAATCAGACATAAACGAATGTTGAAGAGCAAAGAAGTGAATACAACAGCAACAGGTAATTACAAAGAATTAGTGGTTTAGTTTTTTGGGAATATACAACTATATGACTATTGAAGGTTTTTGTACATACGTTTAACAGTACATATTACCTTTAAGTAGATGGGAATGTACATACATACATATAAATATTTGTTAGTCTATAAAGTTTTTAAGAAGTCTTGTTTTCTTCTTCTTGTTTTCATATTTTGTTTCTTATTTTATTCGCACCACATGAAAATATTGCGTTTTATTGGTTACGCACTCGTATTTTCGTGACAGTTTTTCATATGGCGGTTTTCCTTCTCTCTCAATCTCCTCTTTTGTTTTGTATGTATCACTCTCTGTGATATTTGTTATTTTATTAAGTCTTGGTATTGGGAGCATATAAATTGTTTGTTGTTTCGCTTTCATCGTTTACCTTGGATTACATACACTCAACAAACTTACAGACAAACGAGTATTTAAAGTTGGTTGGTGTTTTAATTTTATTTTTGCAACATTCCAATTAGTGTGAAGTAAATATTTGGAAATTAATTGTAACAAAAGAAAGAGTTTCAGTATAAATTTAAACTGATTTTATACATATGCTTGTACATGTAAATGTTTTAAATATTTGAAGTAATTTAATTTTTCTTTTTTTCATTTTGTCATTTTAGAATAAAGCCACCGAAAACTTACACCAAAATACTAATAATTTATCAAATGGTCATATCGATATCGGCAATTCAATGACTGAACTAAGCTTAATGGACATTAATTGTTCAAACAATTCTTCAATGGATCAAATGGATAAAATGGATCAGATGGAGCAGCAAATTCAACAACAGACTCAAAATAAAGCACTTACTCATCAAATTCGTTTTCATGCAGCATTAACACGTACAATTTCGACACCGCAGCCACAGTTGAAACAACTTCATCTCAATCAACTGCATTCCCATCAGCAGCAGCCGCAACAACAATCGCCAACTCAACAGGCCAACACATTAGAGGCCACACTTGTAAATACACTTATCGAAAATTTGGGTAATATTAATTTACATCGAAAACTAGAAAGAACTCAATCCGAACCATTGCCTCAGCAGCAAGTCAACACTTCAAGGTAAAGGATAATATAAACATTTTCATTAAATACGTAGTTGCTGAATGTTTTAATTAGGATTTCCCCAGGATCTTCTAAATCTTAAAGTATTCTTAAAAAAGTTAAATTTGTTATTTTTTATTATTTTGGAAATTCTTCAATTAAACCTATACGAGAAATTGGGTTGTGGACACTGTCCAAAAAGACGACATGATCGGGAAAGTGAAATATCTGATGAATGCGCAACCAAAGAGTCAAACCTATATATAACCCTTGCGCAAAACGATATTCACACTTTCCTAACGACTTCCAAAATTGATAAGACGAATCGGTTTTGAGTGAAATGGAACTCAAGTCGAAGAAGAAGTGGAATCGGTACAACACCTTCTATGTGACTGTCAGCCTTACAAGAGCACAGACTACTTTATCTTGGTATAGCTCTTTTCAATGATCTACTCTGTCTCAGAGATGCGTCAGTAATAAACATAATAGCACCGGCCGGTTTATACGGAGACTGAACAAACCAAGTACTCAATGAAATTAGGGAGGGAAAGCATTCTCTCAATATTAGGGAATGGTAATTCTAAGGGTATCAGCTACAACCTAACCTATAGGAGAGATTAGATTCATAACTTGAAATTAATTAAAAGGGAATGGTATTATGTTCTTTTAAGTTTAAAAGATTATGTTAATTTTACATTTTTATTAAAAATGTTGGCTAAATTATTTCTTAGTAATTGAGAGTTATAAAAATGATGTTCTATAGATGTAAAACTTATCGAAAGCTTCACTAGAACTAGATGCCAGGATTCTTTGATTAATGAACTAGTTCCAGAATAGGATCATAGAACGTTTATTGCCTACATAATGCTACCATGGTGATAACTTACAAATTAGAAAACCCACCACAATATGTGGTAAAAATTTACAGCATGAAACTTAAAATTAATTGCAAGACATTATAGATTAGAAATAAGACTTAATTTTATTCTTCATTTTATAAATATTTATCTTTATTTTTAATTTTAAGGTATAAAACGGAACTTTGTCGCCCCTTTGAAGAAGCAGGCGAATGCAAGTACGGCGAAAAGTGTCAATTTGCCCATGGCTATCATGAATTGCGTAATTTGCAAAGACATCCCAAGTACAAAACTGAATATTGTCGCACATTCCATAGTGTGGGCTTTTGCCCTTATGGACCACGTTGTCATTTTGTGCACAATGCCGATGAAGCACGTGCTCTACAGCAGCAACAGCAACAACAACAACAGCAGCAACAACAACAGCAACAGATTCAACAACAAACAAAATTACAGAACCATTCCAATTATTATCCATTGAGTGCAAAATCTAGTCTCAATGGTAGCGTTGGCGGTATTGGTGGCGGCGGCACAATCAATCATTCCTTACCACTTAGTCCCCCCTTAAGTATGTCAACCGGTTCAGACCGCGAATCACCAACTGGCTCTTTGTCACTATCACCCACAAGTTCCATGACAAATTTTCCATTCGGTGAACAAATTAGTCCAGCCAATTCAGTGTTTCAAACAGCTTTCACTTATGTAAACACACCACCCGAAAGCCCCAATGCTCCCATGTCGCCAGTGAACACACCACCACCCACTTTAATGCTCGGTCAGACACCAGTCTACATTAAACCAGTTGTTGCCAATACAATTGGCGTTACTTCACAACCTCCAGCTAAGCAATTATTGCAAAAAAGTTCTAGTTCTCCCATCGCTATAACACGCAGCGGTAGCAATGCCAACGCCACCACCAACACCAGTAAGCCTCCAATTAAAGTTAACTCTGTGTCATCATTAAATGGTGCTGTGACAGCCGAAGAGGCACGTTTACCTGTGTTCAATCGCATTAGTAGCAACTCCACTGCAGACGCATTCTCGCATGTAGCTTTATAAATTCTCTGTTAGAAGTAGATTTTTTTTTAATTAATTTTATTTTCATTTATTATTATTATTTTTTATTTTTAATTTTCAAATTGACTAAACGTAAACAAAGTCACGCTATGTAACTGGGTATGTGTAAGGCGGTGGTGCAGTGAGCTGCAGTGGAGCCGTAAAAAAAAGAACTGCGCCGACGACTAATAATTGTGAGTAAAAGTGAGCAAAGCGTTGACGCTTACGTTAAAAAAAAATGGCAATTTAAAATGAAAAAAAAAGAAAATATCGCATACACAACAACATCAACCAACAACAAAATCTCAATATTCACAATATTTAACTGAAAACAAAATAAAATTCTAGTTTTTTCTCTTTATCATTATATTTTATCATTTTATCTTTATATAAAATACATACCAACAAGTGTATGTATGTATGTTTCTTTCTTTCTTTCTATCTATCTATTTCTTTATACATATTTAATTGTTATTCTAACTAATAATACATACTTACAAACAAACAACATTTATTTAAAGACAACAAAACTAAATTATTTAAATTAAAAAAAAAAAATACCTTTTTTATATATATTTTTTATATAAACAAATTTAAAAGGAAATGAAACTAAAGACATTTTTTAAAATAAATAATTATATTTTATATATATAACTTTATTTAAAAACAACAACAACAAAAAAACTACATACACAAAACCAGATTTAAAACAAATAAAAACTATTATTAATATTTATATTTTTATTATTATACATACTATATGTAAACCTTTATTATTATAATTATTATTATATGTATATTATTTAATTTTTATTTTTATCCATTTATAAATGGAGGCGACATTTCGATAAACTATTTGAAAAATTTTATTTTTTATTTTATTTAAAAACAAACAAAAAAAAATACAATGTAAATTATTATTTTTTTTAAATTTTTTGGCTGGGTTGCTTTATAATCTAATTGATGTAAAAAAAAAACATTTTAATTTTTTATTATTTTGCATTTATTAAAATTAATATTTTATTTATTTTAATAATTTAATTATATAATTTAAACAAAATTAGTAAAAACAAAAGACATTTAAAGACACAAACACCTTAAAATATGTTGTTCAAAATTCAATATCTACAACACATAAATGTTTATTTCATTTACTTATAAAAGTCGTCAAACAAAATTTAATTTAATTTTCTTTTTTATGAATTATAGTTTATTTTAAAAAGCTTTAACAATTGCCTTAGTTAGCAGTTAAAAATAAAAAAATCTGATTTTTTTATTTCTTCTATTAATGTTTGGCAAAACAAAAAAAAAAAAAAAATTGTATAAAAACTATTTTCTTAAAATCTTGACAAGACATTATTTTAACTATTGTTTTAAAATGGCGACTTGTTTTTTTTATATTTTAAACATTTGTGCCTAGTAAATGAAATATAATTATGTGTAAAATAAATTGTTTTTGAGAGAAACATATTTGTTATAGATTATAATAAAATATAAATTTGATTTATACAAAAATATATTTGTTTCTATAAAATACCTCTGACACAACATGTTACAACAATTTTAAACAATTTAATTATTATCTTTTAGATATTTTTTTGATGCTTATTAAACGTAAATAAATTATTTGCAACAATGACTTGATAATTTAATAATTAAAAACAAAATTGACATGTTAGAAACGAGATTTATTTAGGTGCGTGCAGATCTTTTATTTTTTACATTTAAGTTATATAAAAAACAATTCAATGTAAATGTGTATAAAATTATATTTAAATAAACAAATAAATAAATAATAAAAAAACCAACTTAAACAAATGAAAGAAATTGAAAATAATGTGAAATCTTAAAATAAAACAAAACTCCTCTTAATTTATATTTTAAATTATTTGCTAAACATAATTAAATTATTGATAAAACTCGTTAATTTTACAAAAACAAAAAGAAAAGTTAATTTTATTTTATTTTTTTTTATACTAAACTTAATATACATACAAACAACCAACATACATTTATAAATATTTATAAACAAACATAAAAATGTAGAATATTATACAATGGCAATTATTTAATTTTTTTCTATTTAATTTAATTTATAAATCTAAAAAAAATCTATATATTTATAAAATTACTTATATGGTGTTTATACAAACATACTGTATCATTTACAATGTGTGCATTGTATATCCTGTATAGGCAATTATTTTTTTTTTTTATAACAAGGAATTACTGCAAAAGAACATGAAAATAACTTTTAATTTGTTTACATTTATATTGAAATTATAATAAAATATGAAAATATTTTTATTTTTAACTTTTTCTTTTCTCAATTACATCTGCTATTACTTACTACACACAAACATTTCTTTTGTTTCTCTTATTATTATTATTATTACATATTTACATTAGTAGTAATATTTATTATTTTTTTTCTTGTATTATTTAATTAAAAAAATAAAAAAAAACAATTGAAATAAGTAAGAAAGTAAAAAAAAAACAATTGTCATTGAAAAATTCTCAAGTGCCTTAATAATGTTTTATTTTTTATTTTATTTTATTATATTTTATTTAATTTTTTATTATTATTAACTATTTATATGTAATTTAATTTGATTTTTGATTGGTTTAATTGAATATTTTGTTTTTATTTTTACAAATTATTTTTAATTATTTAAATGGATTTAGTGTCTTCCCCCTTTTATTTTTTATTATTATTATTATAATAATTCTTAATTATTATTATTATTTCTTATTTTTTACATAGTAAATGCCAGTTAAGCCAGTTACTATGCTATTTAAATACAAAACTAAAAAAAAAAAACACAAAAAAACGAACTATGCTTCCATTTTTATACATATATATTTTTACAAGTAAAAACGAAAATATTTAAATAAAAAAGATAAACATGAAACACTCTTGTGCTTTATACAAATTTTTTTGAATAAAAATTACTTATTTTTCTTAATAAAAAATATAAAAAAAAACCAAAGTGTTATTTTATTTTGTTCATCACGAAAAACTTGCTAGGAAAATGTTATAATATATACGAAATCATAATTGTTTAAATATTTTCTTATCTGAAGTGTTCACCCCTATTCTGCATTTCGATTACGTTTACGCATTCAGTTACGCAACGATTCCAACAAATTCTGAAGAAGCAATACCATTTCGTTTCAATGTTTTAGGAACTTGTGTATTCTGCGTTACGATCGTACCTACGTTTTGTTGTTTATGTAACGGCGAGTCGAATCGAAATGCAGAATACCAAATTTGCCAAACGGAGAAAAATTCGATTCGAATAGAAATGCAGAATAGGTGAGATTAAGTATTTTTTCTCACATATCATGTGTTTACTCATCAATTTACTTCTTAATAACTATTAGTATTTGCATTAGTTTAAAGCAGGGATTGAAAATAACGGGTCCACTATATTTTTATAAGGTTAATTGTTGTGCTCACTATTTATTATAGCGTTTTTGCAGGTTATCTTTTTTACCCTTCACCTTCGTGAGAGGATGTATGAATGTTTTACGTGAGTACCTAGCATGATGCCAAACCCCACGGCGGTCTTTTATATTCACTGGGTAGACTTGACAATGGTCTACCATCGCCCCTTCATCCTTCAATAAAGAACTCAGGTGTCAATTTTTGTACATTGAATTTGACCGGTCCATGTACAAACACTTTGGTAAAGTACTCGAGCTATCTAATCTCTGACCATGGATGGCCTCTGTTGATTCGGCAACAGCACCTAAAGACGTTACCGGTGGACCGAAGTACGAATACATCAAATAAGCCAAAGACGTTGTTCTTACTCACAGGGATACGCTGTGGTTATTCTGATATGTAACAGCATATATCCTGAACATATCTGGACAAGGAAGGAAAATTCAATGGTATAATTTGCATATGATACCTTTCATCCATCATCATACAACTCTCATTCATACGACACATTCATTAGAGAAAAACATACGACACATTTATTGTAGGTAGACGGGTGGGTGAGGACTGCCGTACCTCTCATTTATCCCGTACCATATACAATTAATACTAACTCATTTTAAACGCTTAGTCCCACAGTCACTCCTCTGTGGGGTATCTGCTGTTTCGGCAACAGCACCGAACTTATCCCGAAATATTGACTTTACCTTACATCAGTCTTTTAACCGCCACTTACACTTCCAGCGAATTTGGGTTTAAACCACAGCCACTACGTGGATTCCGAAGGAACCTCAACCAACTGACTAGCCAGGACATAGTTCTGCGGGCAACTGGCCACCCGTAGTATCAGATTATGCGGTGCTCTGGTCTGATCTCTTTTCAATCTATGCAAGGACTAAGCCAGGCAGTAGACTGTAATCAATTTTTTAGTCTCGGCCAGACTAGAGGTATTGGCCACCTCTTGATACACAAAAATCTATCACAATTCAATCATTTTGGTTATGTGGTCAAGTTATTTTCAGTCTCTGTCTTAAAGTAGCCTAGTAAGACCTGGTCCACACTAGGAAACTTTTGTTTCATAAACTACGTATTAATTGCATTGATTTGTTGTTGTACGAATGAGATATTCTTTCCCTTTCTCTCGCAAAATCAAAAATTTCCCAACGTTTGATTTTGCCATGTCTACACTAGGAAAATTTAGATTTTTTATTTATTGTTCGAAGCTCCACCTTTCTAAATAAAGGTATAGGTCGATTGGAGGGCTCCCTCCGAACTAAAGATGGATAAGCTAGTTTATAGAGCTAACAAGTTACAGAGTTAAAAAATAAGTATTATTAGAACATAAGGTCATCTGTGATTCCCTTCAAAAAGTAAAGATTCAAGAAATAGTTCGTTGAATTATTTTTTAATGTTCAGAATCTCAGTTTCCTGGGAGTAATTCATTAGAATTTTCTAATCAGTGTTACTGATTATATAGATGTGTTCGTAATCCTGTGTGTTCACTTAGAATTCGTACCATACTAACCTCAGACTTGCTCATTTTGAAGAGATTTGACGTCTTGCTCTCATCAGGGTCACCCCATAGGATCTTTGTGATTTTGTCCTCCGTCTTATATTCCAAGGGGCTTTATAGGATTATCTAACCCATAGTCTTAATTCTGCTTTAGTTGCGTCGCATGGTTTTGGGTTAATCAGTTTAACAATCAGTTCCCTACAGAAAGATAGGAGAGAAAGGCTATGCATCCCTATAAAGCCCAGTCGTAGAAGACTGCTAAGATTTTATCGCAATTTCCCCCAGTTTATCATGAAACCTATTCCCTAGTCGTTTCATCCGGAGATTTTTTTATCCAAGGACAGTGACAAATAACACATTCGGTCGTCTATAACTTGCAATTGACTAATTTTATTTGACAAAACCTAGTAGACAGCGAGTGTTATATCGTATGTTTCCCCAGTTCGTCATGGAATCTATTCCCTTGCCTTTTCCGCCTTTTGATCGTCTCTATTTCCTCATCTTCGCATAACCTGCAATACTCCAGTATATTTGAAAATTCTACTTGCTGACAAAGACCCTCACTGTACAATGCCCCGTTAGCATCCCTATCAGAAAGCTAAGACTGCGTTTATTCTATCTTATAAGTATTTTGGTAGCTCCCATATCAAATGTTGGCCAAAGGACCTTTAATATTTTACAATACAGTCTACTATTCCAGAAGACAATGCAACCATAAGTAAGAATAGGATTGACAACCGATGTGTAAATCCAATTTACTATATCTGCTAAATTCTTGCATGTGTCATGAGTCCGTTTTTCATTCATTCCTGTGTATTTTCCTTCCATGATAACATGCTATCAAAGAAGAGCTAAATACATAGATCTTATATATAAACTTAGTTCCAATGTCATCTAACTTTGGAAGCTTGAAGTCTACATTATACCGTCTGGTAAATAGTACCAGTTCCCTTTTCTCAGGATTTACGCCCAGTTTCTTAGTTTTCGCCCATAGCAGAAGTTTACCTAGTACAGTCTACTTTATGTCATCCGCATAGACAGCGATCATCATACCTATGATTCAAGTAGCCTAATGGTACCGCTAATAGCCATAGAAGAGGAGATAATACACGCCTCTGGTAACCTTTCTTTCCTTGTGCTGCTAAGCATTCATATTATGACTATTAACTCCAAACTTTTGACCTTGGCTTATTGTTTGTGCATTTTATTTGATTTTTCTGTTTTATTTAGGATGGCGGTACATCGATCATTTAAAATGGTCTCCACCAGTTTATATCATTAGTTATTTTATGGTCTCTAATAGTAAAACATAACCTTATTCTGAGGTAAAACGAAAGTGCTTACGTATTTAATGATGACAACATGAAAGACATAACTTGGAAACTTTTTTTCGAAGTATATTTAACTAGTACGGTAATGTTATTAAGAGCTTTTCTAATATATCTATCATTATATAAAATTATGTGTGTGAAACAAAAAATATTTATTTCATTTTTAAAATATTTTATTTTTAATTTTTCATAGGGTAAATAAGCATATTCATTGGATAGCTTTTTATTAAACCCCTATTTTAAAGTTTTTCAGCTTTTTTACCAGATAAATTTGATTTGCATAAAAAGTGGACCAGTAATCTGTCCAGAATACAGATCTAACCGTAGAATAATTGGATGTCTGGAAAGAAGAACCCGAAAGAATATAACTTGTAATGGATATCGACCCGAACTCCATGGATAGTATTGATAAGAACAAGCTATTATCATTAAAATTGGAAAGGTAGAGCTTATTTCGAAGAAACACATTTACTAGTGTAGAAGAGCTGAAAAGGCTCTGAAGAGGCGCATTCCAAATATACGCATACCAGACACACAATCTTTGGTATTCTGCATTTCGATTCAACTCTCCGCCACATAAACAACAACTTACAAAAACGTAGGTACGATCGTAACGCAGAATACACACATTCGTAAAGCATTGAAAGGTAATGGTATTGCTTCTTCTTTTTCTTCCGATTCAGTTTTTTGTTGGAATAAAATTTTTCGATCGTTCCGTAACTGAATGCGTAAACGTAATCGAAATGCGCAAATACCCGAGGTAGTGAGCTTGAGGAAGTTAACCTGGCGAACGAAAAACGCATCAAGCGCAGAGTTAAAATATGATTGAAAGAAAACCATTATGACGGTTATAAGACAATTCATCAGGCATTTTGGATGGTTATACTTTCGAAAGCTTAACGAAATGCTTGACCAGGGAGCGTCATATAGATGTCTTATTGGCCTCGAACTGTTACAGGTGATTTCACTAAACCATCTGATTTGAGCCATTTCATATAGTTCAGTCTGAACAAGTGACTTACAGTTCGCAAGGGTACCCTCTCATCGCACCATTCCTGGCAAGATCGTCTGCTATATAGTTTCCCTGACAATTGCTATGTCCATACAAATATAAGCATCATCATAGAATGTCTTGCAATCGCATTCATAGATACCCGGTAATCTTCGGTTAACATAGATTTCATAAGCATAAAAGAGGATTAAATTACAAATCTTTTAATATAGAAGCCACCACCTATCCTTCCACTCCTCTTGGAGCGATCAGTGCGCTTTTGATTACTCCACTCGTCAGATGTAGTATTTATAGTATTAGATCCAGCCCGTTGCTGTAAGAAATCTGAGGGTATCATTGAACCTAGACACAGATATCTCACCAAGGTGAGATATGAAGTAATTGCCAAGGAAGCGGGTTCTCTTTACGGCTAAAACAGTGCATTCACTGAGGAGATAGAAGACCGATTTTTATTTTTCCTGTCTTTGCAACTGCGACAATGATCACTGAAATAGAACCCAAGCCAACTTGCATGCCTGCCTATTACCCAGTGTCCAGTTATTACTGCCATCAGCCACTATATGTCATAATAGTTTGACCCCTTTACATGTGTCTAGACTTTTCCATCTATTTTCAGCCTTTTGAAGAAAGAATTTGAGGATATTGATCTTGAAAAAAATTAACGGAGTTGATACTGAAACGGCGTTGGAAATGTAAGGAGCAGAGTCAGTTCTGGCAAGCTCATCTGCCTGTTCATTACCATAGTAGTTCCTATGAGCAGGAACCCAAACAAGGGTAATGTCAAACAGGTGACCCAGCCTTGACAGATCCTTCTTGCATGGTCTAACTAATAGGGAAGTAGTAGTATTATTGCAAAAATTTCAGCCTGAAATACACTACAGTTGTTGGGAAGACGGTGGGATATTCTTAAACCAACTTCTTCACAGAAAACACCAGGACCAACACTGTCTGTCTTACTTGGATTTACTCCTTTATCCATCTGTTGTCCCGTTCCATAAGAATCGAGTTAACAATGATGACCTAAAGTAGTGAAAAGATTACGCCACCCTGTGGTGTGCCTCGTTCTACTTGCTTGCACTTAACTAACTAACTAACTACAAGCTCATGTAGAGCTGTCTCTATAGATTGTCCTTTAAGGTAGGCAGTCGTTCCTAGTCGTTGCCTCATATGTGAGTCGATGTCTCTTTCCAGCGTTTTGAGTTGAAATACTAATATGACGAAAGTTTTTTCGCATTCTCATGGCTCTTTTTGCTAGCTTTGGGAATAAATACAACCTTAGGCTTTCTCAAGCTAACCGGAACATGAATGAAAGGCTGAGCGTATATATTCTATGAAGCCAGGGGATGATATATTCTTTTGCACTTTGTAACATCCTTAGCAAAATACCATCTAGCCCTGGTGATTTGAGCGGAAAAAAACTATCAATCGCCCAAGTATTCAATCATGGGAGATGATATTGTTATTGATTTCCGATAGAGTCCTACTGTCAGTGAAGATTTCCGTGACTGCATCTTTGCAGCCAGGTAAGTGAGTCGTCGTCGTCTTCCTCTTAATATAGGTTGGATTAGAGTCCTTTGTGTTATCTATAGATTTGCAGAAACTTCTCCATTAGGTTTTTTGCGACTTTTAGTTTGTCGCGGTATGGCTGCCACGATTTATTGTTTTTTATGCATATGTTAAAGGCTCTACGTGTTTTATTACGTAGCTTAGATAGCTCCGAATTCCACCATAAAGGAATGCTTTTCTTAGCCTTTGTGATTGGGCATGAGACTTCAAAAGACTTGCCTAAGACTTTGCTAAAGTTTTCCTCTATAATTTCAAGACCAACTATTGAAACGTCAACCACGGGAATTTTCTTGAGCTTATGTCTAAAGATCTAGATCCCTTAGTTCTTAAACCAATCGGTCCTTTTTTGGTTCCTGTAGAGCATTTTTCCGTCGTGTTTTGTAGTTTAATATCGAAGAGATTCCAATTGTGGTCTGATAAAGACTTTTAATTGGATACCCTCCACCTATCAACTGATATTTTAGATCTGTCGTTAATGAGTACAATGTCCAATGCCTTCTCCTAGCTATTGCAATTAACCGTAATTGGAAAAATGAATGTAGGTCTGTTGCCAGAGTTATATATGTAAGATTGTTAGTATTAATGAAATTATAGAATAACTCACCCCTTTCATTAGTTTCGCAACTACCCCAGAATGTATGCCTTGCATTGGCAGCACTGCCTAAGATTATCAGATGTTATCAGATGTCTCAACTACGGCGGTAATTGCGGTGACTGCTGGTCTCGGAGTGGATTTGTTTTGTTCCTTCGTTTTTGGCGATTTACTATCCTCAACCTGTTTTGCTTGGACATTTCAATTTCAGCAGCCCTTTGGATGTGCTGTGTGCGGTCTCCAAAAACTTTTGGTACTCATCCACCACAGTTTGATATTTGACGCGATCATCTTCATCGCGTTCATGTGAAGTATTCTTGGCAATCTGCGAGAATGATAAGAGGTTAGGTATATCTGGCCTTGAGGATGTCTTTCTGTTATTTGCTTTTTGGCCTTTTCTCCTCAATTGGTCGCCAGTATTGTTGTCGGATTGAGGAGTATTTGAGGATAGGAGAGTGCTATGTCTTTCGCTCCTACCACCTGAGAGACACACTACCGTCTCTTGACTAGAGAAGTTTGTCTTCGGATGAGGGTCCAATTTCATCCTTTCCGCATTGTTTTTTCTGTTGTTTTGTTAATTTTAGTTTCTATATGTTGGTCCCACGAGTAGATTTTAGGGTAGAGACGATCCTTGCAGTACATGGACTACACTTGGAGTTACATCCGGCCCGTGTCGTGGCACCGGAGGGGAACTGTTAGCGAGTAATCTTCTTTATTAACTGATTAACAATTCAGATTCTGGGCACTGCTACCAACAACCTTAATCTTACAAGTGGGGGATGAAGATGGGGAGGAGACGGGATTTATTATTATAGCAGGAGGGGGAATTGAGGGTAGGAGGAATAACCTTTGGTCATGAAGGCTTTTTAGTTCAGTGTCTTCCAAATACAAATGGCCGAAGAGAACCACAAAAAAGCTACCACATTGCAGCAAGATTGTTATTCAGGTGGTGGCACAGGTATAGATTGCTGTATAAACATTATTTATCCTGTTTGGATATTCATATTCAAGTATTAGGTTTTTTCTTTTCGCATTTCTAGTCAAATTTTGAATACGGACCGGGTATGAGGTATTTTAAAGAATTACATACAAAATTTATAAAAAAAAAATAAAAACAGGTGTTAGTTGTGTGTAGTTGTTGATGAGGTTGACAGCCCTCTGCCGATAATTTCGGGTCTTCTCGGTGGGTAGAACCAGATGTCGGAGTATGTGAGGTATTGGTAAAACAAGTGCTTATAAGTTAATTATAGACATTAGAGTGAATGTACATATCGTCATATAAAATCCAAAAAACCCTAAGTAACATTGAACAAATTTTTCAGGAGAAGCAAAAAAACTTCTTACATGATAATTAATCCAAAAATAGGATTTAGAGCGGATTTTAATGTTAATGTGTGCAGAGATATATTTGACAAATTTCTTAAATTTTCCTTCAAAAATGTGATTTCTAGTTCATAAGGATGTTTTCATGAAAGTACGGAAGAATTACAATTTCGGGTAGATTTATCTTGGAGGAGATATCAAATAAAACAATAATTATTTGGTTTAAAATGGCTTACATATTTTTTTTATATTTTTATCTTTATTATAAGCTTTGCTTTATTGTTATTATTTATTTTTTTTAAAGATGTGTTACTGTGTTATTTTTTTTCACGATTATATTAATTTAAAATATTTATTTAAAAAAATACTAAATTACAATACGTAACACATACATATAATTAAATTAAACTTAGTACATTCTTTATACAACAAAACTTTTTGTTAATTTGTGTGTGTTTTTTTTTTTTAATTATAATTTATGATTATATTTAATATATTAATTATATTTATCAATATATAGCACAGTGCCTTCTTTCTTCTGTCAATCTTACATTACAAAACTACAACTTAATCTTATTTATAATCTATGCTAAACTACTCAAATATAGTATTTGTATTTTGTTTTTGTTTTTTTTTCTTATTTTAAACTAATTTATATTACGACTACTTCTTGTACATTTACAAAATTTTGAGAAAACAAAGGTATATAGGGAACGACGAGGGTGTTTTAATTAATATTATTTTTTTTGTTTTTTTATTAATCGGTATTGTTTATATATTATAACAATTTACACTTAATAAATGTATGTACCTCTACAGACAAATTAATAATTTAAATGATTTATAACTGGATCATATACAACACACTAACATACACATACATACCAAGTTTTTTAAACTAAAAATGAAAGAACACAATAGCAAAATTAATTCTATATAGTTTACTGCTTTAAACAAAAGTCTAACAAAATAAATTATATCCACAGGAGTAGTTTAATATTGGGTGCAAAACTGTTGTAAATACAAAGGTATAAATAATTATACCATGACTTTTTTTGCAATTCGCGATTTGAACTTGGCAATTTAGCAAAGTATTTCTAATAAAAACGATAATTTTTGCTATTTAAATCATTTGATTTGCAGAATTCTTAAAAAAAAATAAGAAAACTGCTTGAAAAATCATTATTTTAAAAGAATTTTACACGATTTGTCGATTATATTTAAAGTTGCTCTACTAAAACCGAGACTTAATCATCATATCCTGTATAAGAGCGGGTAGGTATCAGATATTTAGGATGTTTCATTTTGGTTTTATATTTCACATTTTGATAGAACATCCTATAAAATTTGACTCATATTAAACACTATCTTGGTCTGCACAGAAAACGACAGAATGGTAAAAATTTTATGAGAATGGTAAAAATTGTCCTTTATCCTTATTCCAAGATGCTACAAACTTCAAAAGTAATGTAAGTATTCTAGCAAATAGCACAGGTATGACTGCCACTTAGGCTACTGTAATCACGACTAATCAGACGGATATGGTACGAGACATTGTTATCGGAGTCGCCATAGAAAGGACGACTGTAATCACGACTAATCAGACGGATATGGTACAAGACATTGTTATCATAGTCGCCATAGAGAGGACGACTTAGATCTTCTCGGTATGCAAGGATTAGTTAGCGTGTCCGACCTAAACAATATAATTCAAATATATAACAATTTACTTTTTTGGATTTTGTTAATGAAATTCTAAAAACTTGAATATTTAATAAATAATTACCAAAAATTACACATTTCAAGCGAATCCAATAGATCAATAGATATCAAGAAAAGCATGGCTTAGATGTGACTAGTCTATGCTGTACATCTGATATCAAATAAATAGTTAAAACTATTGAAAATATGCAAAAAGATTAATGAACAATTTGTTTTGACTTTTGAATTGTTACAATTTGTTGTTTTAGTAGTAGTTGTTGTTGTATGTTAGAATATGTTTTCTATTATAGTTGATTAGTAGAATTTATCACTAGTATGAGTACAGTGTAAGTATGTGAATTAAATCTACGTAATTCTATGTATTTATTTATAATATTAATAATTACTATGCATATTCTAAACATATACATATGTATGTATTTAAATTAAATTTATATAATATTTTTGTATGTACCGTTAAATTTAAAATATAATCTATATATGTATACTTATTGATACTTGTTTATGTTTATGGTAACAGAATTGTTATAAAATCCGCCATCTCATTCATATACATACATACAACATACTTACAAACATATTAATTAAGGTAAATTGATGCAGATTCTTTGTTTGACTTTTTTGGTCTACATACATAAACTAACTAAAGTTTTAGTTACGTTTCTTACCAATATTCTTTTTTACACCGCTATTTGAATCGACTTTTTTATTGCCTTTGGCAATGGCCAAGAGCGTTACCAATTTTTTATGTGAATCGCCAACAATCCAACCGTGTTTTTGATATTGTTCTCCAGTAGCGTTTTCATAGTTTTCAGGTGGTTGGTGATTAATTTTGTTGTTATTGATGCGACCAAAGTCCTCATCGCTGGACGAAGACCAGTAGTAGAGTTTCTCAGTTGCCAAACGTTTACGACGCGGAGGAGATTGATTGGACTGATTTTTGCGTTTAGGTTTTCCTGTTGGTTGATTCTGTTGTTGATTTTTTGCATTGCTGCTAGTGCCTGCTGCAATATTTGAGTTATTGCAATTTGTATTGTTGTTATTGGAACCGCGCTTTTTTGCTGATGATTCTTGAGTTGATGACTTGGCGCTAGCTGTTGTTGTTGTTGTCAAAATGGCTGCAGATACGGACGCTACAGCTTTTGTGTTTTTCACCTTACCGCCACGAGTTTTATTTTGTTTATTTTTCAATTCAGATATAAGAAAGTCATCATCATCATCGTCATCATCATCCACGTCTACATTAACACTGATATCTTCATTGGATTCCTCTTCGTCTTCAAATTGTCGTTTTTTGTTTTTGGTACGAGAACTATCCTTGACCACTGGAGCTGGTTTTGCTTTTGGTGTAGGCTTACTTTTAGATTTATTAACACTGTTATTTGAACGTTTTTTGCGCGAAACATTACTTTTATCACTTGTTGTTGGCAGCACGGTAGAGTTTTCGATTATATCTGTTGCCTTAGCCTTTTTGCCTTTTCCTTTTTCGGGCACTGATTTCTCAATTTTCTGACTTACAGCTAATTCACTGGCATTTGTGGTATTGGCAGTTGTACTCACAGGTTCTTCCTTTTTATTAACAGCCTTTTTTGCTTTTGCATTTTTTGACGGCAATATCTCATCCCGATCTAGTAATACATTTTCGGGACGTTCTACTGCCATACTCATACGGCGAGTATTGCGACGTTTTGGTTCTTTCGTGCTTGAAGTCACATCTGGATTTTCTTTTTCTTTGGCAACTTCACTTGTATTTGAGGAGACATTCACGCTGTTTTTACGCTTTTTCCGTTTTTCTTGTTGTTCTTTCTCTTCAATTAAAGCAATTATGTCTTTGGTGGAAAGGAATTCTTCATACTCATCTGAACTCCACATTTCAACCAATTTCTTTGGACGATTTGTCGCACAGCGACGTTTTGATTTACGTTGGCCTTCATCTATTAATTTCTTTATTTCGTCGGGGCTCATTCCAAGTTCTGTTTGTAATTTTGATATATCTTTGCGTGTTTTAGCTCCACCAGTTGACTTTGCTCGTGTAACCTTTGCTTTGGGTTTTCTAGCATTTGCTGGCGGTGTTGCTGTTGTAGAACTAACTACAGCCGGAGGAGATGCTGCTGGTATAACCGATTTCAAGTTTTCACGTTGCTGTTGGTATTGCTTGTGGTTTACCCGACTACTGCCTCCATTTGGAACACCAGCAGCAGGATTAATTTCAACAGCACTTGTAGTACAGTGTCTATCGCTAACAATATCATCGACTCTAGAATTACCACGCAGTTCATCGAAAAGTTGGTTAAGATCAGCTTTGGGGACTGGGGTTTGATCTTTTTGTACTCCTACACTTTTAACTTTTACAGTATTTACAGCAGTAGTTTTGATGGCAGCCTTCGTACTGGCATTCTTAAAAATTCGCCCCATTATCAGAGATTTGTTTTCAAATGTTTTTGCTGTAGCACGACTAGATTCCGAGCTTGATTCGGTGGTATTATTTTTCTGATTTTTATCGTTACTCTCACGTACACTCACTTCATCGTCACAGCTAAGAGAGCCGAAATCATAATCGTCTCTATCAGAGAAACTTCCTGTTGACACGCTATTATTATCCTCTGTCAATAGATTGACGGCAGGAGTTTTAGGCTTCTGGAAAGTAATAGTCTCCTTTTCCTCTAGACCAATGTTCTTAAACGGCCGATCAGGTATAATTATTTTATTACTTGTCTGAGCTTTCTGATGCTCTTCAACTGCCGCCTTAATAATTGATGAATGCATAATGGTTTTAGAGGATGTTGAACTTCGGGTTTCATTATTTTTTGTACGTTCGCTTCTTGTGGGCAACTGTGCATTGCATTCTCTAATATTTTCGGTAACTAATGTTGTAACGTACTCTGGTGTATCCATTCCCTTTGGACGCATTGCACTGTCTATATTTGCTTTTGGCGCCTGATGAGAATGTATTATATGTGAAGACATTTCCGGCGGTGTTAAAGTGCTTTGAATTGGCGAAAAACTATGTGAGTTTGGTTTTTCCTCATTTCCTAATGCAATCTCGGCCAATTCTGTCAATTTGCATATAGTACGAGACTTAGATTCTTGCTGTTGATTTAAATCGATGTTAACATTTTCATAGCCTTTCATTGCAGCCTTTGTTTTAAATCTAGATGTGGTGTTGGTAACAGCAGATAAATGAGAAATTGCTGAGTATGTTGGAGATCTTGCATTTCTGAAAATAATAATAGTTGATTATATGAATATTTGCCATATAAAGATTTAATTGGTTAGATTTTTTTGCTATGTATTTGCAAATATCGCAAAATGGCCTCCGGTAGGTTAGTGTTCTAGTCTGGTAGACCGGGGGTGGTGGATTCGATTCCAACCTGAGGCACTGTATAAGGAGACCGATAGAGGCCTAGGTGTATTTCTTTGGATTTGATGTATATATGTACATCCTCCTTTCAAACTACCTAACTAACTAACTAACTAACTAACTAACTAACTAACTAACTAACTAAATATCGCAAAAAATTGTCATAATATGTTTGATTACATATATTAAAACATTATCTTCAATCACATAACACAATTCAAATGAATAGATTTCATTAGATATATATGAAAGTATGTGGAAGTTTAGAGAATATATCAAAATATACTTCATCAACAGATTTGTGAAGTCATGGTACAGAGACCAACTTTTGCAACCAAGTTCTTTGAACTATATTTCATATTTAGACATCTTAATATCAAGAAATATTTATTTTTTTAACTGAAAATATAACTTTCTGCTGATACGAAAGTAAAATCTTACAACGTTGTCAGTAAAATACGCAGAAAATGTCTAATAATACTGTCAAATTACAAATTTTTTCTTGCAATATTTTCGGTAATGCTTTTTCTGACAACGTTGCAAAAGAAAAATTGCAAGTTCAGACAATTTTAAGACATTTTACTGACAACGTTGTAAGATCTAACAACCGTGTATACAACTTACCTATTGTCATGTACGGGGGGTTTGCTGTAGCAACTTGGTTGATTAATCATTTGCGGATCCCTAAATAAAGTTTGTTGTTGGTCCATCATTGGTTGATGGCTTATCGCATGCAAATTATTATTTGGCAATTGCAGAGGAGCTAGTTGATGATGATTTGCAGGTATATTAGATGTACGCATGGAGGAAGGCTCAATAGTTAAATTATTTCCAGATGGACGATTAACATTAATACTGGGTTGAGTGGATTTTTCCTGATGATTATAGGCATATGAGTAATTAGCATTAATATTACATTCTTCACCCGTGCTTACGGCATTACTAATTCGAGGAGTTTCTGCACTTTTTAATATATTGCAACATTCAAAAAACAATCTTTCATCTGGATTCAGATTTAAACGGGAGTTTCCATTGTATGCTGTATTAACACTTATATTTGCATCATATTCATTTTCAGGAATTTGTTCTTTTGTGGTGGGTTTTTGTAAAGTCTTTGTTGACTTGGGTGTATCAACAAGAGCTTCTGTTTGTTTTAGATCATCTTGAACACTAATATTTATTTCCGTCGCGTTTGTCTGCGCCGTTGTTGTTGATTTGATTGTTAATGAAGCCTGGGGAGATTGAGCTTTTTGTAATGGCGGAACTACAGTAGAATTTATAGCTGGTAACGGCGATGGATTTGATTCACAACGGGAAAGCATGGGAGGTTCAGATATAGTGGATCGTCTAGTAGACCTTCTGGCATATGGACCCAAAGTACCATACGTCTGTAGCTCTTCAGAATTCGTAAGATTCTGAATATTAGAATGTGATTTCGATAGTAAATACTCTTGCTCGGAAACTTTTGATACATGTGCCAGTGTCATATTGTGCTTCGATAGAGAATTTGCACTGTAAAATACTTTTTTGCATAAAATACATTCAATTTTTTCGGCCGACATGTCACGACTTGATGCTCTTTTCTTAGGTTTTCGCGTTAACAAAATACTACGTCTACGACGACGTCTTCGACCACGCCCACGACCCAAATCTTGTGAGTAACTGGTATATACACTCATTTCGTCATCCAAATCCATGTCCATAACTTCGGTATTCGTATTTTCATCGCAAATAGAACCAAAATTCGAACGATCATCATTGAAATTAGGTGCACTTCGAACACTCATTGATGTGGGAGGCCTTGAAAATTTACTATTTGAATCATCCATTCCCATATCGTTTACCATTTCAAAACCATCGTCTTTGAAAGCAAATTCTTCATTTTCGGTTGACATAATTTTTTCATTGACATTTTTAGCAATTTCAGTCAAATAATTGTCTTCGTCCAAATCTCCTATATCCTCAGGACCTGTATTATTTTTTTGAGATAATACCGTTTCTTTTGCAGCACTTGTACAGGTGGCTACTTCATTGTTTTTCTCTCCTTCTTTGTGAATGTTTTTATTAAGACGCGGATCTCTGCTTGAGACGACAGTCTTATTTGAATCATTTGCCACAATTTTGGTAGGTGTTTGTGGAATCTCTTGATTACCGCCGGACTCAAGTGTTACGGAAAGAATACTTGGTCTTAGAACTATAGAAGGTTTATTGACATTTGTAGAGTTCTGGTTTTTGGAATTGCCGGATTGTTTTGCGCTCTCGTTGGATGAAACACTTTTAAAGACATTTACATTTTTTGCCTCGTATTCGTTAAGTTGCCTTTCTATATCAATCGAAAATGATTCTAGAGATGATTTCAATTTACTTATATTTTCATTATCAAGTGTTTTTCCACGACGACGATACGGTCGACGCTTGTTGTTCTTTTTCCCATCGACTGCATCGCTAACTTCCAAAGGATCTTTATCGTTTTCCAAAGACTTTTCATTTACTGCTGAACTTTCAACAACAGATTTATTTTCAATGGGACTAACTTCATTTTGTTTTTGACCTTCAATACTTTGATTATTTCTTTGAGATTTTCCGGCTCGTTTTATAGTAACGCTACTTTCAATATTTTCAGTTGAAGCATTTATGTTATTTGAAGATGATGACGCCACATTCCTTTTGGTACTTGACATTAAAAGCATTCCTGTCAATAATAAATCCTCACTTTTTTCATATGCTAAATTCTCCAATTTCTTCAAGTTGTCTCGACGCGCTTTATCAAGCTTGAAACTTTCCAGTAATTGATCAGCTACAATTGCAGCCAACTCATTTTTACGACGTCGCCTTTGTTTTTTCTTTGTATCACTTCCCGTAGCTGTAGCTGCCACTGATACTGCCGATGTTGTCGTTGACATAACAGAGGTTTGTTGATCGGATTGTGCTGAACTATGAAATCCTGATGAGGTATTATTATTATTGCTCATTTGTTCTAAATCTAAATTAATAGTAGTATTCGTATTCGTTGTTAGTGAATTGACAATATTTTTATTAGCACTATCTTCCACTTGACCAATTGCAGGCATTGCTGTTATCGCAATACATTCTAAAGAAGTTTTAGGTGTCTCTATAACAATTTCCTTGATGGGATTTTCAACAATTTTCACAGATTGCGTTTCCTCGGCTAATGTTTTGTTTCGATTATTTAGGTTTTCGTTAGAGGGCTTATCCACAATTTTCGATTCCAAGTCTAAAGCTTTTTGAACTTGAACTTCATTCTTTGTAGTTTCTATATTATCCTTAATGTTTTCAGAACGTTTCACTGGTAACATGCAATCATTTATTTGAATTTTATTATCTAAACATTTGATGATTTCATTGTTTTGGTTAAGCGTTGATTTATTGGGAGTAATAGGAACAACAGGAGTAATAACTGTAGTGTTTGTAGTAACAACAACAGCTGCAGCAGTATCATCCTGACATTGATTAATATTGACGGTTGAATTTTTAGTATTTGTTTTGTTTAGGGCCGCTGGTCGACAGTCTAAAGTCTTTGAACGCATATTTCGTCGGGCGGCAGTTAAATATTTAAATTCAGCAATTGACTCCTTCGGAGCATTGACATCATCAGTAGTTTTTACTTGATTCAAAGGTTGTGCTTGTTGTTGGCTTTTAATCTGCAGCATTTCTTGAGCCTTTTCAGCTTCTTCATTGTCGAGACTTGCTTTAACAGCATTTATAACAGAATTAATTGCATCATCTATATGATTTATAACTTCTTCATCCATGCGAAGAGTGTTTTTGTTCTTTGTCGTTGATTCCTTTTTAGTGGTGTTACTTATAAAATCTTTGGCATTATTGGTCTTAGATGTAGTTGTGGTTGCGATTGAATTAAACGTTAAACCCTCAACGTTATTTATAGCTGGAGGCGGAACCATAGCATTTATATTTGCCTGTGGCTTATTTCGTTTTTTATTGGCCACCTTAGTGGGCTGCGGAATAGAAGGAGTGGTATTGATAATAATAGCAGGTGGTGGTGCAGGTTCATTCGTGACAACGGCAACTTGTTGACCTGCTACCGGATTACGAACTTGGGGTATTCTCAGTAGATCTAAATTCGAATAGAATGGCTTATTTAACAAAGCTTCTGGTGTTAGAGGCGGTATACCTAAGATTGGTGACTCACTTGGTACACCGAGAGTTGGTTGTGGTGGTAATAATAGAGAAGCCATCTCTATGTGTCTTGGTGGAAAAGGGACAGTGGCAAGAGTTTTTTCAGGGCGTGGTTTTTTAGATAGATCTAATGGTTCCATTTCATCAAAGATAGCAAAATTACGTACTTCGAAGCCACAAATAGTTTGACGACGTGCAGGTATACCACTTATTCGTTGAACACCTGTACAAGACAAGTCTTGGCTTTGTTTCTGCACATTTTTAGAAGAATTGGACAAATTTAAAGGCTCTGCAACTGCATTAGTTGCATTGAAATTCTGCATAGTTATTTGAAGTCCCGGCGGCGCTAAGAGGTGGGCAGGTACAGTTGTCATAATAGGATTCACTGGAGTTGGAATAATATTTCCACCAGCCACAGTGACAGTAGTGGATATTGAAGCGTTTGATGTTTGGGGAACATTTTCTATTGAAATAGGTACTGGAACCTGAACAGGCAAATTTGTTAATGGTAAGCCTATCGGTGTAATATGAGTTGCTGCTATCGGTTGTCTAACATTATCCATAGGTATAAAAAGTGGCATCTTCGGCAATATTCCTGATACAGTCGGAGGCATAACCGGTGGAGGCATTGAAGCGACTACTGTTGTAGGAATTAGATTTGTTGGCCTTTTGTTTTCAACTTGTGCGAATACAATTTCTGGGAGATTTTTAACTGATGTCGTTGTTATACTCTGTTGTGTTGAAGAAATTTGTTGAGACACAAATGTCTTCGGCAATAAAATTTCTCTTGGTACAGAAGTAATCTCAATTGGAGTTATTATTTTAGGATTGTCAAGGGGTTTATTCATAAAATTTGTCATAACAGGAGGTAGAGGGCTACTTTCAGACACATCTGTCTTTATAATGCGCCTGGACATAGCTTTTCGTTTAGGAGTCTTTTTAGGAGAAGTCTTTTCATTATCGGTGTCATCAGCAAGTTTTGGCATAGCAAATATTGGTTGATGTTGTATTGGTATAGGTGGAACTGCAGGTGGAGTAAAGATTTTAAAAGGCTGTGACATATCACTAGCGGATTTTTTCTCCTGTATTGGTCGAATTACAGTATTCTGTTCAGTTTTAAGTTTTTCTTCTAACTTTCCAGTTAACATCGCAATGCAATCACTGATACGTTTACTCCTCTTGACATTTTTACTATTTGTTTGAGTGTTACGTTCAGAGTCAGACATTCCAATTATATTAGTCACTGTTGTATTACTTGCAGCTTTTGTCTGGTCTTGAATTTCCAGTGGAACTTTTTCCTGTAACGTTGTTATATTTCTGACATTTATAACTGACTCGGATATTTTCTTTGTAGAGGTTTCAATGGGATCTGAAATTTTTTTCAATTTTTCATCTTGAGACAACAATTGTTCTTTATTTTGTTTTAAATTGTCAGAAATTAACAGATCACTAGAATTTTGCAATATTTGATCATTAGTTTCAACTTCTGTAGTTTGAACGGACTCAATAGTCTCGCTTAACGTACAATCTTTTACGTTTTCATTCTCTGTTTTTATGCTACAATTATCCACTACATCTGAACTCTCTTCTAGTTTGTTTTTCAATTTTTCATCATTGGTTGGTGGATTTTCATTTGTTAACTTCTTTTCAACGCTTTTGTTTACTGTTGCTTTAATAGCTTTCTTATTTTTGTTATTTCTATTTTTAACAACTTTAGTTTTTATAGTGGAAGCAGTTGACCTTGTTGCCATTTTCTTAGGTTTTTTTAGTTGAGATTTGGTTTTAGATAAAATTTTAGCTGCCTGAGACATTTGACGTACTCGAGTCTTTCTTAGACTATTGTAAATTTTGTGTTTAGCTAATAGTTTAGGTTTAATGTTTTTGATGGATTTCTTAGTCTTACTCAGAGTAGGAAATATTTTCTTGCATATACGTTTCGGAGGTAAATTTTCCAACATTTTTTTAATGGATTCAGCTAAAATGAAACGTTTTTAAAATTAATATGTTATTTTCAATCAAAAACAAATGAATAATAATTTAAAAAATAAAATAAAAACATTTTCACTCTTTAACACCTTAAAATTATTAGCTTTTTTACGCCTTTTTTTGGTGTGTTGTTGTACATAACTTTCTAGAAACAGTTAATCTTGGAAACATTTTATATGTTTCATGCTGGAATAACTACATTAACGTATTCCGTATTCATAAAGATTTTTTTATTAACTTACCATCACTTGGTCGAGAACGAGGTGATGATTTGGTTTTTGTATAATTCGATGATGATACCGCACCTTCCTCGGTAGTATTATCATTTGAAATAGAAAGTGGTTTAACTGCAGTTTTGCTCTTATTTTTTCTCAATTCCAAAATACTGTGCTTATTACAAGGTCGCCGTTTTTTAGATCCGCAATAGTAACGGTATTTTCGTTTCTTCGCTAGTGACCATATATAGTCACCAGAACAATCGAGCATATGACGATAAAGATCGAGAACACCATTACATTTGCGACCACATTTAGAGCAACCGGATCCACTGATGTTGCTATTATTATTGCCACCGCTACTAGTAGCATTTACTATTGGCAACGACCGTGAACTAGTTGCATTTTTCAATTGTCTCTTAAGTCCAGTTGATGATGATGATGAGCTGCACGACTGAATACTGTGAGTTGGCGAGACAACTGTTCCATCTTCAACCAGTTGTAAGGCAGCTGTGGTTGACAATTTTGAATCAATGTCACAGTCTTCAGTACAACTGCTGCTATTCTTTAGACTTGGCGAATTTGTTGCACAACTGTGAAGCACTGATTGCAAACTGTCGGAGGACTCCTCGTTATTGGTAATTTCACGAATAAGTGTTTCATTTTTATGCCAAAACAATCGACGAGCAGCACCACTGTATATCAAGCTGTTGTCGCTATCGTTTCCATAACGACTGAGAGCTTTTTTCGGTATAAATAAATGTCGCAAAAGATTTCCATTTAATAATTCGCGACCAACAACCTCGTAATGAGTCGATAGGATCTGAGAGTGACGAAACATTTTGTGTTCTTCTAAGGATTTCAATTTTTCAAACTTTGCTCCGCAACAAATGCAGAGATAGCATCGAGGTCTTGCCCATTCTCCGCTTAGCACCAATTTTGTGCGAGTATTTTGAGTGTCATAATTTGGTAGAAGATTAAGCATAGACAGAAAGCTTTCATCTGCAAAAGTTTGTGCCATAAAATTCTCCCCGCAGTCTTCACTTGCTATTTGTGTAGGAGCTATTCCAAATTCATCATTCTCTAATTTGATGATGGCCTGTTCGTTTTGCTCAAGTATAATATGTGGCAGTAGACGCATGTCTAATATAAAGTTTAGTTGATCGTTAAGTCGCTGTTTTTCCTCTCGCGATGAATCGGCTGAAGTGTCTGCAGCAGTTGCGACATGATGCCAGTGATTATCTTCATGAGTTTGGTTAACTTTTTGCTGTTGCAATAACTCGTGCTTTTGACGCATGGTCAATTGGGTCCACATATCTAGTTTAGAAAGATCGCGCAATCCCAGCATGGGATGTTTCATTTTCTTAACAATTTTTCCTCCCTCGTTTATAAGCTTAAATTTTTTAACACTATCCCACTTCCATTTCCACGAGTTCTTAGTATGTGGTCGACGAATCTTGGCAGAACTTGCATCGCCACCAAATTGTTCGGCAGTCAATAGCGTAGGAAATGCTGTGATAGCAGCAAGACTTGTTGCTGCATGAATTTCACTATCCATTGTCGTAACAACAATTGGGCTTTTGACTAGTGTACTTCGTATTTGAGGTTGATGGGCGTGACGCATCAGAGATGTATCTAGTTCTTGGATCGAGTTACCCATAATTTTTCCATCTAAATGGAAGAGTAAATTGTTACGTACATTCGAAACCACTTCTTTGTAAAAGTTGTCGTCAAATACACACGACAATATATCATTTCGTGTGGGAACACGAAAAACAACGTCTGCAGTCGTATCGCCGGAAAATCCACCAATGGATTTTATTGATTTGCCGCGTAATTTAGGAGAACAGGTGGTGGAGGAGGTGGAAGAGGCAGATATGGAGGTAGTTTGGCCAAATGCAAAATTATTTGATGATGTGTGATTCTGTTCGGACTTGAGGAGCATTTCCGGAAGTAATTTTTCCCTTCGCAATCGAACACCTTTACGGTTGTTCGGTAGACGATTTTGAGTCAATCCCAAACGGGATAAAATTGGCTCTTCCGCGCCAATTACAGATGTATTCGGTGCTATGGCAGTGCTACACTGAGACGTCGAACTAACTGTACCAACGCTATTTCCACTGACATTCATGCAACTATTTAATGATTTTTGAGATCGCTGCTGTCGTTTTAATGACAACTTGCTTCTTTCTCCGATAGTTAACTTGTCTATGGAAACTAAAGAATCAGTATCATTGTCCTTGGATTTACTGCTGCTTTCATCGAAAGCAAATGGTAATGTTTTATGAACTACTTCCATGTGCTTGGATAATTTAGATATATTTTGAAATCGTATAACACACGTTTTGCAACCAAAATATTTATCTGTATGGCAGTCGGTTAAATGAAGAAACAAAGAACTTAATTCCGTTGCTGGTAATATAACTGGTTGCAACGGCCCTTTGGTTTTCTGGCAAAAGTTGCAACCTGGAAAATGTTGTGACCTAATGGCTGACTTGCGTTTTCGCGAAGTTGAATTCGATTGTTGTTGCAACTGAGCATTTCGGCCACTGCATCGGCGGTCCTGTTGCAAGCAATGAAATTTGTCGACGTGTTTTAATTGCATTTTATGAGATGAAAACTTCCTATCACAGTATAAACAAAGATTCTTAATATTCGACGCAGATTGTTTTGATATGTTGGCATCTTCCTCTTCATCATCGTCGTTATCCAACGTTTCCTCTATCATTATTTCATCAGATTCCTTTTCATTTTCTATTTTCGCTTTATTTAAATTAAGCTTCTGTATAATCTCATTGATACGATCTAAAGGCAAACTGCAGACAAGTGTTCCCTTACAAATTGGAGATTGTTGTCTGTAGTCATCATCATCATCATTTTCGTTATCATTGTTATTATCTTCATCATCATCATCGTCGTCATCTTCACCAACTCCTCCAGTATTTTTATTCTTCGCCAGTTTATCAGAGGTATCAGAACACTTTTCTACTTCGTCTGACTCAATTTTAATATCATCAATTAAGTTTTCTTCATTGTTATTGACTTGTGTCGAAAATTTCGATTCCTTTTGTGTTAATATGCGTTTTGTGGATATCGATGTGGGATTTGAAGCTTTACGACGATTGTTTTTTTCTTCTAAAAGTTTTAAACCATCTGAACAACTTCGAAGACCAAAACGAGACATTTTTATAGATTTTTTTCACGTAAATTTTTTGGCGGATGTTGTTATTACAGAAGAGAGAAATCTAAAAAGAGAATAAATATATTATTTTTATATCACATAATTATTACAAAAAAGAAGTACTTTACTAATAATAATATAACATTAGCGGAATAAAGTCTTTATAGAATATAAGACTTTTCGATTTTATTATAAACAATTGTAGCATAATTGCCGCAGTTTACAAGGCCACGTCAAAATATATGAAATATGTACATACATATATACTGATCTATAATAGTACACACATGATCAGCAATATTCTCGGTTCTAATTTTATATATCCTTCTTGTATGTCTGAAAGAAATTATAGGCTACTTTTTGTTGCGAAATTTCAAGTAGGTGATATGCATCATACAAATTATATATTCAAACAGAAACATTCATGTGAACATTTGGAAACATAATTGACGGTCTAGCTCTTCGACTGTGACCGATAGTGCTTTCATTGGGAAAAATTTTCGGTTCATACAGCTGTCGCTGGGTTGGCAATTTTTGCCTGCAGGGGGGTTTTGCATCCCTCATATAAAGAAAATATGAAATTTTTGTAAATAGGAAGCTGTTAAAGCTAGAATACCCAAACTTATGTGAATTAAATACAAAAATTAGTATATTTGGGAAACTATTAGATTATTAGAATTCTAAGTTATATTACCTGCAGTAGTTGTCATATCTCCCATATGAACTAAATACATAAAACGTATATCTGGGAAATTATTACAACTAAAATCATAAAAAAACGTAAAGTGTGTTTTTATTTATATTGTTCTTAGGACAGCAAAGCACACTGAGTATTGCCAATTCCATATAAAATTATACTAAACTATGATTAAAAAATTATAATTAATTCCACTTTAAGCTTAATAAACATATTTGTTTTGACAGTGTTGTTGCAGAATCCAAGTCAGAATTGTTATTTATCAGAATTAAAAACTGATTCTGATTTAAGTTAATTGATGTCATACTTTACAAACGACATCTTAATCACATCAAAAACGCGATTATATATTTTTTTGATCATATAAACCAAATATTTCTCTTCAAATGAATACCAAGTTAAAAGGGGAAAGGGTTGTAGATAAGTCACTGCAAATACCATATTCTACACACACCAAAAATTATAAGCACGGAAACCAAAAATATGCTCTAAACATTTATAACGTAAATGTAATAAAATAATCAATATTCATTCATTTTAAAATATGCACTAAAAAATTATAATATGCTCTGAAAATTGGAAAATATGACTTAAATATGCTGCTAAAGTTAACGCTAGGAAAAAAACTGTTATACTCTTTCATCGTACTTTTTTATACTCTATGTGAAATGTATAGGTAGGATTTGATTTTAAAAAAAAAATTATAAAAGTTATAATCCTACTGTACACTGAAAGAAAATTCCTTTGGAATTACATACAGGAAACTGAGTGTATACATTGTGGTCTAAGTGTGTTTTTTCGGAATATATGTAGTATATATCTTAAATTCAACCTAACCTAACCCAATAATATCGTAAGGATTAAAAATAAAATAATGTTATCCTAACTTATAATTAATTAGCCCAGCAAAAAGCACTTCTTGAATAATAGTACTAATAAACTTAATTTTATCCGACTTCCTAAATTTAACCTATAATGTATTTAAAACATTTAAAATAAAATCAGATTGTTACTTTTATCAAAAGGGATTTATGTGTAAAGAGCCAAATAGACTACAAAAGCGGCTTATTTTACGTTTGTGCAAGCCTGTTTTCTAGTGTATGCAGTGTTTGTGCAGTTTGTACAAAAATCAAAATTTTTGATTTTTTTTGAAAACATATTGAATTTTTGTAATTTTTTTCAAAATTTACATTTTTAAAAAATTGACATATGTGCCTTTGCAAGTCCATAAAAACGCGAAAAAATCGGTGTTTGCACTGTTTGTGTGGTGTGTGTAAAAGCATCTAACCAAGACAAATACGGATGCAAGTTTTTACAATAAGTCCTTATATTTGCCCTAAAAATATTTAAAATACCTTCCAAATTATATACGAAACAAATAGCTCGAACCAATGAAACAACCTTTTCGAATCATCAAATTTGTACTGTTTCTTTTATTTTTAATTCTTGCATAAACACATAATCTCTAAAAAAAATGCTAACGTTAAAATCATTAAAATCGAACCACTTTGTCATTACTTGCACATTTGATTGATTTTTGCTGGATAAGTCCTGCAAGATATGAACTAGTAATGTTTACAAGACGATTTATGGACCCTGTTCTTACATATCATGAGTCTACATTGGTAAAAAGCCTTCGCGTGTAAAGTACACAAACATCTTGTGCGAAAGATAAAATTCTTGATAATAAGAAACGATTTTAGACTTCAGGGCAACACCCTCGAAAAGGGAAGAATGGATTACATCCGACCAACTGTTTGAGGTGTTTTCAGTATTAATACACAATAGATACTAGTTCAGGTTACAGTGCCTACATTGCTGACATGGTCATTAAATGGTCATTCGGAATACCCAACGATAGTTCTGGGTTTAAGATATATTTTAGCATTGGTATATTGGTCATACGGTGTACTAGTGCCTAGGTCGAGTTGGACCAAAGGGTTAAGCCTCCCATTGGAGGATGGCTCCGGCACAAAACTAATCAGTAATGGAGCAGTAAATTGGATTGTAGGGTATCAAACTCTACCGGACTTTTGCTTGCTATGTGGAGCCGCCATAGAGGTAGTATATAACGTACTATTGTCTTCGATTACAGGTTATCGATGCGACCAAAGAATTGAGTAATATGTCATCTATTCAATTAGAATTTCAATGAAGTTACATATCCTCAGTCATTTTATTTACTTAAAAACCCTAAAAGTGTAGTTATTCTGAATAAAACAGTAAAGAGTAAATCTGTGGTGGTTATTTTGACGATTTTCTTTATTGGCCGATAAAGTTTTGTAATTATAAATTAATAAAATTAAACATAATATGATCCATCTTTTATAATTGTAAGTTTTTTTAATTCTATTATTTAAAAACATATTAAACTACTATAGGATATTTGCAAAGATATAAAGTTATAAGTAAAGAAAAATAATGATAATGTATAGTATTTAGTGACAATAGCAAGTAACACCATCAACCAACTCAAAATGTGACACATACACAATGACTGTAATATTTTTTGTATTATAAAAGTAGGTATAAGGAGTTCGAATAAAAATGTTTGGTTGTATAATGTAACAAAAAAAAAACGAAACAAAACAGGAAAAATATTCGACAAGAAACCAAGAAAACTAACAAAAACCAAATAACTCACAATTCCACAGCCATTGAAGCAATCATACAACACAACCAACAATCGTTAAAATCCAACTAACCAACAGTGCTTCAACAATAAAAACAACAAAAAAAAAACTACAACAAAACTAAATAAAAAAACGCTCGTATATTTATTCCATCTACTCACTCATACTGCAATTGAGCAGAGTTGAACAACGATTAGTAGGTAGTGAAAAAGACGAAGAAGTAACTTACATACAAAAAACAGCAGGCTGGTGGTCAGGCACACAGGCTGGCAGTCAGGGTAGATGGTGGCGGTGGTGGTGATGTTGGTGGTGGTAGTTGCAAGAAAAAATCTTCTAATTATTGTTGTTCTTATTATTTCCGCAAATCAAATTGGATATAAACAAAGATAATGCATCAACAACAAATGCACCAGCAGCATTTTAGTAAACGTATTTTTCTTATTGCACTTAATGAATTTTTAAAATTTTACTTAATTACAAAACGACACTTTTTTAAAATTTATTTTTTATTTTTTGTTTTCAATATACAATTTGCGGAATAGATGCTTACACCATCGATCGGTCTTTTTTATATACATACATATAAATATATCCAACAAATTGCACTGATAATTCTTATATATTATAATACAAATTTTCACTAAAGCAAAAGGCGCATCCACCTTAGCCCAATGTAAAGGAGTACAATGAAAAAGTGAGCCAACTAAATTTTTCAGGAGGTATCCAAGTTTAGCCCAAAATGTAATAAGAATATGGTAAAGTTTTGGACGATGTGTACGTGCATAGTAAAATATCTTACAGAGTTTAATAAAGGATATATGAAAACTTTGATTACGATTATGGGCGAAGGCGATTTTTCAACCTTTTTTTGTTTTTTTTTTATTTTTTTTTGTGGGGGGAGCTGCTGCGAGACGTGCAACGAAATACTTTAACTTTCAGCACGAATTTTCATCAAGTTTTTAGGGCAAACAACTGCCCATGCAGTGAAATCAATTCATCATTTATTTATAACAAACACTAAAGTATATTTTTTTAATAACACTTGTCTTTTTTTAATGTTTAATAATTCAGAAAATTTATTTTTCTTTTTCCATCTCTGTGAGAGAAAATATTTATGTACTCGATTGAACTTCGTCAAAATGTCGACTACATTATAGTGCTGCCATATTAAATTCAAGTCAAAGTTGAGTAATTAACATAGTTGTAGTTTATTGGGCATAATAAAATAGTATTAAATACAATTTTCCAATTCAAATCTAAGAACAAAACAATTTTGAATAAATCTCATTTGAATGATATTGTAAAATGTGCTCATGAAAATATTGTTCTAAAAATAAAAGTAAACTTGATGTTTATTAAACATATCTATTTCCGTAAACATTTTTATTTATAAATGACTTGATAATTTTAAGCATGTGCACTTTTCCATCTATCGAATTTGTGATTAATTTAAAAAAAATCAAAGAAAAATTAAACATGAACTTCCAGTTTCATGTTTGCGATTTCTTGTTCAAATTAAAATTTTACTATTCGACTCAACAAATATTTATAAGATTGCGAAAGAGCTTTTTTGAGCTCTATAGGTAAAGAAATTATTTTAAAGTCTAGTTAACTATAAATTGAGAACTAATTCCATTTACTTAGATTTCTATAATTCATAAAAAATTTTGAATAATACTCGCATAATGGGTTTATTTGCTGTTTAATGTGATTTTGTTATTCTTTAAATTGGTGAACAGTTTTATCTAATTAGATGTTGGAGAAATATACTAACAAGATATTAAATTTTAATATTTTTATTTTAGTTGAAATTGAAATCCATAATATATAAATATTTTTAAACAAAATATCAATACAAAAAATGTTAATTTTTTTGTATCAATGTATAGGGGAAACAAAATGCTGCTGTTATAAAATAAATAAAACTAAATGCACATTTTGTAAAAAACAATAATTTAACAAAAATTTATATAAGAATTAGCGCAAAAACCAAATTCTATTAGCAAATATTTTAGCAAGATAAAGTTTGTTAAACAATTGTTTCACCAATTTAGTCTTAACCGTGCTATAATGCTAATGAATGGTGTCTTAACCTAATAGTTTTTTTTATTTAAACAAAAATTTTATGTTTAGCATGGTAAAAATTTGTTTAATATATATAGGGGGTTACTACCGTGCAATTGTTAAGACAACTTTGTCTTGCTAGCAAACGTCATTTAAAATTAATTTATTTTATAGAATTTCGTTTTAGTCCAATTAAAATTAGTTTTATAATAAGTTATGATTATTTACAAAATACACGTTTAGTTTTTTTACAGTTGTTTTGTCGACTTTTTGTAAAATGTGTTTCGAAATTCGATATCATATAAAAGAAAATTATAACGGAACGCTTAGCCGGTATACATACTATTATAAGCCGCCGACGAAACATTTATTATCGAACGTCGTTTATGTGTGTCGTCGCAGGGCTTCGCCTGATACTATTTTAATCAACTTTGGTTTATGCCGAGAATTATTTTAACAAGTCATTGAAAATTTTGCACAGTTCGAAGAAAATAAATTTGTTTTGTTAGTAAATATAAATCAAAAATGGAAACTTTATTGCAAGAAAAGGTAATATCAACTTAAATTAATAAATTCTAGATTAACAATATTATTTTTCAAATAAGGAGGAGACATTTGACTTTAAATTGAAAGATGCCCACAGTTCACTGGATGAATTGGATGTTGATGACTTGTATGTTCGCTACAAGGTAATGTACTGTAATATATTTCTGAATAAATAGGCATTACAATAGTTTCTCTTATATTAGAAATTACAAAAAACGCTAGAGTTCCTGGAAGTTCAAGAAGAATATATCAAGGATGAACAACGAAATCTGAAAAAAGAATATCTTCATGCTCAAGAGGAAGTGAAACGCATTCAATCGGTACCTCTTGTAATTGGTCAATTTTTGGAAGCTGTTGACCAAAATACTGGTATTGTTGGTTCCACTACTGGTTCGAATTACTATGTTCGCATTTTGTCAACCATTGATCGTGAATTATTGAAACCATCTGCCTCTGTTGCTCTACATAAGCATAGTAATGCATTAGTTGATGTACTTCCACCAGAGGCTGATAGTTCGATCTCAATGTTGCAGCCGGATGAAAAACCAGATGTTAGTTATGCAGATATTGGTGGTATGGATATGCAAAAACAAGAAATAAGAGAAGCTGTCGAGTTGCCTTTGACACACTTTGAATTATATAAACAAATTGGTAAATAGAACATTGAAGGACTAGACACTGCAGTTTCAGGGGTTAATAAAATTTATGTTAAATTATAGGTATTGATCCTCCCCGTGGTGTTCTTATGTACGGACCTCCAGGCTGTGGCAAAACTATGTTGGCTAAAGCTGTGGCCCATCACACAACAGCATCTTTTATTAGAGTTGTTGGTTCAGAGTTTGTTCAAAAATACCTTGGTGAAGGTCCACGCATGGTCCGTGATGTATTTCGTTTAGCAAAAGAAAATGCACCAGCAATAATTTTTATAGATGAAATTGATGCTATTGCTACAAAACGTTTCGATGCTCAGACTGGTGCCGATCGCGAAGTACAGCGTATTCTCTTGGAACTACTAAATCAAATGGATGGCTTTGATCAAACAACTAATGTTAAAGTCATTATGGCAACAAATCGCGCAGACACCTTGGATCCGGCTCTACTTCGTCCTGGTCGTTTGGACAGAAAAATAGAGTTCCCATTGCCCGATAGACGTCAAAAACGTCTAGTGTTTTCGACAATCACTTCCAAGATGAACTTGAGTGAGGATGTTGATTTGGAAGAATTCGTTGCTAGACCTGATAAGATATCGGGTGCTGATATTAATGCTATATGCCAGGAAGCTGGTATGCATGCGGTTCGAGAAAATCGTTACATTGTCTTATCGAAGGACTTTGAAAAAGGTTATAAAAATAACATCAAGAAGGATGAACAAGAACACGAATTCTACAAATAAACGTTTTATATATATTTATTTGTATTTGTAACTATTAAAATAATAAAATATAAGCAATTGTATATCAATTTGCAACATAAAATGTAATGTAAATGTACAGTTGTTTTTTATGTCAAGTTCATATTATATGTAGCTTGATCATCATATTTTGTGTTTTCTAAAATGAAAAATATGGAAAATTAAAAATTAATTACATGTTTCACAAATCTTAGTTACAACCAAAGTAAATTATAATACTTTGCTAACAAGAGTTAAAAATTAATAAAGTTATGAGCAACGAAGTACAATACACTCAAAAACAACTTTTTTGTTTGACCGCATTTTTCAAACAATTAAATCCAAATTTTAGTTCTTGAAATGAACACCAGGTGTATAATGTAATGGTTTTAATCGAGGCTAAGTAAATTTTAAATGTCAGCAGAGACCAACAGATGGTGTTATTTTATATATAATTTTAACTTAAAGTTTCTATGTGTGGACATTTATGAAACTTCAAAAGAGAATTAAGAAAAAGTTTCTCTGCGAAAGTTTCCTAGTGTGGACCGGCACAAAGCAACTAGCAAAATTACGAACCTAAATCAAAAGCAATGTCAAAAAATCCTAAAATTACGATTCGTGCGTGTCTTGCTACTTCTTTTTCTAGGAAGAAGATGGAGCCCGTGGCATTCGTCATCGTAAACAAAGAAATCTATTTTATTTATTAAAATTTTTTTATATATAGGTTAGGTTTTTTAGGCTGAGGCTTTTATAATTATATGTATGTATACAATGTTTCATTATTCCAAGAGGTCTTATGGGATTCTCTCACCCATATTTTTTGATCAGCTCATGGCAAAACTAATAAGGTGAAGTGATTTCAACAGCTGATTGTTTTTTTTTTCCATGGAAATTTAGCTCGAAGATGGGGTCTGGGTCTTTAATATAGAACCCCAGCCCCACTTTATCTCCCAATTTAGAGCCATTAGTGTAAAAACGGATTCCTACTGGTATTTGCTCTAATGTTCCGCTTGACCGAGATATTCTATCTGGGATCAGCGTTTCAAAATTTCCGACATATTCTGTGTCTGACCAGTTCGCATAAAGTAAAGAGCCGTCCCCTATATATCGACCAACACCGATGTGCCTTTTTGAAAATATCCTCCTCAGTGTGGTGCCTCCATTTTAATTTCCGGTCGCGGATTACACCTAAGTACTTAACTTTGTCTGTCACTGATATCTTCTTGCCACTGTCACTGATATCTTCTATCTGCTTTTTGAAATCAGTTGCTTTCGAGAAGATCGCTATTTAAAATCAGCAAAATCGGTTCATAAATAACGGAAATATGAGCAAAAATCCGAGACAACCTCTGAAAATTTCATTTAAAATTTGAGATTTTTTATTCATGCTCAGACACTGCTAAACGGCTGGTGCGATTTTCCTTAAACTTCCACTGTGTCTTCCAGCACCTTTTGTTTTGGAATTTCAAGTAGGCGAAGTGCTAAGCCCACATACAAAGTTAGTCTTAAAAGTTACATATCTCATAAAATGCAACAGCTAGAGCCCAAACAACTTTGACATCCATATATTTGTGGACAAAATGGACGGAATGGCTATAGTGGGCGTAATACCTTAAATATTGAGAAAATATTAAATCAGAATATCCTTGAAAATATTATGTTTAGAGTCCTCAGAAATTTGTTTATCTTGGAAATTATTAGGGTTAGAATCTTCAAATTTTGCACGAAGAACATTAACATCCATGTTAAAATATTGAGTAATTAGTAAATGCCAATGGGGGGAGCGGCACCTCCCTCTAACTTTAATATTCATTTAAACAATTGGCTGACTTCCATCTATAGGGGGCTTGGTATCCTCATATAAATTAAACAGAAAAATTCGTATATCTGAGAAACTATTAGAGCTATAATCTTTAAATTTTACATGAAGAACTTTCGGACTGTCAATGGGGAAATTTACACCTCCCATATGAATTAAATACAGAATTTCGTATATCTAGGAAACCATTAGATTATTCACATTTTTCATAGGATACATTTAAATCTTTATTAACGTTTGGGAAAATTGGCGAACTTGTCAATTTGAATGGCATCTCATTTTATATATGAAAAACTATTATTGTTAGAATTTTCAAAATCGTTTAGTGAGTTTTTTATATAGCTTTTAGTGTAGCACAACACGCTGGGTATAGCACTACACAAAATTTTGACACATCATATTACTTGTGTGATCGTGTAAAGCGGGCTTATAACACGAAAAAAGTGTTAAACCGGCTGCCACCGAAATTTTAGTGCTAGCCGCAGCTGTCGATTATGTTTGACGGCTAAGGTCTCTCATGATTATCGAATACTTTTTGCTCTTCTAAAAGTAACTGTTTACATTGTAACGATAAGAAATATTCTGACAATACATAGTTTTTATTTTGTGGCTTCTTTCTGTTTTTATACACAATAAAGGAAAAAAAATTAAAATATGTACATTTTAATTAAAAAAAGTTATTAAGTGTTTGCAAAATTAATTAAAAAGTTTAAGAAATAATGATTAAAATTCCATGTAAAGCGTATTTATGCTTGTGGTTGATAGTATACTTTGTCCTTATTGTTACAAACGATGCAAAATGCCCTGAAAAGTGCCAGTGTAAAAATAACACAGACTCTTCATGGAATTTACGTGTAAAATGTGGGGGTTCTTCTGATGAATATCTATCTAACTGGCAAAGTATAGACTTTGAAGAGGATGCAGTTAATGTTTTTACTTTGTAAGTTTTGTTAAATAAATGTATTAGGGAAGGGAGTTTACCGTATTAGTTATCATCTACTTTTTTATAGAGATTTAAGCAGAAATGGTTTTACTGGAATCGACAAAGAGTTTTTTCGTAATCTAACAGAACTAAAACGTCTTGATTTGTCTTTTAACCAGATCAAGGTAATTGATAAATCAACTTTTGGAGATGCTACAATAAGCGTAGAACGTCTTAAATTAGCCAATAACTCTATAGCACATATATATCCAGGCTCTTTTGATCATTTTCCAAATCTCAAACAACTGTAAGTATAACAGCTACATACATATATGTACATATAAAGGAGTCCATTTAATTACATTGAAATCTGTAGGGACATATCTAACAATCCATTAGCATGTGACTGTGATCTAATTTGGTTAGTAGGATGGTCAAATAGCCATCTGGTAAAACTGCAACCTGGTCCAAAATGCGAATCGGAAGATTTTAAGGGCATTTTGTTAAAGAAATTAAAAGTGGGTGTGGATTTGTACTGTGAATCTCCACACCAGCCTCTTTTAGAATTTATACCAAGGCAAAATCAGGTAAGTTATCAAAGTGATTATATGTAAGAATTATAAAGAACAGTTTATTTTATTGCACTTAGGTTGTATTTGAGGGTGATGAGTTAGTTCTCAAGTGTCGGGCTCCACGAGTTGCGGTCGGAGTCCCTCATGAATCTGAAGATCTACCCACCAAAGCGCACGTATTCTGGGGCTGGTCGGAAACAATTCGTACTCAGAACTCTACAGATGACATTGTGTATCACGATCCCACCAAGGTCCTAAATGATGTACATTTAGAAAGTAAACACACAACAGATTCTGGAATTCTCAATTCAATCTTGCGTATTACCAGTGTTCGTCGCAATCATACTGGAATGTTTGATTGTACGTTGCGGTCTCAGCAAGCTAATTTGTCACACGCAATAGCAGTAATTGTAATTGCCAAAAATACACAATACTGTAAGGCTATAAACGTTCGTACAAATAAGGGCAATTATCATTGGCCCCAAACGGTTCGTGGACAGGTAGTAGAACAACAGTGTGTTGAAGAATCTGATGGCGGGCAGATGGCTACCTTTCGTTGTCACGAAAACGGTACATGGGTAGATCTTAATACAGAAGTATGTGCGTATGTTAGTCCAACAACACGTGTCTTGGAGCAGTTCGCCAAAATGAACTTAACACTGAATAAAGCAAACGTTTTAGAAATCGCACGCCGCTTGCACAACCTAACCCATACAATGTCCAATCTAAGACGTATTAAAGATCCCATGGATTTGGAGTTTGTGGCAAGAACTTTAGTGAAATATTTAGATTTTATAACGTATCAAAATGAATTGGCACATCTACTTTTGGATATAGTGTCACAGCTATTACTCTTGCCGTCTAATACGTTTTATGAAGCGCAACGTCAATATCAAAGCGGTCTTAAGTTGCTAGAATGTGTAGAGGCAGCGTCTAAGCAGGCATCTTTACATACGCCGATAACAGAAGATCACGGAAATGTGCAAAATAATTTAGTGACGATTCCACGCACGTTTTTTGTTGATTACTTTAGTATTCGACCGGAATCTTTTGCCGGTATATCATGCGTTTGGGTCCGTTCTTCAACTTCATCGTCTGCTTCAACCACAAGTTCATCTTTTGAATGTAGTACTTCGAATGATTCATTTCCCTCATTTGAGCGGTATATTGATGCAGCAATTCAAATCCCTGTGAATTTGCTGTTTAGTGATAAATCGTCCAAATCCGTCATAAAATTAATGGTCGCCGTATTCCGTAATGCAAATCTACTACCTCATTTGACAAGTAATAAAAGTGTTGAACTGTCATCACCAATTATTGCAGCGAAAACGGTTCATGAAAGTGACGATAGTTATCAGCAATTAAATGAAGATATTGACGAAAAAAATCAAATTGCAATCATACTTCGTGTACATCCGTTTCATGATGATCGAAGTGCACCGATACCAGCTCGCTGGGACGACGAAAGGCAAATATGGTCCCCGGAGATGTGCCAACAGCTTTACCTACACCGCGGTCTTTTAATGTTCTCTTGCAAACGTTTGGGGTACTATGGACTGTTGCAAAGATCGGCTTACTTAAACGATTTTGACAGTGATCAAGCTGGAGCCCGTTTTCGATTTTTGCCCTATGCAATATATATTGGGACGGCAGTACTCTTTCTCTGCTGTTGCATTAATATTGTAACATTTCTAGTATTTGGCAGAGCCATCCGGATAAACCGACAGCAGCGACATACATTTGTTAATACATGGCTGGCTCTAGCACTTCTTTGTCTCTCATTTACTCTGGGAATATTTCAGACTGAGCGGCAAGATGTGTGTCGTATGATTGGAATGCTCATACACTATTTAAGCATGTGTGTTTTACTATGGCTGAGTGTGAGTCTCAGCACTATGTACAAACGCCTTTCAAAACACCATCGTGTCGTTACAGAATCGGACCTTCCGAAGGAAGCGCGTCTGAAGAAACCTATAATGGGCATATATCTCGTAGGCTGGGGTATTTCCATGATGATTTGTGGCATTAGTGGAGCAGTGAATATAAATGAGTATGCTGCATACTCATTTTGTTTCCTCCACAATGGATCGGCAATGAATGCTATGCTTGTACCCGGTGGCATATTACTGATTTTTCTCTGTATTCTATTTTTAACCATATACTATCAGCTCAACCACAGAAGTTCAGTCGCAAATATGATGCAAAATCACCATCAATTTTCTGACAATACTCAGGCCACGGAGAACATTGATATGGATTGGTTGGATACAACGACACAAAGCAATCCTCCGGGAAGACGTACGAATATTAATGCGAAAAGCTTAAATTTGGATCAGTATACCAGTCTTACACTAAGCAATACTGCTGTTAGTAGCATAGTCGATGATTTCGAGCGTTCCAATTTGGCACATTTAAGAGCCCACTTTGTATTCTTGGTCTTCTTTGTAATTTCATGGTTCTCTGCTGTAGCATTTGTAATGCACTCGGCTCAGGGTGACGATGATCTGGGCCACATGTACTCTGTGTTGTTTGCTATAGCATGTTGTTTACTCGGCCTATTCATGTTATTATTTTATACTTTGACTAGAAATGATACACGGCAACAATGGAGTCAAAATCCATGTTGCGGACAGGATGGTTCAGATGGGCCCTATAATGAGACCACTTATAATGACGGAGTTGCTCCGGTTGCTAACAGTGTATTAGCTTATAAGCCCTCATATGAAGCAGGAAACAATTCTGGAGCTTCTCGTTCTAATTCTCAATGTTCCAAACATCGAACGAGCAGCATACGGAATGGTGGTGGAATTGGTGATGCAACTACCCAACATCTGTTGGCGGTTTCTTCTGCTCCGGCTTCCGCATCAATAATTAACAATCAGCATATGACAAGTGGTACAGGAATTGGGCTTTCACATGATATTCCAAGTGCTGAATTATTTTACAATCCTAATCAAATTAATGTTGCTCGGAAGTTTTTCAAGAAACAAAAGAGATTGGCAAAACGTAACAATTTTGAGTTGCAGCGGCAAAAGGACAGACCTGATTACGGAGGGAGTGTTGGGGCTGCTGACACTGCAAGTGATATCTCATCCACAACTGGCAGTGGTCATGGTTACTCTAGACGTCATAATGCGATGACTCTTAAACTGTTAAGCAGTGGAGTGGGTAAAGTAAATAACACGAACATCAATTACAAGCCCGACTACAATATGGGTTACAAGAGTCATAATCACCATCCATTAGACAATTTTGATGACGTTGATGATATATTTACCTCTTCAAATGTCTCAAATATAGCGAACAATCAAAATAATCAAAATTCTTTACGGAAACGAGCCAATATATTAGCAATGAATATTTACACCAATATTCCAGAAACAATGGCTCCGCAACATGAGATACACAAAGTAAGAGGAGGCGGCAGTGCAAGCTCAAACGTTGGTGGGAGTGGTGGACGTTTACTCAAACCTTTGGAGGAACACCACGAAGAATTCGAGGAAATTGATAGTAGTTCACATGACGAGAACATACCACTTTACGAAAATACTCTTCAAAAAGTCAATGTAAAACCATCTTCCAACAATATATTTAATACATCGTTTAATTCTGCTGCACCTTTACATTATCCCACTACATCCACACCGAACAAATCTAAGGCTCCTGAACTAAAAGAAATTGATGAACTTACAGCTCAACAAAAGTTATTACTATTAGATCACGATGTTGAGGCAATGAATAGCATAGGACTGCCATCCACAGCTGTCGGCAACAAACAAGACTTCTCCTCAAATGTCCTTGATGGCCGGAACAGCAACGATGAGATCCAGAATAATGAGGATGATAATGATAAACCAAATCTGCAGCGAAATGAAATCTATGTGTCGAATTCTTTGCAAATAACAAATCGTGTGGACATTGAAGATGATTTTGCAGCTGTCCTCATACGTGGCAATCAACAGCCAAAACATTCGAAATCATTAAGCAATTTAGATTGTATATATGGTGGCGTAGTTGGAGCAACGAAAACTATTAGTGACAAGTTAGATGCGATAAACGTTTCGTATGGATCAGATAGAAACTTGACACATATTGGAGATGTAGAAAATGCTACCAAACAAAGGTGTCCCTCTCTCTGTGGAGTTATTAACGACAAAGAGTCAGTAATAACCCATCGAGAATTGCACTCTTCAACAAAATCACTGGAGACATCAGCTAGAAATTACTTGTCAAACAATAGAAATGACACAGATGTCAACGTGGTAGAAGGATTTCATATGACAGGAACGTGCACGCGATCGGCCAGTCCCACAAACGAAAGCGATTTGAATTACCAAAATTCGGAAATCAGTATACGTAGCCATGGCTTGTATGCACCACAAGCTGATAATGACCTGACATTGACCGACGACTTCCGTTATCAGTCTTCAAATGCTAGCGAAGCTGACATGGGCTTGAATGACTTCGATGATGAATTTGGTGCCTTTGGCAGTCATAATTTCACAAACGATTTAGATGGGAATGACCACGATGACTCAACTGATCCTATCGATGCACTCAACACCTCTATTGACGAATTATACGAAGCAATAAAACGACGAAGTCCTCTTACAACAAAATTACCACAAACAAATCAAATGACAGGAGAAAGTCCTTATAGTGAAGTGTCTACACATTGTCCAGATGAACTAAACTCTTTAACCAGGAATGATTCCCGTAACAATGTAAACAATGATGATGGCTCAATTTCTGCGATAATTTTACCATCATCATCTTCGTCTTCACTCTTGCCTACAGCATCAACCGCTTCAACAACTACATCCTTAAATACTGTGTTAACAAAATCTTTTCGCGAGAATCTCATAGATGACGATAGCAGTCAAAGTAGTGTAATATCTTATATAGATCCCAAAGTAACAAAAAACTCACCTAGCTGAAGTCACTCTGCAATATTCGAACTAATAATTAAATTTAATATAATACTGAGAGCAAATCAAGACGCTTTGGAGCATAAGGCTTAATTTAGTGATATATTTTAAAGTTAACGTTCCATTTAGTTAATTTTACGTAAAAAAAACTCAATATATTCAAATACTAACCAATAAAACTGAGACTCAGTGACTTTCATAGGTAAAAACTAATAATAAAGTTTTAAAATCTCATTACATTAACTTCTCAATATGTATGTATTGGTTAGAATAGAATTTATTATACATTCATAATTTGTAAGTAACCTTTTCATAACTGCTCCTTATTATTTGGATTAAGCGTCGATTATAAAAATTTAGTATATAATAACTGATATTTATAAAGTATGTATAAGTCTATTAAATTATATTACTCTTAAGTTTTTCTACTAGATATAAAAATTCTATTGTTATAAGTTAAGCATTAATTATTGTATTATGTACAGTTCCATTTTATTTGTCGACTGACTAGATTTTTTTCAAAGAAATTTTGAATATGTTTTCTCTTAATAAAATTTCCTCTCTCTCTCTCGTTAAGAGTTGAAATATGTAATTATACTCAAATGAAACTTTTTTTGTAAATCTTTTAAAATTTTTAAATATTTCATCCCATTTATTGTATGTATACATTATTGTTTTATATACGAAATCTGTGTTTTCATCCATCGTGAAACAGGCATGATGATTGTGTAAATTAATTTAAGAAAAATTCACACGACATAAAACAACGAAAGCTAATAGTTTCTTAAAGCAATTTTGTTGTATTTTCTAAATACCTATGTATTTATAATTTTATAAAATAAAAATTTTTAATAAATGTACAAAACAGAAAAGATTTACTTAATTGAAAATGTGTAAAAATATAAAACAAAGAAAAATAACCGTGAAAATTATTAAGGGATTAACAACAAGTTACTTCATAAGCGAGTGCACAACAGCATTGACGTTGATAGCTTTTAAATCGGAATAGGTTTGACCAGTGCCCACAAACACAATTGGCTGACCTGTGATGTATGTCATTGATATGGCAGCGCCAACTTTATCGTCTATCGTATCAAACTTTGTTAGGACAATTCCATCGATAATGTGGGGATTTTCGTCGGAAGAATAATCGGCAAGGGCTTGATTAAATTTAACCAACTGATCTACGGCTTCATTACCGACTAAAGCTTCGCCAACAAAGAGTACCAAATCGGGATCATTAACTTTAATGAGTTTTGAGAGGGAGCGCATCAATGGCTCATTGTCTTGCATACGACCAGCAGTGTCCACCAATACAACATCGATACGCGTGTCATTAGCAAACTTAATGGCTTCCATCGCTATACCGGCGGCGTCTTTACCATAACCTTTTTCATAAAGTTGAACCATAGTGCGACCACCATGCTTCTCTGGCGGATGGAGGGCATTTAGATGTCGTGTGTGTGTACGCAATTGTTCCACTGCACCGGCACGGAAAGTATCGCAAGCAGCTATTAAAACACTGAAATCGTTCTCAATTAGCCAAAAACATATTTTGGCTAAATTAGTGGACTTTCCCACACCATTAACACCACAGAAAATGGTAGTATATGGTCTGTTGTTTCGTTTGGCTTCGAGGGCATCACGTATAATATCAACGCGTCGTTTTGGTGATAAAATACGGACTAAAGACATTGTTAAAGCATCTTTGACCATAGTTGCCACTGAATCAAATGTGCCAATAGATTTGCCTTCCAAACTAGAAGCGACAGAGTCGCAAAGTTTGCACGCAATATCGGCAGCAACATTCTTGGAAATTAGGTGATCACGCATTTTGTCTAAAGCTGCCTGCAAATCCGTGCGTGTCAAAGTTTTTCCACCTACAAAGCCCTTGAAGTAAGATAAAATGCCCGATTTTTTCTTACTATCTGAGACAACTTTAATCATAGGTTCGTCATTGTCAGAATCAACTTCATCGTCATCACTCTCTACTTCCAAATCTCGTATACTTCCCTGCATTGTGCCTACAATCTGCAAATGGAAATAGATCACACATTAGCATTTAATCATCCTAAATTTAAAATAGCACTTACATTGTTTTGAATATTTTTGTATTGTACGTCGTCAGCATTATCTCTTGAACGATCCAATACTACAGCATCCTTAGAGCTTCCACCCAAATCCCAAACTCTTGGTTTTTTGCCAGCTTTTTCCTTTTCAGCTTTAGTCTTACTCTCCGGTTGAGGACTCTTTTTACCTGATAATTTTTCTCTTAATTTTTTGCGATTTTCCATGATAATATCTTCAGTTGTGACAGTTTTCTCAGCTTTTGGACTCTCCACTATATTTACTTTCTTTGTATTTTCACTTTTTTTGTTATCATTTGGATTTTCAATCATTGAAGCTACAGTTTTCTTTGATTTAAGAGATTCATTAAAGGACCTCATAGCTTTCGGAGCTTTGCTGTTTTGTTTGGCCGAGTTCTCCGCCGATACTAACGCGGCTCTAAACTCGCTGTCAAATTCATATTCGACACCATAACGTTGGGAAGATGTCAATACATCACCGAACTTATCCATAAATGCAATCTGCATATCGCTTAAAAAACCATCGACGTAGGGCAATTTTATAACTTTCTGATAAACAACAACGTAAACCAATTCAAGTTCATTGTCCAATTTAAATTGTATAGCCAAGTTATCCTCCTCAAAATACTTTGATTCTGTATTACGTTCCTGGAGTAGTAAATATTTTTAGTTTGTTTTACATGTGTACATACTACGTACTATGTAAGTGAAAGTTTCACTATATATTTTGCACTTTTAACTTCGAGCATGTAATTTATTTAAAAATAACTTACCTCTAATATAACACTACGTATCAAACTGTTTATATTTGGAGTTACATTTTGGTCCGTAGAATTACATTTCCATAAAACTACACCACCTTTTGTAAAAACTACTACATAGTCCAACATTTCGATCAAAAGTTCGGAACAAATTTAAAATCTGTACACGTCACAAGTCCGATTGTACACGTCGCAATGGTCACAGATTATTGCAGTCCTTAATTATTTTACACTTTGATTAACAAAATCTTCACATAAATACTTGATTAAGAAATCAAAATTAAATTTATTTTTCAAAAGATCCAAAAAAAGAATATGAGTGTTTACAAGATTATTTTTATTTTTTTCTACTTTTACAACCGAAGAGGTAATTGCTGCTAAATATCTTAACAAAATGCAAATAAAAATTTTTGTTTTGACATTTGCCTTGATTTCTATTGAATCAAAGTGTATTCATTAAGCGACTGCATGAGCAAGCAATCACTACCAAAGTATATTAATAAAGTAGCGACATCTCTTGTTGTACAACAACATCTACAACAACCACATGTATTTTGTTTTTGGAATTTGTTTCAATTGTGTCAAAATCATATGGTTTTTGTTTACAAAATTTAACAAAAATTTCATGAACAACAATGTGTAGAAAATATAAAAACATAATATTCATAAATTTAATTTTAAGCTAAATTTAACAACTTGAAGAAAAATATTGAGTCATGCAGAAGATGACTCTTTTGTGACCTGTTGCAAGCGCAATAATAAAAACTCTTCCAACACTGAATTTTTTTCCCAATATGCTATGAAATTCGTTGAACATTGTGGCAGATACGTAATGGTATGGGATTCTTGTTCCTACTTTGGAACATGTTCTATATTTCGGAGTGAGGGAAGATTGAACTGTAATTGTCCAATAATTATACTTAAAGATGTTATACTGAATGGGAAATACATAGCACTTTTTAAGGAAATTAGCGACTTTTGTGTCGTCATAACCTAGCGTCTTTTGGCACCATAGCTAGGCACGTCATTTTCCAAAAGTTCTATATTTATTAGAAAAGTTTTTATTGCGAAAAGAAAATATTTTTACTTTAAAAAGTAATGTTATTTATTTATAATTATATTGTAAAATTTGTTAATGTACACATATGGGAAATTCTCTTTTTATTTTAGATTTTAGGATTCAAAAAAATGCTTGATTAAAAACTGTGAGGATTTAAATTTGTTTATGCATATATTTGAATGAATTTTCTGATTTTGCTATAGACCTCATTAATAGCAACCTATAATAGCTACCGATTGATCTTTATTGTTACCATTTTTTAATTAGCGGTTCAGGTGTGCTTCTTCGAATTATTTAGCAACACAAGAAAAACACCACGTTTTCGGTGCAAGAAAAATTTTGATGCAATTTCTTTAGCAGTTAGCGTATCCCTGCTTATCTACCATTAACTGCTATTTTCATTTCTAAGTTTAAATTAATTAATAATTTATAAAACAGTTAAAATGAAAATCTGTTCGGTTAATTGCAATTTTGTAAAGACATTTTATATACACATGAATGAAATTTTTTATACTGCATTTAAAGCAAAAACGTACTTTTTCGAACGGTTTATCGATTTTGGTATAATCATTATTGTCAGCTACCGTTTGATGTTTAATGTTACCAATTTTAATTAGCGGCTTGGGTGTGCTTCATCGATTTCTTTTGTAAAAGAAACCCCGCGTATACAGTCCATGAAAGGCCTATATTGAATTTTTTTATTGCACACCAATGTTTTCTAAATAAAGATTGATTATTTATCAGAGCTGTAAATGAATCTTTCATTTCTGATTTTAATTCGTTTACGAATTTCTTGTATTTCTTTTCCATTTTTAAAAGATTTTTTATTTTGAATGTTTTGTTTAAAGGTGTTTTACATTATGTGATTTTTTATTAATAAAATGTATTATTTGAAAAAGTATTGTAATGTGAAACACTAATGTAATTTGTATTATGAAAAGTATTGTAAAATAATTGAAATTTTTTAACAATTAAAAACGATTTAATATTGTTTATATAAATTTCAGTTTTTTTTAATTCTGTTTTATTTTATTTATTATATAATAATATAATATAAAAAATGTATTTTCTCTTGAACAAAATGTCTGGTTTGAATTACAGATATAAATTTATTTTCTTTCCTTTATAAAAATTTATTATTTTGTTATATAAATACATATGTATGTAATTTCATATATATCAATTTATTAAAAAAAAATATCAAATAAAATAAAAAAAAAAAATAAAAATAAACGAATTCGATTGATTACTGTGGGGGCTTGAAGTAGTATAGTCTTTAATTGACATGATTTTGTTAAATCAAATAAGAAAAAAATTATTAATTTTTTAATTTTTTACATCGGTTATGGAAAAAATTGGAAACAAAATTATTCTCACGTTTACATTACAAATATTTTTAATACATCTAATAGACAGGACGAACAAAAGTGCTGTATTTAAATAAAAACTCTAGTAAGGGAATAATGTTTGTCTAATAGGAAATCTATACCTGACAAATATTTATTACAATAAACATCAATTATATGTTAAGAGAATAACGTATTCATTAACTGGTTTTATGACAATGTGACGGCATATGATCTTTGTTGGGTCTCTTAGTAGTTGGTCCAGCCGGTACAATGGTCACTTAAAGAAAGTAATACAAAATGTATGTCATACAAATATTTGTAACTGATACAATTAAAATACCTTCTGTTCCATTTTGATGTGTTTCTCTCTTTTACGCGTTACAGAGAAGACTGGTGTCGGTATAATTGTTATATCCTTTTCCAGATCAATAAGCTCTAAACTGGACATTTGGAGGCTGTAAACTGGTCATTTGGAGGCTGTAAACTGGCCATTTGGAGGCTGTGGTGGTTATAAACAAATGCAATAGCTTTTGCTGATAAATTAAGTACCTAAAAAATACAAAATTAATTAAATATTGTGACATGTTTTGAAAGTATATAGTAGAGGAAATGAAATCTTACCCTTTTAAAGTTTAATTTTGAGCATCTTACTGCCTCCCATAATTTTTTGCTTGGATTTCTGAATTTGTAGTCTTTGGTTTAAATGACGAACTCGGAAATGGATTCGGCATTTGAAAAAGAATGCTTTAATAGCATCTGGCAAGTCCACACTCTTACTAACTTCGATTAACCGATTTTTAATCTGGCTACAGTAGGAAATTTCCAGTCCATTAACTTTGTAGAAAACCGCTTCTAATTTCTTTATTTGTTCAACAAATGAACTTGATGGCTTCTTCAGCATTCCCTTCGAAACTTGATCGACCCAGGTATACGAATTTTCTTCAGACTCGTATTCTTCAAGTTTTAGCTTTCTGATAATATAACCAGCAATATATTCTAAAGCGTCGACATGAAGAATACCCATATCATCGTAATTCGTACCCTTTAGGTCGTCAAGCTCACTGGTTTCTGGCTCTTCCCAATCCTCCTCAATTTCGCAAGGCTCATAAGGCACTTTTGGATCACTTTCCAGAAATGTACCACTACAATTGGAAGTGCTGAGCCATTCGGTGGAGTCATATCCAACATTCCCTGTCCCACTAAGGTGTTCAGTATTTCGAGCTAAAATATAATATTATAAAAAAATAGAAAATATAAACAGTGTTTTGGAAATATACCCAAGATGTATTTCCGAAGTCTAAACTTAAAGTCCTTTGGTGAAGGATGATCATTTAGTCCTCCTTTGCTGCGTATGGCACCAAAAAAATGTTCCAAAACATCTTGGTTGAGGCGGCTGGTACATACATATGTCATTTTGAATTTATCTTTGACGTAGTCATGTAACATTGCCAAAGCTCTATTAGACATAAGAATGCCTCTTTGAAAAGGCTCTAGGCTTTTCTTATTTGGCACAATTGGGGAGGACATTATTTGGTTAACTTTTTCTAACTTTTCGAGCTGTGCCGTCAATGCTACGCCAAATGGTTCCTTAAGGAATAATTTTGATAAAAAATGTCAATGAATTATTGTCTATAATTTACCTTGCCGGGATAACTAAATGTGCCTAAATTCGAATTTAAAATATCGAACCAGTCGTTGATGAGTTGGACGAAATCAGCTGTGACTGTAGGCTTGTACACGTCTAGGCCAGTTGAATAGCACCGCCGAATTGCGTTGGCTGTGGTGTGCGAAAACAATTGTGCCGCCAATTTTACCTTTTGCCTTCCTAAAGAAATATAAGTATAAATTCGTTAAGTGAATGTACATTAGCGTATATTTTTTACCAGGGCCTTTTACAGACAGGTGATCATCTTTCAACTTAAATGTTATTTTCACGTCAGACGCAGACGTGTGCTTCATAACATCAGCAATTGTTCGTGGCGTTAAATGTTCATTATCAATAATCAAACCGGTGTCTATGAAGTGATTTCGTACCAGCTTCAATAAGTGGGGAGCATCAGCAAACGTGAACACTTTTTCATCTTTATTTGTAGGGCTAACAAACCATGGTCTATCTGAAGAAACAGTAGGTTAATTATACTAATAAAAAAGATTCTTTAAAATACTATAAACATATATTTTACTTGCGAATCTTAAAGCTTAATATCGAGACTAATGAACTTATGTATAATAAATTTTGAAATTAGCCGAAAGTTTATGATAAAATTTTTAAGAAAAATGAAATTGGGAATGAAATTTGCTTATATTTATTAGCCTTAAAGGCAAAATATAACTCTTATTTAATAAATTAAAGGAAATTAAAATTAGAAAAATAAATTATCTTATTTCTACACAGAAAAAACTGAAAATGAGTTTTAATTATCAAAATAATTGTATCAAGCAAGTTTTGCACCTATAACCAAAATGATGATATCAATTACCAAATTTGTAAAAAAGTAAAAATATATATTTTTTTTCCAAATAATGAATTAATCAGAACAATAAATGTCAATAATTGAGACAAGATTTAAAATTGATTAATTCATTAATTGTATAAATTAAATATTTAATAAATATAAAATTGATTTTTTATTAAATTATTAATCAAATAAATTAAACTGTTTGATAGAGAATTTTTTATAAATCAATTAAGATGGTGATTCAAACAATCAAATTTATTATCGATTACACACAACGTTAAAGGAATACTAGACCTTTAACAATGCGTTCAGCATTTTCAAAAATTATCACTTTATTGACACAATTTAACATATAAAGTGTTTCATAAATTGTAAAGAAACTTGAATATTATATGCCTAAAATTTTATGGACTATTTAAGAATTATAAATATTGCTAGCACAAAAATTAAAAATAAAATATTTAAAAAAAATCTAAAATGGAAAAGAAGGCCAGAAAAAATTTTTCAATCAATTAAAAAATTAATTGAATTAATTAAAAATTTAATCAAAATTTTACACTTTAGTTTCAAACAGTTTCAAAAAACGAGATAATTAAGACAAATAAAAATTTGTTTAAATAAAAAATAAAGAAAATTAAAACATGTTAATTGAAAATAAACTACCGATAATTTTTTCTGTGTATGAACCTGAAAATCTTATTTCTATGAACCGTAAGGTAAAATCTAATTACAAACTAAATAATCTTACATCTATCATGAAATATTACTATAAAGCTGTAATTCAAAAGATTTGAAAATTTTTATTTAGATCTTAACAACGAAATATTAACATTAAACCATAAACCAATATTGTGGGTAAAATTAACTTGGAATGAAAACGAACTTAGGAAGTAAATCTAACTATTTAATCTTAAAAGCAAATATTAAAAACTAATCTTAATATGCTAGATTTACGAATAATTACCCAATTTACAAAACACAAAATCCGAATTATGTTTTATGGAAGCCGGTAAAAAATAAATTGACATTATAATCAATGTCATATGATTCGTCTTTGCGCAAAACAAAAAAAAAATATAAAAAGTTAAGAACTTTAATTACATGAAGTATATTATTATTATTCCAAAACTTACCTATGGTAACGCCTAGATCTTTCCACAACTTACGGTTTGTAGGTCCCATGTCGCATACTACAGCTACAACAGGAAAATCGACTTTGTGGAGCTCCTTTATTAAATCGAACAAAATGTCTTTCGACATTTGCTGATCATAATCAAAAAAAATCGGCTGTTTCCACGATTTTCTTAGACCACGCGCCATAACCACTTGCACGTAGTTTGCTGGCTTTCTTACTCTGTCTCCAACAGCGTCATACTCAAAGGTTTCCACTACCTTCATTTCATCGAAAGACAGAACGCACGCTTTATCCTCAACCTTCAAATCGGATATGTGTCGCATAAAGTCAATGGCTGGTTTTATTATGCCTTCCGTGATGTTGACTTTGCGACACCAGCGCTGCAATGTCCTTTCATGAGGTAGTGGAAACCCTTTATTGTACAAGTGCTTGTACGCTCTTGGGCCAGAGGCGTGCAGGCAAATCGCACTCGATATGTCCTCCCAATCCCATTTAACATATCCTGGAGACTTCATTTTTTTTATTTGGCCCTTTGTAAATATTGACCCCATGGACTCTATGGCAGCATTTGCTTTGGAGAGCTCTAAATTAAGGTCTTTTATTTGGGTATCCAACCTCCGTACTTTTTCCAAAAAGCTTCGCCTATCGACCGTATAGTCAAGAATTACCGGACTAAGGATTGAATTAATAAAATATATATTAAAAATAACATGGATAACATAGTATCCATTATATTCAAACTTCACAAAAAGCATATGTTCAAAAAGTGCTAACTCATTCTTGGACCAAAATCAGTTTTTGATGGCAAAGTATTACTTCCCAGCAAAAAATAATTGATGTCATACTTTACAAACGACATCTTAATCACATCTAAAAATGCGATTGCATACTTTTCGCTTTTATAAACCAATTATATCCTTACAAATGAAAACACAGTTAAAAATGGGGAATGAGATGTAGAAAAGTCACTACAAACAAAAATTCTTTTCTACATCTTTTTCCACACTTTTTTTGCTGGGTTAATGCATGATCCACGTCCGATATTAATTTGAAACCAAAATTGTGATTTGAAATCAAAACTAGTATAGATTATGAAATTGAATGTATGTTAAAATTGAATGTATGTTAAATTCTATAGCTGGAGTTGAAAATTCCGAAGGAAACAGATCTTCTGTGCATTCAGAATTGGAAAACATATGTCCCACCTCCAATGGAGCTTGTAAATTTTCAACCGGCAACAGAACACCAGTAGAGCCTTTGTTAGAATAGTTTTGCCGGATTTCCGTGCAATTTTGTTCAACTGCTGCTGTTGAAAATTCCGAAGGTATATTTTCGGAATTAAAATGATGCAACCTAAATAGTAAATTGCTATTTTTAATTTGCAATTTTTGGGTAAGATAAAATTTAAAAGCAAATGTCTTAGAATGCTGGGGTCAAATATGGACACACATTCGCCATACTTTACCTTTACGGTATGAACAAATTAAAAGTTAAAATGATAAAAGGTGTATAATATTTAAGAATAACCCAGGAAAAATTTCAGAACTTTTTCTAAAAACAACTGGTGCTAGAACGAGTGCAAACAGAACCACTTCAGATTCTTATACAACAACCTTGAAACTAGTGATGTCGCCACTACTTCTGGAACCCGTTCCTCGGAATATTGTTTTGGTTCTAAAATACTTCTAAAGAGTTTTCAAGGAACTAGTTCTTTGACACTAGTTATACATTGATACTACACTAGTTCAATGGAATGCATACTAGTTCCGAAACAACTTCTTGGAATCAGATTAAAAAAATGTCAAATTCAAACAAAAATCATTGATTAAAGAACTAGTTCCAGAACCGTTCCAAAGAATGAGTGTCGACTCCATAACGCTTCCTCAGAACCAGTTCCGAAGATGACAATTTGGAACAAATATCATTGGTCTCAACGCCAAAGTATAACGAGTACAGGCTATAAAAATGCCTGTACTTAAAATATTTAAAATTTTTTTTTATTTTTCTATTTGTTAAAAAACCCAGTCAAATTTTGAGATAACTTAAAACTAACTCATGGTTAACCACAAATGAGTCAGAGCTGACTCAAAAGCTAACCATTTTGCTTGTACTTTTTGCTGGTACTTTTTTCTCCCTATTGAAGTAATAAACATTTTATACTAAAAAGTTACAATATCGTAGTGGTAGCCCATCATTACCCAGCAAAAAATAATAGATGTCATACTTTACAAACGACATCTTAAACACATCTAAAAATGCTATTACATATTTTTCGCTTTTATAAACCAAATATTTCCTGATGTAGAAAAGTCACTACAAATAACATACTCGAAGTACATCAAATTTTGGTGAAATGTCATTGAAAGAATGTGGTTTATTTTTACATCCAAATATCGGATTTTTACTGCTTCTAAAAATAAGATTAGATATAGTTCAAAGTTGTCAAAATTGAACAACATCCCTCTAATGACACGCTAATATAAAATTCTTATGTTTTCACCAAATTTGGAAGTACTTCAAGTATGTTATTTGTGGTGAAAATTCTACTTCTTTTTCCTCACTTGTTTTGCTGGGTAAGTATTTATTCATGTGTACAAGTCAATACATAAAACATTGTATATAGAATGTTTTGTATTAATTCAAATTAATTGTTTGCAAAAAGTAATTGGCTAATTAGTTATATTAAAATTTGAAATAGTAACATGATGTGTTATATATCACTAGAGAAAATAACATTAGTGAAATACTTAATAACCGATTTTTAATAATTTTTTTCTAAAACCCTACGTTTTTGAACAATATTTATTGGCTCATTTGAATATTTGAAACTTCTTTATTTTTATAAACATTTTTAAAAGATTTTGTAATGTGCATATCCGCCGTTATTCGATATACATAACTTCGAAAATTCGAGGAGATAAATAGTTATAAAGATTCTTAATTAATGTTAAGGAAATTTCGGCACAAGCCTTTTTATTAATTCCTTCAGATTAGTCTTCTTTTATGTCATACTGTCTGCCCGACTTATACACTTTACGAGAAAGAATATCCAATAATAAATAAGTGAGGAGATTATGGAGGCTGTTCCAAAATTTTTACATTCTGGCTTCCAATACATCTTTTTACAGCGTTGGTGGTATGGTATGGCAAGGGTACAAAGATATCAGAAAATGTGAAAAAGCTGTTTCTAGTATGGCCTTACAATTATTACAGTTCATACTAGATGAAAGAAATTAAAGTTCACATGTTTCATAATATGAAGTTGTCCCCCACATCATCCCACTTCCCTCACAGCAATGGAGACAAGTCAGTTAGAGTTCATCCTTTAAAAAATCATAAAAATAGTAATTATATCTATCTGGACTTTCTAAATCAAACTTTTTTCATCCAAAAAAAACAAGGTATTGCTTTTTATAACCCATGTGTTCACGTGCAAACTGAATACGTTTTTTTCTTTACGAGTGGCATTTTTAAATTTGTTCATCTTTTTAAAGCTTTGCCTCTTCATACAATACGTTTTACTGCGGCTAGGCTTTCTTTAATTTTGGTAACGGCATCTGTTTTTGTGAAAAATTTTATGAAATCTCTTATTTTACTTTTGTTTGCTAGCTTTTTACACAGCTTTGACGATGCATCCATACGTATAGGAAAGCAGTCTAATATTCATTACTTAATAATGATATCGGTATAAAATTTGTCACGAATATATTTTGTATATATACAAATCATTTTGCGAAATATTTTCCGGTTCGGCCCATAATTAGGCATAGCTTCATTCCGAAATGACTTAAACGCACAAAATTCAATTCATTGCAATAGAGTAAACAAAATGTTTAAGCTTTCACATTTTATACAATTAAGGATGTTTAAGTATTCGTAATTCAGCTCCATTATCGCATAAGGGGAATCAGGCAGTCCTTTTTGCTCTGCCTTCGACGTTTTACGTTTCAAACCGCATTGGTCAAATGTGTGACGTCGAATAACTGTACCGAGTTACGGGTTTTTGAGATGCATGTTGACCATATGCAATCGTGTTAACTTAACCTAAGTTTAAATTTTGATTATGGTAGAGAACCAAAAAACTCAATTTGATATTCTGTCCAGTCGTACTGGAATAATTGGTGTTGGCGTTATAATCTTTCGATTCGGCCAAGAAGTCTTAGCTGCAGGTGCAGCTAATCAAACTTAAAGTACAAACAAATAAGGATAAGAATAAGATTTAAGATTCTTTGTAGAGGAATATAGCACTCTATCTTGTTATTATATTTACATATATATTTCCTGTAGGTTCACTTGTTGTATGGTCAATTATTTTGGGGTACACTTATCAAAATGTAAAAATCACATGTTCTTACCTTGGTGTCTCATTTATGAAAAGGCAAATCGAAGGAACAGCATTATACACTAATTCGGTTTTCGCACCAATTTTAATGAACGAGGATGAATGAAAATGATCCATGCAAATTTTTTCAGTTTTCCCGAATTCTTTCTGGCAAGCTTCGCTCCACTTCTTCCTCCTCCGTTCATCTTTTGGAATGGAGAAAAAACTTCCTTTTGATAGATTGTCTTTTTTTTTGCAAAGGCAGCAGCGTCTCATTGTTTACAGCTTGTTTTTTTTATTTATTCTTTTAAATATATATTAAAAATATGCTGCTAATTTTATTTTTCACTTTTTTCTTTTATTTCTCTATTATTTATTTTTTAGCACTTTGACAATTAAAAATTACTTTTTCCACTTTTCATTATTTTTTCAACTTTTAGCAAATAAAAACCAATTAAAAATGGCTCCATAAACAATTTTGAAAGTTGTCAAAATATACTTTGACAACTTGCTTAAATTACAAATTGTCAAAATACAGTTTGACAACTTGCATTCATTATCGAGCTTTAAAAAAAATAGTCAGCTGTTCTAGTGATGCTACTGTATTTATATACTTTGATCACTACTTACAATTTTTTTTGTAGAGAGTTTGACAGCTAAGCTATAGTAAATATATATAGAATAAGAGAACCGTTTGTGCGCTCGTATACGCCTCTACATATGCACATTTTTAGTATTTTTTGACACTTACTTTGAATAATCTTTCTTTACAAATACACTGAGCAAAATATGATTATTTATTCAATACATTTAAAGTCGATGTTAGACGATTATGGCATGCCTTTTATACCACGTTCACATAATACAAATTCGTAATTCACGCTTCCATAAATAATATAAAAAAAAATGCAAATAAATAAAAAATATATTATGTGTATTATACTCATTTTTAAAATTGAATCAAAGTTGATTTTCAATTTTACTTTCCATCTCCTATTTGATTAAATTTTGCTACGAAGAAATCAGCTGGTTATAAAGTCAAAATTGTAAAAATTCATAACTTTAAAAAAATCGACATTTTATAATGTCTATATTAGACAATTATTTATTACGGCACTTGGCAAAAAGTCGGCAGAAAATGTTCAGTTTTTTGTTTATGTTAAGGCATAGGGGTAACAAAATTCTAATTTTACTGAAATGTTATATTTTTTAAAAAACAATTAAAATTAATGCACGGTTATTAATGACGGTTATTATTAAGACAACGTTGTTTAATCAATTTCTTCGACAACATATAACGATATAACGTTATAACGCTAATAAATGACGTCTGTATCAGTTAACTTTTTATCATGATAGCAATTTGACGTTTATTTTTTATTAATTTATTTCTTCAATACAGCAATACAAGTTTTCTTTTTAGAATTTATTGTTAAAAGGACGAGTATTAAGTATTTTTCAATTGTAATTTGAAAATTCATATCCTCTTTGTATAAAAATTTGATGTTATTTGCCTAAAAAATGTTTAAAGGATAATAATGAGTCAATCTCGATAGAAAAAATTAGTTTAGATTTCTAGAACAAGTGTAAATCAATGAAATATAATTATGGGATGCTTAATCGATAACATTAAAAAATATTAAATAGAGTAATTGATGAAATGATCCAAAAAATTATTAGAAACAAGTAGGAAAGTATAGTCGGGCATGGCCGACCATATAATACCCTACACCATGAGTATATTTTTACAATTTTTACTTTTATAAAATTTTTATTTTTTGTAAAGAAACTTTTATGTTTAATATTACCATAATTCCAAAATATTTAAGCCATTTATTGATAAAAAACTAAAATTTCTAAATGAGGCTTTATATAGGTCAAATATGGGCCGATCCTCCGTAAATTTGGGAAAAGGATATATTTCTAAATAACAGCCAAAAAATATGCTTGGTCCAAATTTCATCAAATTATCTTGAAAATTGCGGCCTGTACCTTGCGCACAAGGTTTACATGGACAGCCAGCCAGCCGGACAGACGGACGGACATGTCTTAATCGACTCAAAAAATGATTCTGAATCGGTATACTTTAAGGTGGGTATTGGACCAATATTTTTGTATGTTACAAACATCAGCACAAACGTATAATACCCTCCCCACTATAGTGGTGTAGGGTATAAAAACGCATTGAATGGTGCTTCAAAATCTTTAACTACCAAAGGGAAGCGACTTGTATCCATGGAAAACCTGATTTATCTTCTCCAAAATCCGTAGATATCTAATTTAGATATTTTAAAATAGACGTGGTTATCATACCCTAAGATCAACAAAAACAAAAATTTTCAGCTAATACATACACTTATAAATATTTAGAACCCAAATCAAGAATAACTATCCAGATCCTAATACGCTAATACTGTATCTTATTCATAAAATAAAGCATTTAAAATATGAGGTTGAAAATCAGGATTTTATCATGTAATAGTTTTATAGTAGTATATGGTGATGTCCCCATACTCAGAGTGGCTAGGGTGATACTTAGTGTTAGATTCATTGAAAATTTACACAGTACTCACCAGTATAATGGGGTTTTCGTAATGTAGTGTTTGTTTATCAATACAAAATGACCAAAAACATAGATAATTTTTGTTATAATATATAGATTTATACCCGACTAAACATTTTTATCTCCAAATCCATTGGATATCTAATATATCATGTATCCAATTCAAGATTACTTATTATTTTCGAAATTTAATCAAATAAACGATAGATTTCATATTAAGTCAAATATTGATAAATTCTTATAGGTACAGTAGTTTTCCGATTTAACGACCATTCAATTCTACGAACATCGCATTTAACGAACAAGCTAATTTTTCCTATTGACTACCTTAAATAACGAACAAAGCTTGTTTTTTGTACTCTGTTTAACGAACTAATATAAATATTATTATTTAAATTAAGATAAAGTACATTTATCAAAAATAACAAATAACCTAAGTTGTAGCAAGCGGTGCTTTTATACCCAAAACTGTAACTCATTCTGGGTTCTTATTAAATTTTAGTTCGAAGTATCTATGTCCGTCCGTCCTTCAGATAATGACTTTAACGCTCAATACTCGCTTAACAATACGAGTACGCCGAGTACTAACCGATATCTCTAACAAATTTAATGGGAATCGGTCCATAATTGACCTTACCTTCCATATCAGGCCCCCTTAAGAAAATTACATCAACGCTCATTACTCGCTTAAAAATACGAGTATAGAGATGAACTTCGAGAAATAACTTTAAAGCTCATGACAGAATTAAAAATACAGCGATTAAATTCGACACAAATATGGTTTGAAGGTGGGTATATAAGATTCGGAATTTTTGTTTTGTGCTATTTTTATTAAAAAAGAATTAATTTTTATAAAATACATTTAAAAAATATTTTATGTACCTATTTTTAATTATTTTCCTACCAAAAACCCACGTTTTACTTAGTACTGCATATAACGAACTTTTCAATTTTACGAACAGGCCTGACAACATATGGATAACTGACTGTATATAGGATAACAAATCAGTTAAGAAATGTCCAATGTCGTTCCTCTACTAAAATATCTAAAAATGTTATTATAATATATAGGAGTAATAAAAATATTAAATTTTATAAAATAATGCAGCAATGTTGAAAAAATAACAATAAAAACCCTAAAAAAGCAAAATACTTTATTGACCTAAAAAAATTAACAATACGTTTTCATTTTATCAAAAATTTCGTTAAATAATATCACGATTTTACATTTTATGGTAGAAAATTAATATATATTCTTTAAAAAATACAAAACAAACAAATAGTTTTATTATGCTGTAAATAATTTTTCAGATAAAGTTTTTTCTTAAAATTTATAAAATTTTACATAGGCAAATTACTTAATTGATTCACTGTATAAACATGTATTAGTTACTGCCGGTCCACACTAGGAAACTTTTTTTTGGGAAACTTTTGATTTTACATGAGAGAGAAAGAGAAGGGAAGAGAGATGAATGATATCTCTCTCACGGTATGGAGTTTCCCGTACTCGGAAACTTGTTTTGTTATTCTTCTCATTCGTACAACAACAAATCAATGCAATTAATACGTAGTTTCTGAAATAAAAGTTTCTATGTGTGGACATTTGGGAAACTTCAAAAGAGAATTTAGAAAAAGTTTCCCTACGAAAGTTTCCTAGTGTGGACCGGCACTTAGTAATAAAAACTCTGAATTTACAAAAGGACTAAAAACTAATAATTATATGTTACAATCCAAATCACAGAATTGGATCCCCAGCAATAAGTTCAAATTTCTAAATTAAATAATATAGAAAATGTAGGTAGGTCCCAATCCGCAGTATTACAAATAAGCATACGGTAAGTAATAAATATTTGTGTAATATAGACATGGGGTTATGTATGGTCGTCTTTCCGACGTTTTAAATTAACGATATGGTCTTTTTAGTTTTAAAATTTTGAAATTTATTATTATATATTTATTTAACCGAGCACTTATGAGCCATACATGGATAAAAATTTAACAAAAATGTGGAACAATTCATAAAATTAAGTTCATTAATAAATTATATGTACATATACATATGTATGTATAATGAAGTATAGTTTCAATTTAATGTTTAAAGATGTATATGATAGAGCCCTGCATGAGTAACTCTATTTGCTACACACAATGAGTGACTCATTGTTTTGCACTCAACTCATTGTTTGTTTAGAATAGTATTTACAAAGTTTTGTTATACTCAAACATTGTGAGTACTATCAAGTGAATGTGCAACTACATTCAAATCGAGTGAGTAAACAATTTGTTTATGTTAAAACAATACAAAATAGATTGTTTGAATCGAATGAATCGATTCAAACTTTTTCTTGAATAAATGTTAAAAATTTTGAATGCTGTTAAAACTAGTTCCTGTGGCCTGAATTCGCTGAAATTTGGTAGTCTTGAGTACAATTGATGACAACATAATATTATGTTCGCATATTCGAAATTAAGTTCGAAAATTTGAAGTTATGTTCGAAAAATTGTTTATGCTTTTAAATCATTCTTTGAGTCCAAAAAACTAAAAAAAAGAAATTCGAACTCATGTTCGAAAAAAAATTAAAGCTGATAAAACCAGTTTCCGTGGACCAAAATGGCTAAAATTTGGCAGTGTTAAGTACAGTTGATGACGCTACTATATTATCTTCGACTATTCGAAATTAAGTTCTAAAATTCGAAGTAATATTCAAAAAATCTGTTAATTTGTCGAACTTAAAAATTGTTTTGCTTTCACTCGATTCACTCACTGTATACTACTTGAATAGAATCACACAAACACTCTCATTACTTGTTTCCTTTGAATTGAGTATTGACTAACATTCCTTATTTTCAAATATACTATTCATTTCATTCATAAAACAATGAGTGAGTCAAACACAGTGTTTGAAAAAAATCAAATGTTTTAATTTATTATTTAAGTCACTCATGCAGGGATCTAGTATATGATATCTATATAAAATGAAAAAATAAATAAAAAAGTATAACACTAACAAGGAACATTAAAGCAATTCGGTGAATAGGAAATTGTAGAAAATAGATTTGGCTTTTGCAAAGAGAATAAAAATACAAAGGTATGTCGATATCTTTGTATTTTGTCTATAGGTGAATATCTGAACAGACATGGTCATGTAACCTCAATCCATAAACATATGGATAAAACAATATTACTTGATATATTAAATACGTTTCTGTTTTTTATAATTTATAAATAACTCGTTTAAAAAATATACATACCGTCCTATAAAATCCAAAAAGCCCCAAGTTATATTGAGCTGATTTTTCAGGAGAAGCAAAAAACCTTATAAAATAGTAAATAAACCAAAAATGTTCAACATTTTCTCAAGTTTTTAAATATTTTAAAAAATGAACTTTTTAAAACTTTGAAGTCCTTTAAAAAGGACTGTTAAAAATAAATCCAATTTACAATCTAGGTCGAATTGTAAAAGCGTTATACCTTCCAAAAAAAAGATTTACAAAAAAAAAAAAGGATAAAAAATAAATCAGTTAAAAAATTACGATATACTACGATACAACAGTGCAACACCGATAGTGAATTAGTCATATACTTTGTACATGTAGCCGGACAATTGAAAGTGCAAAGTGAATTGGATCTACGACCCGGAACAGTCCGATTGAAATCTGCGAATGATTAGCAATTAGTCTCGATTTTTCTTCAATACTTATTGAAATGTTGCTTACAAGATAATGGATACCTAATGACTATCTGAAATTAACGTTACAGATTATAAAATATACTTTTCGAACGTTCCAACTTTATTCAAAGTACAAAATTTACTAATTTAGTATTCAAAAAAGTTCACCAACAAGTTTTTTTTATAAAAACGACGAAGTTGTATTCTTAAATATGAAACTGTTTATTTATCGTTATGTCGAAATAACTCTTTTTTGTAGTTATTTTATAGATATTTAAAATTAGTTCCAGTCTTTTAAACTACAAAAAATAAAATCTTAAATCTAAACACAAAAGATTACATTGACGTTTGTGCCTTAAAGTGCCAACTGTATTTTGATGACGTTGACGTGTGTTTAATTCCATTTAAGAGCGATTGTATTTACCCCAAATGTGAAGCATGAATACAGATGCTATGAATAGCAATGACATAACTAACACAGGAACAGGACCAACTTTAATGCCAGGAGAGTCATCAGTATAAAAACGCCACATACCACCAGTTCCAGCGCCACCGGCAGCTCTGCTTCTCGGAGCAGTACCAGTGCTACTAGTAGTTTTACGCTGCTTCAAATTGCTACCACTTCCCGCTGAACGAGGTGCAGATAGTTTATTAGGTGACTGGGAACCACTACCCACTGATGTAGAACTAGCTGGAGCTGGCATTGTTAAATTATTCAAGTCCTTCTTTTCTTTAATAAATCGTACGAAATGCTACGTCGTCGTGAGTAAATGCAAGTTTTTTTTTTTAAACTGTCACATAGAGAACTGCGTTAACTAATATTATCAGCGACGGCTAAAACTGAAAATTTCGAAAGGCGGCTTCAAATCGCCTATATTTCTTTACAAAACAATTCTACACAGAAAAAAAAATTTCAAAATTTCTTAGTGAAGGTTCACACAAGGAAACTTTGAATTTTGTGTGTGAGAGAAAAAGAGATGGTTCACTACAAAGATTTTCTTTTGTTTTCTGTTTGTTACCCGTGTGAAACTTCCAAACGTGCTCAATACATTTTCCACCAAAGTTTAAACGGTCAGATCCATTTTTTAAATTTTCTGCAAATAATCGACATTTTTAATGAAACTGCGTGATGAAATGACCTACCAAATCCCTTTTTATATTTTAATAAGGCTAGAAGTAATTTAATAGGAGGTACAATAATTAAAGATTAATAAATTAATTTATTTATTGTTTTGAGTCAATAAAAACATTACCTTTCATTAACATTTTTTAAAACATTAAAATAACTTGGAACTAAACCGCCTATAAAGGCCTGAAATTACTAAGTCATGGATTATTTTTAAAATTATTTACAGTGACTGACAGGGATTTAGGAGTTATACACGTTCAAAAACCATTTGCTTACGTACAATATCTTGGGATAGGTCATAGAAAGACCTGGTGTTAATAACTTAAAAGTACCTTTAATTAGCGTAAATAAATCAAAAGCTATAAGAAAATTAATAAAACTGTATTTAAAAACAAGTAAGAGTGCTTTATTCGGCTGTGCCGAATCTTATATACCCTTCACCATAGTGTATTTCAAACATCTTTTATAAATTTTAAATTTTTTCCCGACTACATTATTATTACATCAAAAGCTAAACAAAAAGAACAACAACAACGCTAAACACAATAAAACACAAAATACACAAGGCTTCTAAACCAACAGATAATAATTTTTAATCTCTTAACCATAGAGTATATAGAGCGGAAACTCTGCTGTCAAGGACCTAAGTCTGTTGTCAAAAACCTAAGTCGATTGAATGTAGTAGTAGAAAAACTTATGATAGTATTAGTATATTCCCCATATTTTAAATAACCCAACAAACACATAATCAAACGTTTTAAAAATTTTATTAATTTTATTTAATATTAAACATTAACTGTTCTTTAAAAGAGAAACTGATTTAACGTTTACATTTGATTTAGAGTTTTAAAATTTAAAATAGTTTGATTTACAACCTTTCTAGATTTTACATGAACACTCTGCGTTTGCTGGGTAACGACATTTTAATTTATTATTCTGATATTTTCACCACAATAATTTTTTATTTATTTTTTAAATTTTACATACAGTTGTAATTCAGGTCTGATTTGGGGAACAACTCTCGCGTCATCGTTTTTATTTCTTAAGGACGGTCAGGCTTGTGCTTGTTGCTGGGCTTTCGACAGAATTACTTCTCACCCCGCAATAATTTAATGCACTACTTCGTATAACTGTTCTAAGTTATGCGTTGTCTTCATTAAACGCGTGCTTTAGTTTTACCTCAGAGTGAGGTTATGTTTTTTATTGGTGGAGACCATAGAATACTCACGATATAACCTGGTGGAGACCATTTAAACTCAAATATAAACTGGTAGAGACCATTAAAACTCTGGAACTTTTTTCTGGTGGAGACCATTATTACTTTTGATGAAATCAAGTCCGGATGCTCCAACTTCCTATATGAAGGTATAGGTCGGTTGGTGGGGTTTTCTCTGGACAAACGTGTGATAACCTGGCAATATGAGTGCTTGATGCACCGCCATCCTAATTAAAACCCCCCCAAAAAAAAAATTTACATAACTTCGGCAAAATAAACAGATGTAGGTGACCCAAATTCAAAAGAAAACACTCGTCATTCTTACGAGTATTTGGGTGTGGCGAGGTCCATATACCCTTGATTCATTCAGTAACCTATTCCTTTGACACCAACTCTTCCCTGTTTGCCAGGATAATTTGATGCCATCCATCTTTGTCTTGTCCCGGTTATTGGAGTATTCCACCTTGTGTGTACGTGGTGGCTGCGGTTTAAATCCGGGAAGAGAATATTGGTTAAAAGACTGGTACCGGTAAAGTCTATAATTCGGGATAAGTTCGGTGCTATAGCTGAGATAACAGCATTGGAAATGAGTTGGTGTCAAATGATGATATACACGGGATGGATGTAGGGTTATACGGACCTTACTTACTCAGATGTTGGTCTCAATGAGTGTGTCAGTGTGCAGAGTTGAATGGTGATGTATGTAAAGTATCTTATAAATGTGATACCAATGATTTTGCCTTCCATGTCAGGGTATATTTAGGGTTTACTCTGTCCGTACCAGACCACAGTGTATCCACTGATTACGTCTGTAGGTGCTATTGCCGAATCACACATTCATTGTTGAAAACTAAAGTGATGTTTTTGCATCTCGGTAGTTAAGCAATGGTCAGAGATTAGGTAGCTCGAGTACATTAGTAAAGTTTAAGGAGCACAAAGTGGTGGTGATGAGTCGCCTCAAAAGCTTACCCAGTGGTCTTATAAGGTCAATACGACGTGAAGTAAAGCATATTCACTTATGTATCTGTTTTTTTCGGCAACAGCACCGAACTTATACAGAATAGATATAACCCGTAATTTTGTGTTTAAACCACAGCCATCCTGAAGGGACCACTGCAATAACCGGGACAAGACAAAAAATGAAAATCCAGACGAATACGGAAACATACATTCATAATTTTGACATTTTATACAAAACTAAAAATATTTAATTTATTTACATTTAATTTGACAATTTGTAAAAATATCTGTTAGAAGAAAATAAAGAGAGGGAAAAGTAGGAAACATAGAAAGTAGAAAAGGGAGAAAGGAGATGGGAGGAAACTGCAGAGGAGAAATGCCAGACCTAACAGTTAAGCATAAAAAAGACGTTACCGCTAGGTTGTGTGCGTAACAAAGTTCACATCCATTCCGACAAATTAATGAACGCCAGAATATTGAACATATGACAAATCGGATAGACCACCAAAATAGACTAATCCATGCGTCCGAATAGTGGACAAAGCAGGACATTCGCAGAGATGATAAGGTATAGTCTCTTCATCATCCACATTTTGACCATTCCTACAAAAGTCATTGAACGGGAGGCCAATGCGTCTAGCATGGTTACCTAGGCCAATAACCTTGTTGTTGTAACAGTAATTATAAAAACGATTTGTGAATATGTATATTTTAATTAGATTAATATTTATTATAAAACTAAATTTGATTTATAAAATTAATATTTAAATGAAAACTTAATTTAATTTTTTATGTATAAGTATATAAAGTATATAGTTGTAGGCATCTACAATGAGGACTTCGATGGCAGACTGGGTAACGATTTAAAGTGCCTGGAACGATACGTTCACGGTAGCAATTGAGGAAACTGCACCAACCGGCCAAGATGGTTCTAGAGTGCCAGGGTAATTGTCTCTCACAATCCGATATCGCAGGGGGGGGGGGGTGTTCATTTAGGGCTCTGTTGCATCTATAGCCATTAATAGCCTCGGTGACCGCAATTTGATGCAACATTTCCCGTGCGCTTGCAATTGACAGTCTGTTGACGTCCGATGGTATGACGTCTTGACGCTGCGAAAGCGTCGGAAGAGGGATCCTCCATCAGAATCTGATGACAGATGGCATGCCAACAGGAACTGTCTAGTCAACAACACATTATGTTGTCTGACAGACAGTAACCTGGTTTCCTCATGCAAATGATCAACATTCGTCATCTTGACACAACCGTTTGCGATTCGAAGTGCATGAGCCGTTTGTAAGCCTCGCCATTGGGTATCACTGAGAGCGACCTATAGCTTTATACGTCGCTACAATCGTCTCTTTATCCATGCCCCAAGAGGTGCCAGCTAAAGCTTTAAGGACCTTGTTTCTGTTTCGAACATTTTGGTTGATGTAGTTTGCGTGCCCTGCGATGTGAAGGAGGCTGTCAAAGACTACCCCTAATATTTTTGGGTTTTGAACCGTGGGGATAGTACGTCCTTCTACGGATATGTGTAGCACCGTCCTTACTTCTTTGGTCCAAGAGCTGAAAAGTGATACCGAGGATTTAGAAGCAGATAACCTAAGTTTGCGTTCCTAAAAAAAGTCTGTAATGGTGGCCAAGTATTGGGTGATTTTGTCGCTTATGTCGTCAATATTGACACCTGATGAAATGACGGTGCAATCATCTGCATACGACACCAACGAGACATCAGTGGGAGGTTCAGGAAGCCCGCAAGATAAATATTGAAGAGTAAAGGTGAAATACTCCTCCTTGAGGTACGCCCATTTTTATCTTGCGGTATATTGACTTTTGACCTCTAAACTCAACAAAAGCATGTCTTCCACAGAGATAGTTAGATATCCAGCGTTTGACATCATTGGAGAGTGTTGAGTTAGTGATGTCATTTATCAGCATGTTGTGGTGCTATGCGCTTCCCTGAATCCATGCTGGTGATGGGCGAGCGGGAAATGCTCTTTCAGTGTTGGTAGTAGTAGTGATTCTAAAATCTTTGCTACAGGTGATAACAAGGAGATAGGGCAATAGGATTCTCCTTGAGTAGCGGGCTTGTCAGGTTTTAGAATAAGGATTACCCGGGCGACCTTCCAGATATCAGGAATCACCAATTGGTGAAGAGATAGTTTCAGAAGGTGGGTTAGATATTCCAGACCTACTACACCGAGTTTTTTTAGCATTAACATATGATGATGCCGGACCAAGAGCTTTAGATGGTTTTGATTTGGAGATTATGTTCTCGACTTCACGGGGGGTGAAGGAGGATGTCTGAGAGTCTCGGGTGAGATTCTTAGTTCTCCGAACTACAACTCTTTTGGCCCGGCTCTGCGTGGCGGGGTGTTCGATAAATTGCAAGCAGAATTGTGTTGCGCATTTTTTCGCATCTGTATTCTGCAAATTGTTAAACGCAATAGCAGCGAGGTTTTGGTTCCTGTTATTGTAAGATTGACTTTTAATAGTAGACCATAGCGATTTAGAGTCAATTGTGCAATGGCTTAGATGGTGTAACCATTTGTTGCGGCGATGTTCATCGACGATTGAGTCAATTTGTGCCGTGAACAGCTCAATATATTCGTCGGCTGGATTGCAAGCACGAAGGTGATCGCGTTGTTCTGCCAAACGCGCTGCCTGAAATGGAAAGTTTTGTCTACTATTCGGAATTCTTCCTGCGGGGATAAAGCGCCTTGCCGCCTGAAGGACAGTTTTCCTAATTATTGCTTCACCCCTTCTGACACATGTGGGGGGCGGCAAGTGACGTAATGAGTCGTCTATGTAGTTCGTAAAGTCGTGCCAGTCGGCTTTGTTGTAGTTTAAGAACGTGCGCTTATCTGGCCCCACAAAGTCGCTAGGCTTCTCTAACGTGATCAGGATTGGTATGTGATCGGAGTTTAGAGCTGTTTGGGCTTGCCAGGTGGTCTGGGCAAGAAGCGACATACAGACTATAGAAATGTCTGGGGAGCTTAAACAGCGGGGAGTTATTCTCGTAGAGAAGTCTTCATTTATTGCAGCGAAGTCCGATTCGTCTATCTGGTCAGAAATAGAATTACCGCGTGGATAGTTTGGTAGCTGTGAGTACCAACTCTCGTGATAAGCATTAAAATCACCAAGTATTATTCTGTTATCTCCTTGCAGAAGATGGGAAATGCTAGGATGATAACTTGCCCCAATGATGTTAACGGGCGGTATATATACATTCATGATTTCTAACTCAATATCTCCAGAATTTATTGAGATACTCATTGTTTCCAGGAAGGGGTCAGGAGAGGGGCGGGTGGTGATGTCAACGTATAGTTGATGTTTCGCTTTATGATGAAAGCTAGACCACCGCCATGATCACGTTCTCTGTCTCTCCTTATGATGTTGTAGTCACTGGAAGCTGAGAGTCTACAATCCCTGGTTAGCTTCGTTTCTTGAATGGCGGCAATGAAGATTGTTGGGAACCCCCGAATTGCATCTGCCGCCTGGAAGGGTGCCGATGTTGTGGTATATTTAATATACTAGGCATTTCTGATGGTGTTATTGCCGGGGGTTGTTGTTGTAGTTGGGGAAGATTCAGGTGAGTGAGCACAGTCCTGCGCAGGGTGTTTTGCACATGTGTGACTGGGGTGGGAGCTAAAAAGCTATGACTCCAGTCTTTGTGCGAGCGTAAACCTGAACATCTCATATGGCACCAGTCTTTGTACTGAATTGATGTTATGTTCCTACCAATTACATCCTGACAGACAGAACATCTCCAACGTAATTGTTGTGATCTGCTGTGTTCGGGGGTTCTATTATGGACAATATTTGGTACGGGGGAGTTTGTACACGGGATTGTGAGATCGTAATTGTAGGGGGATTAGTGCGAACTACAACATGTTCCAATGAAGCTAGGGGACCAGTCGCGGTGGCTGGTGAGTCCTGAGCACCTTTTCAGGTCACCAGTTATTACAAACGGTGCATTGGATTGAGGTGGTGTTAAGCTTTATGCGTTCACGACATATTGAACAGAACCAGATATCGGGACCCGGATTTTGTTCAACGCCGGCTATAATTAAGAGGAGTTTGAGCAAAATTTCCGACATGTTTTGCTCACCTGGGGAAAAACTTTCAGTTGATACAGCTGTCGCTGGGTTGACAATATTTGGCCGAGTATGACTCGGTTCGTTCCGAAGCGAAGATCTAATTGTCGTGGGAACGCAGTAACCTTGTTGTGGTCTTTGGATAAATAGAAGATATTTAGTACCGTATAGATTCATTTGTGACCACAGGAATTAAAGGAACCTTGTATGTGATTGTTCGTTAAAAGAAAATTAAAAATAAACAATGTTTAGAGGGAATAAATTTATAATTTTATTGAATACATTGAAATGCATACATGAGTTTATAATTTTTTGATTGGTTTCCATTCTTATATTTTTGTGTTTCGATTTTTTTATTTATTTGTTTGTTTGTTAAATAATAAATAAGATACAATATACGTAAGATTAAATTTAATAGCAGCATTTTTGTTTTCATCGTGCACTTGATTTTCTTTTATATATATATATTATTATATATGTATATATAAGCAATATAAATAACTATAATATTTGTATATATTATTATTTCCATTTAATGATTAAATCTTATATTTTTACTTCTTTATTTAAGCATTAAATAAATGTTGCAGTGTATGTGTGGGTGTGTTTTTGTTGTTATAATGTCTTACTTTTTCTTTAAAGTAAAGAATGATCTACGCTTTGGTTCGTCCTTTTGCGATGTGGCTGGTAAAGTCTGGGATCTACTTTCTGCAACAGCTGCCGAGTCGCATTGGGCCTTAAGTGCCGCGACCCATTGCGACATTTCATTGTCATCATGGGCTTGCAATAAGAATTCGCCACCATTTGAAAGTCTAAAAGGAAATAATTAAGGAAATGTTTAATTCATAAAATGATAATAGGATATGTTGTCTGTAACTTACTTTATTCTTAAAACATGCTTCTTCTTAGTGTAATCGCTGGCAACTTCAACTGAAGCCTTTTGTAAGTCATACACTGGTTCTCCGCGGAAAGTCAATTCAGGATTACTCTTATAACCCTTTTGTTCTTTGAAGAATGATAAATGTCCACTTCGGGCAACTGTATACACCTATTAGATATGAAAATGATATAATTAAATATTTAATATAAAGAAGTTTATAATTATGTTACAAACCTTATCCCATGATCTGTTAGATGCCTTCTTTGTTGTGGACTCCCATTCATGTTTTCTCGTCAAATAGCCTTCATGAGCTTCGCCTCCACTAGCACCAGCACGTTCTATAGAAATATTTTAATGATTAATATTATATTTTACGAAATTTCTCCATGTATAATTACAGACGTACATAGTAAATGAACGTACAATATAAATATTAAATTTAGATATTAAATTATATCGCAATCCTAACAAATTTTGTGGAAATTATTTCAGTTTAGTTTTTTAAACTTTAAATTTGTTGAACCTTCAATATTCTTTGTTAAGAAGTCGATGTTTCATGTTTTTATATCCGAAAATCTATTACAATTTATAGCAACGCAGTATTGATCCGATTTTTAAATCTTTTAATAATTAGTAATTCAAATAGCAAAGAAAAAACTGCATGAAAATCCTCGGTTTTCAAGTTTTTATTAGAAAAATATTTGTATTTTTTCGTTGGAAGTCTAAAATATATTTAACACATTCTCAAACTGCCAGTTAAGCTAAAACTAAACTAAACGAAACATTTGCAATTGGTTAGATCTTTGGAGACAGTAAAACAGAAACAAAATCAAAGCAACAAAAACGATTGTCTTATTTGGTATAGTATTTGCTTTTGAGCACATCATGTTTATAAACTCAAATGTACGCAGTTAGAAAATAAAACAATAGGAGCAAAACTGAAACATTTCGAGTAAAACTGATTTGCATTACAAAAACATTTTTCAGTAAAATGAATACTCGTAAAGTTTTAAGTACCTAAATAGAATAAAATATGTTAAAAAATATGATAACCAAAACTTAACATCATGAAATTTTAGACAATAAAATAATATATATACTTATGAATACATATATATAAAATATACTTTTTTTAATTACTGTTTTATTTAATACCTGTCTGTGTTTCTGCGGTACGTTCGACCTCAGCTGCGATATCGACAACAGCTTTTCCGCGAAGCATTAAAGATATTGTTTATACGTTTATAAATTATAACAAATATTTGTTTGTATGTAAAAGATATTTCACAAATAGAAAAAACAAAAAAAAATTAACATTCAAAAATAAAAAATTACTATTGATACTAATAGTGATATCCCAATAGTTACCAAATACTATCTGTGATAGAGTTATAATTCAAACTATAAACCAAAGAAAAAATTGAATGTACGAAGCACAAATCTTACTTAAACTTAAAAAAGCCTTAATAAAGCAGTGAATATTAAATGCATAGATTTTAAAATAACTAAAGCGACTAACTTGGTTTAACTGAAGAGAGGAAAGGTTTGGTTTTTTAAAGAATATTAAGTGCTTAGGTAGTCCCCACTTGATCCAGTGGGTAGAAATCAAATGAAAAAAGAAGTAATAAAAACACCCAACAATTTGAAGGAAGTAATAACATAAATTAAAATAATAATTTTTAATTTTTACAAATTGTTTAACTCACCAGCTGCTTCTTCAGATGCTGCAACATCAACGACGTCGCGTCTTTCGGCTTCGCGCTTGGCTTGCTCAGCGGCTTCAGCAGCAGCCTTTGCTTCCATTTCTTCCTTGATACGTTGTCTTTCCGCTTCTTCCGCTAACTCTTGGCGTCGTTTCATTTCTTTAAGCTCAAACTGGAATGGAATAAGAAGGATGTTAGAGCACCTGTTAATAAAACAAAAACATTTATGGTGGACATACTGTTGTTAAACGCTCAAGTGCACTGAAACGCTCTTCTTGGGCGGCGGCAGATTTTTCGAATGCTTCATGTTTCTTAATAAGATTTTCGACTTCATCTATGGTATGACCCAGTTCAGACGACAATAGATAAGGTTCTTGGGCAATCAACCAAGCTTCAGCTACGGCAGCATCTCTAGCAAATTGATATACTTCCAAAACTAAAGAGGAAATGTCGACATTTTGTAAATACATTGAAATAGTTTAATAGATAAGAGCAACTTACTTAATTGCAAATTCTCCCAACGTTCTTCCCATCTTCTTAGTAAAGCGTTTCGACTGTTATTCAATTGTAATAATCTATCCTTAATATCTCCGGAGGCATAATGATTTCGCGTCAGCAATTCCTTGCCCAATGATATACAAGCAGAGAAGTTATCTTCGCGTGTGTCGATTTCAGCTTTCAGGCTTTGGTGGTTGTTCATGAGGAGTTCAACGCCCGATACGTCACGTGGTTTTTCTGATGTGTTCATTTGACGTACAAGATCTTCCATCCAGATCATCAGTATACGTACCATGTTGAAGAATCTGAACAAATCACCAGTGTCAGCCAGTTTCTGTTTGCGAGCATCGCACATGGCCTGTAGATTCGCCCAGGCATGCAGAACTTCCTGTTCGCGATTTGTAATTTCCTTTGCTTTGTCTCCCGCGTAGGAGTCTTGCAACTTCGCGGATTCTTCTTGTATTTGTTGTACTTGGGCGTATAATGTGGTTAAATCTTGCATAAAGTTGTGGTGTTTGCGCTGTAGAGTTGATACTGATCCGGCATCTCTTCCAAGTTCGTCGGATACTCCGTGTTGCTTTTCGATAATGCGACTGAGAACATCTTTGCAATCGTGGAAGAATTTGTGCAATTCGCGGGAAGCTGCAAGCATCTGTGTTCGTGTTTCGATTAACTCTAAAAGATCTTGCCATGATTCGTTCAAATTATCTTTCCATTCTGCAATGGTGGCAGAATCCGAATGACCTGCTTGAATCAGATTATCGGCAATACTATTGACCTTAGCTACACGTTCGCCACCGACGGCTTCTGTGTCACGAGCAAATTCGCTGAATCGTTCTGAAAGTAATGTCACATGGTCAAAGTCTTGACCCAATTCTTGCGAACCGGCAACGACTTCTCTGTCGGCAATCCATTGTTCCAAATCATCGACTTCGCGACTTAACATGAAAAGTTGCAGGGCTTCATTAAGGCGGGCACGACGTTCACCGGCCAAATCTTTAAGACCAGCATACAATTTGTCCAACTGAGATTGTTTGACAGCTACAGCGTCGCCGCTTGACACATCATCGATGTTGAATTGACGTGCAACTTCGCCCAATTGGCGAATAGTGTTAGCGTAGTCTTCGATGGATTGCTCAAGGTTTTCGTGTTTCTTCATAAGATTTTGGGCACTGACTTCGTCCTTGCCGCGATCCTCAACCATCATGTACAATTCTTGTTCGCTCATCCAAGATTCGGCCTCTTGAGCATCAAAGAAGTATTGTTGTACTTTTTCGGACTCCAACAAGTGTTTCTTGCGGTTCTCGACAGCATCTTTAAGTTCTTGCCATTTCTGTGTCAAGTCACTAATAAGAGCCTCGAACTTCTTGGCATCTTCGTGGCCTTCATCGATGAGTTTACGACCGTTATTACAAATTGCATTAATACGGGGTTCATGATTATCAATTTCAGTAGCCAAGGATTGATTTTTCTTCTTAAGAACATGTACATTGAATAAGGAGTTGCCATAATCGTTTGAATTGGCAACTGGCAGTTTTTCATTGATCCAGAGTTTTTCATCCTCGACATCGCGACAGAATTGGAATGCTTCCTTCTTCTTTTCCAATTGCTTTTGACGCTCGAGCAAAGGTGCTTTGATTTTCTCGAAACGATCAAGAACGGCAGTCTTCTTAGTGACAATTGGTTCAATCTTTTCTTCAGGAACAGTCTTCTTCAAGTATTCGGTTTGTTTGTCAATTTCTTCTACTTGACGCTCCTTAACAGCCATTTGTGTTTGAATGACTTGTTGTTTTTGCATAAGAATATTGACTGATGTTAAATCGTTGCCAGTATCCGCACTAACAATTTGTTTTTCCAAATCTGTGATGTATGAGTCGATATCATCACAAGTTTGTTGGACAAGAACTTCGCGATTGGCGTCGAATAACATGGCACCCTTTTCTTTGGTGTGAGTTTCCAAGTCTTCGAATTGTTTGCCAAGCTCCTTTAATTTAGGCTCAATTACGTCCTTGAATTCGGGTTTTTCTTTCGACAACTCTTCGGCGGCCTTTTGAGCTTCAAACAAACGCTCTTTGTTTGCTCCAATTTCGGCTTCAAATGCCTGATGTCTAGTCCATTTAGAATGAATGGTCTTAGCGCTTCTGTAGGTTTCATCTTGTGATGTCACATATTTCTCTTGAACCCATTCAGATAATTCATCCAAATCTTGGAGGAACTCGTGTAACTTGACTTGGTTCTTCAATTTTTCGTGCTGCTCAAGGGCTCTTCTGCGGTTGTCATCGCGACGACTGGCAATATTTTCGGCACGTTTACCAATCTTTTCAGAGTCGAAGTGTTCCTTCTCTACTAAAGTATCTGCTACTTGTAATAAACTGTTAATCTTATCGTCATTAGCTTCCATAGTTGTAAGGAAGGCTTCATGGCGTTTGAGTTGGTTTTCAGCTTGTTCCAAGTTAACTGGTGTGTCGTCTTTGCTAAGGAAGTGTTCTTGTTGACTGAGGAGAACTTCGGTTTGACGTGCGTCACGATTAAATAGCTGCTGGTCAAGACTTTGAGACAATAACACTTGACGATTCTCCCACATTTGGTGCAACTCCTCCCAGCCGTCTTTAAGGGCATTCAAACGCTCACGCAAGAACATATATTGCGGATCATCGGAAGTGTTAGATTCTGAAGTCAAACGTTCTCCATATTCCATCATGTTCTTATAATCTTCAGTGTAATTGTCAATTTCTTCACGTATCGATTGATGTTGATTGAGAAGCTGTTCAGCTTCGGGCAACGATGTTGGAGTATCTTCCGAGGCAACGTCAGTCTGAGTTTTTGTGAGCCAAGTTTGGAAGTGATCCAAGTCACGCAAGAATCTATGCAAATCTCCAGCTTCTTCCAATTTAGAATCACGTTCCTTAAGCATTTGTGTCAACTGTTCCCATATGAGTTCGATTTGGGCAATGCGATCACGAATGATTTGCGCTTCCTCGGGATGTTCAGATTCAATACTGTCAGCTTCCTTTCCTAAGCTTGAAAGTTTAGCTTGGATTGCAGCTAAATCGCGTTCCATGCCGCTTAAACGTCTCTGCAATGTCATCACACCAGTCAGATCCATTTCCAAACTGTCAGTTTCAGTAAGAATACGTTTTTTGTCTTCAATCCATGAAATGGTTTCGCGACATTCAATATAGAATGTTTGAACACCATGAGCAGATTTAAGTTCATCCATCTTAGATTCTGCCTTCTCGCGGAGTGCGGACCATTCTTCGTTGAGATGATTTTGACGCTCGAGGATTTCATCTGAGTTGGGATGCTCAACGTGCAATAACTGTCTTGCTAATTGGTTTACAACTGCAACACGAGAGGCATTAGCATTCATTTCCTTATCGAAGCCTTCGAAACGATGTTTCATGATTTCAACATCTTCGATGTCTTTACCAGGTGTCATTGTGTCAAGCATCTTAGTCTTCTCCTTGATCCACTGTTCGACACCATCGGCTTCAGACATAAGTTTGTATAAACTGAGAGCATCCAACAAGCGCTGTTTGCGCAATTTAGCCAACTCATTAAGTTCCTTGTAACGAGTATCAATGGCCTCTAAACGTTTATCGACGTTAGCCTTTTCGGTATCGTTCAATTTCAAAGTCTCAGCCTGTTTGTGCAAAGCATCAATAACCTCAGCGTAATTTTTGAGTTCATCAGCAACATCTTTGTGTTTTTTAAGAAGAGATTGAACATTGGCTTCGTCACGTCCAACATCTTCGCTAGATACAATACGCAATGTATCCAACATCCAATTATCAACGTCATCAGCATCGGCAAACAATTGGAAGTATTCCACAGCATTTTCAAGGCGTTGACGTCTATACTTGGTCAAATCCAGAAGATGGTCCCACTTAGAAAGAATTTCCTTAAGACGATCCTTGATTCTATCGGCTCCAAAGTGACCTTCAGTGATGAGTTCAGCACCAACTTTAGCCACATTCTGCAATTGGGGATCGTGGGAAGTGATTTCAGACTCGAGAGCCTTATGTTTGCTTAGCAACAAGTTGACTGTGGTTAAGTCGTGACCAATATCATCTGTGGACACAATTTGTTCTTTTTCCTTGATCCAGTTCTCTTCGTCAGCAGTATCCCAATAGAATTGCCACAATTTACGGCTTTCTTCTAAACGGCTACGACGTTCGACTGCCAAACGTACTAACTCAGCGTAAGCATCTTCCAATTGTTGCACACGACTTACAATAATCTCAGGATCGCATGGTTTGTATGATTCTGGGTCGTCGCTAAGGAATTTCTGTGAATTTTGTACTACCACTTTAACACGTTCGCCTAAAATGTTTATGTCAGCTTCGACCAACGAATGCTTCTGTAATAAGTCTTCTACACCCATCAAATGCTTGCCGTAGTCATCAGTCAACAACAACTGTTTGATTTCCTCCATGTTATCAAGTATGTATAACATCTCTTGGAAGTTCTGTTGCAATTGAAGAGAGATCTCTAAGCGCATACGACGAGCACGCAGCAACTCCAACAAATAGTTCCACAAACGCATAACATTTTCCTTGCGGAGCAAAATGCGTTTGACATCATGGTAACGTTCCGACTCGAGTTCGTCACACACTGCCACTACAGCTTGTACACGTTCTTCATAAGCAAAAATATCAGTTTCGATAGCTTCGTGTTTCTTAGCAGCAGCTTCGACTGCAGCCAAATCAAAACCGAAATTGTCTTGACTCACAAGACGTTGATTTTCAGATAGCCAAGTTTCACGCATAGAAGCTTTGCGATCAAAACGAGCTGCCAACTGTTCAAGTTTTTCTTGACGAATTAATTCTTCACGCAATGCTAATTCACGTTCATGTTCAGCTTTTTCAAGACGCTCCCAAGCCTTGTTAATATCGGAAATCATTTTTCCCTCCTTAGGAGTGTAAGGCTTTTGGTTATTCGCTCTCATCTTTGATTGCAGAGTGAACAGTAAAACTTCCAAGTTTCCTTTCTCAACAAACTTTGGTGGTTTCTCAATGGTACGGTAGTTAGAGAATTGCGCCAACTGTCCTTGAACTCCCACTAAAGAGTTCTCAAAAACTCGCTCACCCAAAGCCTGAATTGTTGTTTCAATCCATTTTAACAAATCGCTTGTGAAGTGTTCATAGTCATGAATCATTTTATCGTTTTCCATGGCAATACCGACAACCTTGCCAATACGTTTACCTTGGACTGTCTCCTGTTTAAGTTTACTAAAGTAGTGATAGTAAGTTACTACATAAGTAATGATGGATTTTTCATCTGGATGCTCAACAAATACATCTTCAGCATCTAATAGTTTGGCCAAACCGAGTTTATCTTCGGCCACGTCAAAGGCATTGTTCAAATTGTGCATGGGATTTGCCTTTGACAATTTTTCGAATTGCACTAAATCAGGTCGATGTTTGTGTATAATGGCATTAAATGCCAGACCATCACGCCATGAAGTAGTAAAGTTTCGAACATTGACATTATGATAGCCGGCTGTTTTCATTTGACACCAAAGCAATAAAGCATCCTTAGCTGACTTGGTTTCCTTATTATCTACCTCCTCAATAGTAATATCTTGAATCTAAATTAAAAAAAATATATATAAAGAATTAAAGAAGAATATTTTATTTGTTGCAATTTTATAGAAGCAATAACAACGGTATAGACAATACTTACTTGGAACCGCAAAATAATTGTCCAAATCAAACCCAAATTTAACGATGCATTACCATCGACAATATCATGTGAACCAATGTTTTCTAAATGTACTCTCTGTTCGCGTAGAAACTGTAGAGCTTTATCGACATTCTCCAAGCAATGGATTCTCATTTTTCCCTTTGTGGGTTTCGGAAGTCTTTCACCAGACAATACTTCCAGTAATTTTATTAAATGCTTGCCATCGCGCATATCAACATACAGATCAGCTATTCTGCAATTGACACGGCACAAATGCGAATTTACCCATTTTGTAAATGTTTTCTTTTGCACACTTTCACGCTCTTCAGCTAGCGCCTTAATACGAGAACGTTCGAAAAGACGTGAACTTGAATTTCCTCCATCATATTCATACTCATCGATGTATTCGTTTCCTGGACCCTGACTAGGGTCCCATCGAACAATTGAAATGTCCGTCGTCATCGCTTTCGATAATTAATTTCTAAAACAAATAAAATAAAAAAATATTTATTAAATTCGTTTAAAATAATAGTAGACATTTAAAAATCACAGTTACGTTTGTCTTAATTAACTGATAGGTTAACTGTTGGTATGTATAACATTAATCAAAATTAAATAAGTAACAAGTTTTCTCATGAGTCCAATAATCAATTTTAGACTAACCTACATACACTTTGTGCGCTAACAGGGTTCACGTCATTCTATACAATCATAAAGAAAATTTTGGAAACAAAATGTATAAAATGTTGACGTAATTGTTTTATACTTTATTAACTAGCGTTGAAAAGTTACATGTTAGATGTGTTAATTAATAAAGAACAATAAAAAAATATTTTAAATAATAAACTCAAACCTAATTGCATAATTGGGCAAAAATTTTATACAAAAGTTGTACTTTTGTACAACAGAGGAGTAAATAGCACGAAAGCATAGATATATAAAGTGAAAAAGAGCTATTCTTGTAATAATGTAAATCAAACTAAATGATGACATAGACCATACTGGAGACAATTTACGTTCATATGAAAGAATGTGAGAAACAAATATTGACCCCAACTAACTGTGTGTACATCGTTTTAACTTTCATAATTGAATTAGTTTTGCGAAGCTATTTCTTCCTGAAAGCTATAATTAAATAACAAAATATTTGCCTGAGATTAAGTTGATACAAAATAATTTAATTATAATTTATAATATAATTTCAATTTATAATATAATTTACTACTAAATTGAAAAATTTTTAGTATTTAATTTATTTGTTAATTGATGTTTTATTAAATTTACCAGAGAATTTACTTCATATAAAATTGAAGAAAATTATTAAAAAAAAGTTCACATATTTATATATTTCTACAATCGAATGCAATCGAATAAATGTAAAATATATTTGAAAGTGGAGTAATTTATTATTGTTCAATACATTTTGCTTTTTGTTAAAATAAATAAAAAAAGTATTTTTTGTTATCTTTTAAAAATTTGTCAGAATTTTAAATTATCACTAAGGCAGTTAAGGCCAATAGATAAAAAAGCGATTAAAAAGAAATAAATATGTTACAGGTACATATTTATTAATAGATGACGTTGTTCGAAACTAAAATAATAATGTTTTTGTTAATAACTTCGCTTATTGCGAATAACAGTCGGGTGAAGTCAAAAATACATTGCTCATTGCATTATCTTTTTAGGCCTAAAAGTAATAATGCAGCTTTTCAGTTTTAGTTACAATAAGTTTAATATATATTGTCACCACTTCCATCGGAAGTTTCATTTGTTCTTATTATATCATTTTCAAAAACTCTCGACAATTTTATGAATTAGCAATTTCAATTGTATATAAAAAAATTCTAAATCCAACAGACTCTAAAGCAACGTTTTAGTATGTATTCAATTAATTAATATTTCCATATATTATATTTTCTATATGATCATCTCACTAACTTACAAACATGTGTACGAGTATGTACGATGACATAATTTGAAAAGAGTTTAAACTATTTTTTTGGACAATTGATGTATTATTAAGTTCACGTTTAAAAGTATAAAAACAAACATGCAAGTCAATTGATGATATCATATGCATATCCAATAATATGTATTATTATTTTTTTTTTAGAAAAAGTTTTGAGAAAAAGTTATTATTCAATATTAATATAAATATGTATATTGCAGCGATAGTTCATATCCTGATATTGTCTTCATAATTTTTATTGCTTTCTTGTGTTTTCTATATTCAAAAAATTCTCTTTAAAATAACATGATCGTTTTAATTTTAATGTTTAGTTTTCTTTTTAATAATACAAATTTCAATATACCGACTAAGAATTCAAGTAAATTGCAAGTAATTATGAAGAGATGCATTCTTCAAGAACTTTTATTTAATTTTTAAAGTAATCCTTGCGCCAAACACGTTAATATTTCATTTTAAACAACATAACAACGTTGGAAGAGATAAAATCATCGGACACGACAGATTTCTGGTGAAAAAAAGCTTCCACTCAGTGCATTTTTGAATGATATCGTATTCATTTAGTTTAAAAGGGTTGTATATCAATGTATACATACTCTCGGAGACCCAAAAGGTATATTGTGAATCCCTTTAATAAAGAACAAGGAGAAAACAAAAGAAGACAGAAGAGAAGAGAGATGAGAAGAATGAGATTTTGGAAGTGGTCATGGAAGGGAAATCCCTAATTGTCTGTTATCTGAAAATCCAAAAGATTCCTCTGATGAAGTCCATAATGTCGCCTAGATTACATCCTGCTACATCTCCTAGTTCATCGTGGAATCCTTTACCTAGCCATTTCAGTCTCAGACTCTGTAATCTGCGAGAGAAATAGATTTAATGATTAATTAGGCATTAATTTATTTTTGACAATGACGATCCATTAAAAATTACTAGATGCAATTTGTCATTTTTCTATGTAAATTTGCATTTTTATTTAGAAATATTTTTATAAAAATGAATCAATCAATATGTATTTTTACGTATACATACATACATACATACATACATACATACATACATACATACATACATACATACATACATTATTATGTCGTATAATGATTCTATACAAATTATATGGATTGAATCTGTCAGTATGACATTTGACTTTGCCCCATACTATACAAACAGACATACAACATGTACAACATAGTATTGGATAGAGATCAAATTGTCAAGCAAAAATAAAAAAATATATATTACAAAAATACATAAGTACATACATATATATGTATGCATCCATATACTTACTATACATGGTTTTATTGTACATAATAGTTTTGATGTACTACTTATTATCAGTAACTATAACTATGTAAGTTTGTATGTATAAAAGTTTAGATGAATGTTTATGCATGTCAATTCAATTTAAAATAACAAAATATACATATGTACTTATATGCACATACATACATATATATCTATAACAAAATAAATATGTATTTTTATATACAAACACTTTAGAAATCATTGTGAAAATTCAATCCAACTGGGTGGAGAGGGTAAAAAAATGAGCTCATTCATACTCTATAACAGGCAGTACAACTTTATGTTTGTGGTTGTTGTTTATAGGTTAAAGTGGTTGTAGAAGTATTGGTGTAATACTAAAGTAGAAACGAATCAAATTAAAAGAGAAACATACAAAAATACGAAAGAGTATGAGAAAACAAAATTAAGAAAAAATAATAAAAAAAAGTTTAGCTCTTATCTATTACGTAATACATTCTCGTGTGTTTCCTTCATTCAAAACACAGCTTAAACAAATATACGACATACTAACATCTGAATATTATTATTATTATAATTTTGTATTCTTATTGTAATTTTGTTGTCTGTCTGACAAGTCTGTCGGTGTTGACTCAATTTTTGAGAAATTCTTTTAAATGTATCAAAACATTCAAACAAAATTATTGCGTGTATAAATACAGAGAATAAAAAAACAGAGAAAACACACTAAAAAATACAAATGAATTTTAAAATGAAAACAAAATTACGTATTCCTGTCACCACCTATTTTTAGAGACGAAACAAAATTTTTAAAGAATTATTTATATTAAGTGCAAAAGAATGTTGAAATATTATTTCTAACAATTTATCTTTTGCAATGTTTTCGTAATAAACATCTTTTTTCTATTATATGAACTTGTTTTTATATTATTATTTTAAAGGTGAAAGTGAAAAACTGTTTAGGGATTAATGTTATATTTTTGATCGCTTTATTATCAATAACTAACGATATTCGAAAGCTTTAGCGATGCAAATACAATTGTCGTGAGAACAGAATATATCTATAGTTGCAGCACAATTGCAAAATATTTTTAGGTCACAGAGAAATTCAGAGAATAAAATTATCAATGCAATATGAGTGCAAATATATATGAATACAAACAATATTTCACAATAGCTCCTATTTTTTAATGTACCTATGTATATCTTATCGCTGCGATGAAATCAATATCGTACAATAAACATTTAAACGGAATATATGTATAACATTACGATCAAATATACATAGTACTCACATGTTAAGATAATGATACTGAAGTTTATAAAACGCTAACCGCCTTATTATTACGATTATTAAGATATCAATGGTTTCTAAAACCTATTTTTATATAGAAAAAGTGTTAGCTTAAATAATCGTTTTTGCATAAGGCAGTAAAGTTTTTAACTTTGATTTTTTTAGAATAACTAACAACATTAAAGTACACAATTAAGTTCCAAAATGATTTATCACTCTTTTCAATAAATGTGAATTATTGTTTTTTCAGAAACAGAACAATAAACTTATTGGAATTGGCTAATCTATAAAATTTACCTATATTCTTTTTATATTCAGCCTTAAAAAATATACAAATATCTCAATTTAAAAAAAATATTAACTGATATTACATGCGGATTAATATTTTTAAATGTTTACTCAAAGTATACGCACGCAATATAGAAATTGCTAGTTAAGTTTTTAACCACAGTAGTAGGTAATTATTTTGTTTGCTATCATAGGTTTGGGGTAGGTAATGTACAATATACATAATTAAATCAATAACTATTTCCTTGAAAAGGTGAGAGCACTTTTTTATAATATATCTGGATAAGAAAATAATTTTAATACAACACTAGTTTAACAGAATTCATACTAGTTTCGAAACAACTTCTTGGAATCGGTTTAAAAAAATAAAATTAACAATTAGGGAAGTATAGTCCGGCATGGCCTACCATATAATACCCTACACCATGAGCATATTTTAAAAATTGCTATTTTTCATAAATATATTTTATATTTAAGCAATTTATTGATAAAAAACAAAATTATCGAAATGAGGCATAGGAGTATAGGTCAAATATGGGCCGATTCAGGTAAATTTGGGAAAAGGATATATTTTTAAATAACAGTCAATTTTTGGTTTGTATGGGGACTAGGGTCAAATAAGGGCCAATCATTACGAAAATTTGCAGTGTCATTAATACTTATATAAAACTTATTTGTGCCAATTTTTAAAGAGATAATAGTATATTTGACGTAATTATGGCATAAAAAGCCCAAATCGGGAGGTACAGTTCTATTGGAGCTAGGTGAAATATTGTACCGATTTCAACCATTTTCGCCCATGTGCAAAAAAACATGCTTGTTTTAAATTTCATCAAATTATCTTGAAAATTATGGCCTGTACCTATTGGACCGATTTCAACCATTTTCGTCCATGTGCAAAAAACCATGCTTGCGCACAAAGTTTACATGGACAGCCAGCCGGACAGACTGACGGACATGTCTTAATCGACTCAAAAAATGATTCTGAATCGATCGGTATACTTTAAGGTGAACCAATCTTTTTGTGTTTTACAAACATCAGCACAAACGTATAATACCCTCCCCACTATAGTGGTGTAGGGTATAAAAACGAAATAAAAAAACTAATTCATATGTATTCTGCATACAACAAGAATGGAAAATTAGATGCCGGTTTTGTATTTATTTATTTTATTTATTTATTTATTTATTTATTTATATCAATACAAAAAAAGCCTTCATGGCCAATAATATATCTCTACTCTACTCCATAGAGGTCTAAGTGTATTTCTTTGAATTTGTTGTATATAAGTACATCCTGCTTTCAAACTAACTAACTAGAAGCGGTAGAATGAACATTAATTTTAAGTTAATAAGACAAATGTAAAATTTTTTTGTTTTCTCTAAAGCTTTCCTATAACCAGTTTCGAAGATAACAAATTTGAACAAAAATCATTACAATAAATAACTAATTTCAGAACCGTCGCAAATAATCAGTGTCGATTCCACAACGGCTCCTCAGAACCAGTTTTGAAGGTGACAGTTTCGAACGAAAATCATTGGTCTGAAAGCCAAAGTTGAACAAAAAAAAAAAAAAACACGTTTTTGCTTTCCAAACAAAGTGAATATTTCTAATGTACATGTTTTTAAGTAAAGCAATACTTCAAATTTACAACAATAATTTATTTGTGGAATTTGTGTAAAAATCACGTTTATTTAAAAAAAATTTTTTGATATTATTTAGGATAATATTAGATAAATTGAAGTGTAAAAACACTTTTAAATAAATTAATTTATTATTTCATCTACATATATTTGTTTACATAAAAATTACAATTTTTTGATTGATTTGCAATTGTGGTAAAAATATAATTTTTCTATAAAAAATGAAACTTGGTATATGTAGATTGATTGTACAACAAATAGGGATGACCCACATGATTTATGTTTATCCGCTACTTTTGATAATATAAAAATTTTAACAAATGCATATTACAAATAATGTACATATTTACAAAAATTTACAAATTATTTTTTAAATTGATGCCGCAATTGGCAAAACATTTAACTGGCTTTGCAAAATGAAAAAATTCCATTCCGATCGCAAAGTGGAATTATAACTTGTAAATAAGTCGTAAAAAATAATATCTTTTAACTATTGTCAATTTCACGTTCAAAATTTGAAGTGATTTCATTCTGAAGAAAATTTGAAGTGATTTCATTTTGAAGAAGAAAATTGTGAAAAAAAAAAGATAATTCCACTTTCGATCGGAGTGGAATTCTGTCATAGGCCTTTACATTAAAGAAATACACTAAAATTGTAGTTTGTTTTGGTAATAATAAAGGAGAATTTCAATGAGCGATATAAACTAAATTATGACATTGTATTGACAAGTGAAGCATCCATACATCAAAATTATTATCTTTAAATGATTGATAACGTAATTTTGTGCAATATGTTATGCTAATTTAAAAACAAAATTCTTTCGAATAAATTGATGAATAATTTATAATTATAATGATAATACAATATAAAAGGTTTTTGAAATAAAATATGTAAATATGCAAATTTTTTATTTATTTACAAAAATTGCGTTCATTTCAATAGTTATAACATTATTTGATTAAAATAAACCATGATTTGTAGAGATAGGCAAAAGCATTTTCATTTCCCTATGCTTTGATATAAAAAATACAGTTGTTTTGCTGATATTTTATTAATTATTGTAATTAATTTAAAAGATAAGCATTTTGTCATATGGATGATTCTAAACTGTAGGCACAATTCTAAGACAAATACATATTTTGTTTTTCCTGCTTATAACAAAAATATTGTTTTTTAAGGATTTGAAGTATTAAACTAATTTCCTCCTAGTATAGACTCTACACTTATTTATCTACAAGACTACAGAACAGGGCAAATGGAAGACTAGATTATAGACAGCTTGTTAAAACGCGCATATTTACATATAGGCTTTTCAGTTTTATAATATCGTTTTACCCAGGTCACCGAATAGCTATTGAACCCAGACCTGTATCCTAGAATGAACAAAGTATAATTAAAATTTTGGTGTGAATTTTGGTGTGCATCTATATTCTTCGATTTATGGTACATAGGTATGTATGTTGGAAATTTTTTTGTTAATTCAAAGTTAAATATTTTATTAATAGCTGAATTAAAATCCTCAGCGGTATAAAAAAATTTAAAATCACTATATACAGAATTAACTTATTTCCTGATAGTAATTAACGATTTCATTGTTGAAAGAGAAATGCATACCATGTATACACGCACATATAAACACGCATACCAGACACAAGTGATGTAAATTAATTAGAATACTACTACGCCCTATGAGCCAATCGTTTTCATTTTCTTTTTTTTATTAATTGCTTAGTCATAATATACTAAATTTGCACTTATTATATCAAATACATAATATAATTTTGATTTCATTTAAATATCCTTAAACTTGTTTTTTAGCAGGTTTTTATTATTTATGACTTTTATTTTCACTCTCTTCATTATCCCTCTATTAAATTTCATAATTATTCTCTATACCAATTCTTATATTTTTTGAAATTTTTATTTATAAGTTTGTATGTATGTTCTACTTTGTATTAAGAGGTAATTTTTATATATTTTATTTAATAATTTATTTATCAAAAATAAGGTGAAATTTAAAAAAATATATACATTTTACTTGGAACACTTTGATTATATTGTTGTTTTTGTTGTTTACTAATGATGAACACTAAATACACACTCAAACTCACTCACAAAAACAAAATGAACGTACGTAAGATACAACGGTGGGTATATTATTCTCTTTCTCTAGGTTAGTGCGGCAGTGTTGTTGTAAAACGAACAGTGCAAAAGAAAATAATAATAACAAAAGCAATCAAACAAGCGAATGTATTGTACGAGCGAACAAGCGACCGAATCGACCGATTAAAATGATGTCATCAACACAGTAACGAAACACTGTGAAGAGAGTATGTAGTAAAAAAGAATACATGTGAAAAAAAGGCTAAAACTCATGAATTCATTTTTTCATAGATAAATCAATCGATTGATAATGTATGTTCGTATGGTTTAGTTGAAGTACATATATTTTAAGATCAATTTTATAGATTTTAGGATATTTTCTTTTTTTATATTCAATAGCCTTGTTAAAGTTTGACTTATTTTCTGCATTGAATCACTTTTGAATGGTTATTCCAGTTTATATTTATACTTGTTTATTTTTCATTTATAGCCGCTTTCAATTTAACACTGTATTGGGCGTTGTCTGTCTTGCCTAATAGTTTAGTTAATTTTTTTATTATTATTTTCACTTCCTATTTTCACGCAAAAAAGGAAAATATAAAACACTTTCCTCTTAACTTACCGCCGTTTCGTAATTATTTGTCAGTAAAATAAAATTATTCACAGTTCGTTTTATTCCCAAATATTGAATTTATTATAATGTTCTATAAAATTTTCTCATTTAATACACAAATTTATAAAATAAATTATTTTTTCTTTTTCATTCAACGAACAACTTTGAGAAACGACAATAATTGAACTACTTGAAAAAGTGAAAAATTATGTATGTATACCAAAGGCCTGCGCCGACAAACATTAACGTCGGCGGCGGCTGACACTAAAAATATCGGCGGCGACTTAAAATGGACTCTAAGCCGGCTATGTTCTCAAATACGCTTAATTTTAAAATTTTCAAAGATTTTAAATAAAAACGGAATCAGAGAGACCTGTTATTTTATTGTTATAATTTATAACAATAAAAAGAGCAAGCACAAAAGTTGTGTGAGAAATTATGCAGTGATGGAAAAAATTAAAAAAAAAAAATTAATTTGATTAATTCTTAAAAAGGCTTAAGTCGGTTTTAGTGACATTTATTGGGCGGGCCTCTAAAGTTCAAAATATTATTATATTATCAAATAAAAGGTATTTGAAAGACCTATTATAGGTCAATTTTTGAATGGAAAAAATTAAAAAAATTAATTTGATTAATTCTTAAAAAGTCTTAAGTCGGTTTTAGTGACATTTTTCATATCACGTCGAAAATTTCACCACTTATAGAGAGTTCGATTGTAAATGAAATGACGTAAAATTTATTTATCAGACACGGCTACTTAATGGTGGACGGGCCTCTAAAATCCAAAATATTATTATATTATTATCAAATAAAGGGTATTTCAAAGATCTTTCCAATGATACATATGTAACATAATATACAAAAAGGACCCATTATAGGTCAATTTTGGGAAACATAATTTTTCAGGTTTATGTTGAATATAATGTTATTTGTATTTACTGTAAATACTTTGTATGATAATTTTTGTAGTAAACAGTTCGAATATTGTATTTTATGAATAGTATACTTTTCAAAAATTTTCACTTCAATAAAAACCTTTATAAATAACACATCAATATTCAACTGGTTATGGCCCAGGATAGTTTCGCTAAGGGCATAATATAATTTATGTAATAAATATAAAGAAATATTTGTGCAAATTTACAAAAATAAAGGATCTTAAAGAATAGCAAGAAGCCTAGAAGGGAATAGTAAAGATTTCAAGATGCCTAAAAAGTAAATGGTTTTTCACAAGACCCTTAGAAGGATATATTTGAAGATCAAGCCGCTTTGGTAAATTGGATTATCTGTAAATTTCGCAATATTTTCAAGTCGCCTAGAAAGGATAAATTGCAACTAATAAGGGAAAATAAAATTAAAGCTGGTGTTGTAAGAGCCGAAATGGATTCATGAATATTAAATAAAATTTTAAATATATAGATTAGTGTTATAATTATAATAGAATTTTTATATAGATAAGTGTTATAATCCAGAATTTTTGAAAGGGGCTAATAGTAAAAGGTAAGGGCTAATTATGGAAGAATTTAAAATTGAAAAATTGCGCGAAGCTGTGAATTGGTGTTCATGGAAGTTCCAGATGCGTATTATTTTAAAATCAATGGACCTTTACAAAATTGTTGATGGTTCCTACCGAAAGCCAGTTGTGCCAAATGGCGGTGGTGATGCAAATAATGCATTATATATTCAAAATCTACAAATCTGGGTGAAAGCTGATATCAAAGCTCAAAGGATTATTATAACCTCAATTTACCTCAACGTTATTATGAAATACTTGATGTGTTGTTGCAACAACAATTAAGCGATTAAGAATTAAGAAATTTAGGTGAACTGTTGACAGAAAATATGATTATTACAAAAATTTTAATGACGTTAACGTCAACCTATAATCATTTTGTAACTGCTTGGGAATCTACTGAAGAAAATAAAACGAATATTGCAAATTTAACTAATCGCCTCTTTTTAGAACAATCACGTTTGAATTGTGATCTGGAAATGAAATCAAACAAAAACATGTGCAATTTTATTAGAAATAATAAAGTTAAAGCTATTGGTCATAGCAACTTATTCGTATTGGAATTAAAAGTAATAATTAATCAATGTAATTATACTAGAAACATAAGTACTGATTTAAGTATATGGCATCAAAGGTTCGTTCATTAAAACCCAAAACATGTCAAAGAGGTATTAAACTTACAAAATATTAAATACAAAGACAGTGATAATAAAATATGTGTTTTGGTAAACAACATAAATTACCATATACTTCAAGTAAAAATAATTCAAAAGCTTCTGGTGAAATAAATAATTCAGTCAGTCGCTTGTGGTCCAATGGAGGAACTTTCAATTGGAAAATCAAAAAAAAAATTATTGCTAAAAATTATTTTTCCAAATTTAAGTGGGTTTAATTTCTACAACAAAAGAAAAATGTTAAACATTTTTTTAAACATGATGAAAAATCAAAATGTCAAAATTAGCATCTTTAGATCCGATAAAAGTACAGAATTTATAAACAAACACATGGATCTGTTGTTTAAAAATTACGGTATACAACATCAGAAAACTGTATTTTACACCCCGGAACAGAATGGAGATGCTGAAAAAGAAATGCGGACAATTGTAGAAATAGCAAGATGCTCTTTACAAAGTAATCATTTGAATATGTTTTTATGGGCATGGAAGCACTACATCATGTTGTATATGTATTAAATAGAACTGGTCCAAGATCAATTAAGAATAAATCTCCATTTGAAATTTGGTTTAACAAAATACCTAAAGTTGAACATTTAAAAGTCTTTGGTACTCAAGTTTATGCACATATTCCAAAACAAATACGAAAAAAATGGGATTTGATTTAAACGTTAAAGGATATCGTAAATATTTTGAAAGTAAAAATAAAATAGAAATATATAGAGTCGTAATTTTTTGTGATGAACTTGAAGTAGTTATTAATAATAACAACAGTGATGACAATCACAGCATTTGTCATTACAAGATTTTTGAAGAAGCATGTCAACCTTTTGAAACTGAAGTATGTATGTGACAATTTAAATGCTGAACAAGAGGGAGAAGAAATTAATCATGAAAACCGTCAAGAAATTGTAAGTTTTGAACTAATAATATAAATGTACAAGTAGACGAATGTATTTAAGATATAGAAAATGTCCAAGAAGTTGTTTCAATTTCATCTTAGTATGAAAATCCAAGCGTTCAACAAGTACATAAATTTTAAAAATGAAAGTGCTAATACCAGAAAAACAAATACAAAATATAATTTGAGGCCCAATGCAAAAGAAACTTTTAGTCATGTGGTAAAGTATAAGACTGTTCGTATTATGCTAGCAGTAGCAGTATCTGAAGGAATGTAGGTAATATAATTTGATATAAAAACTGCTTTCCTGTACGGTGATTTAAATGAGGAAATTTATATGAGTCAACCCCCTGGATTTATTAAAGAACCTCAAAAGGTTTGCTTATTGAAGAAAAGTCTTTGTGGATTAAAGCAAGCTCCAAGATCTTTTAATAAAAAAATTTGTTAAATTCTAGACAAATTTAATTTAAAAACAAGTAAGAGTTTTATATTCGACTGTGCCGAATCTTATATTTTCTGTACGAATTTTATTACAAAAAATCAAAAAATACCAATTGCAAAACGGTAAGGGTTTTCACTCAATCTAGACTCTTCATACTTAATTTCATATTTCTAGGTTAAATATGATAGAAATTTCAAAAAGAACCTTATGAAGAATGAAAAAGTACCAAAAAGTCCCCTTGTATGTGTTCAGTCTTAATCCGGACTTTACATACTTAATTTCATGTTTCTAGGTTTAATATTATAAAAAATTCAAAAAGTACCTTTTGTAGATCGAAAGAGTACCAAAAAGTCCCTTTTTGTAGGTTCTTACTAGTCAAGGCCCTACGTGCTAAATTTCATGTTTTTAGGTTCAATATTATAGAAAATTCAAAAAGTACCTTTTGTAGAACGAAAAATACAAAAAATACCCTTTTTCATGTCCCTTGGTTCAATATTATTGAATATTCCAAATGTACCTTTTCAAATTCTCACCTAATTCAGACTCTATATATTTAATATTTCTAGGTTCAATAGTATTACGTGGTTCACACTGGGAAACTTTTGTTGAGAAACTTTTGATTTTGTGTGTGAGAGAAAGAGATGGTTGATATTTCTTTCTCTCACACACAAAATCCAAATCACAAGTTTCTCAGTGTGAACCAGGTCTATCAAAAATTTAAAAAGTACGTTTTGAAAAACGAAAAAATACCAAAATGTTTCTTCTAACTTAAGCCATGCTCCACATATGTACATAATTTTATGTTTCTAGTTAATAACAACACACTAGTGCTGCTCTCGCTCTGCTACTCCCGCTATGACTTCGTTACCAAAATGACATAACTCATTGATAACCAGACCATTCATATAATTTCAGCACTGTTCGAACTTAGTGATGACCAGAAATTTGCAAAACCATTAGCTATTTGCTGGGGGTGTGAGAAACCCACTTCATCAATAACAAGTAAGAGTGCTATATTCGGCTGTGCCAAATCTTATATTTGAACATATTATTGCCGGTCCACACTAGGAAACTTTCGTAGAGAAACTTTTTCTTAATTCTCTTTTGAAGTTTCCTATATGTCCACACATAGAAACTTTTGTTTCAGAAACTACGAATGAGAAGAATAACAAAACAAAAAAAGTTTCCGAGTACGAGAAACTCCGTACCGCGAGAGAGATGAATGATATTCTTTCTCTTTCTCTCTCACGCAAAATCAAAAGTTTTGCAAAAAAAGTTTTCTAGTGTGGACGGGCAGTTAGTTTTATAAATTTTTCCCGACTACATAAATATTACACCAAAAGCAAAATAAAATGAACAACAACAACAACGCTAAACGAAATAAAAAACAAAATACACAAGACAATTAAACCAATAGACATCTAAACATACATAACAAAAAACAAAAAAAAATACGAACGAAAATCACAGAAACAAAATACACAACTCAATGACGCCAACAGCATCCAAAAATACAAAACTATATACACAGCTGAAAAACCAAATACATCTTCACACGTGTACATCTTTTTCTAATATACAGTGTTGTTGTTGCTTATTTAACAAAGCATGAACAAAATATGACATTTTTTGATGAAATATTCAGAGGTTGGCTCAGATTTTTGCTCATATCTTCGTTATTTACCGACCGATTTTGCTGATTTTAACTAGCAATCTTCTCGAAAGCATGTCTATTAGAATTATTGAAAATCTCGCCGATATCTGGGGTCCTCTAAAAACTGATTTCAACAGACAGATGGACTATCTATAAGGATCCAGAATATATATACTTTATAGGGTCGGAAAAGTGACATCTCTGTATACTTTGTGGTTGCAACCACCTAGACCTGGTTCACACTGGGAAACTTTTCTTGAGAAACTTTTAATTTTGTGAGTGAGAGAAAGAGATGGTTGATATTTGTTTCTCTTTCTCTCACACACAAAAATCAAAAGTTTCCCAAAAAAAGTTTCCTAGTGTGAACCAGGTCCTATACGAAATATATTTGTTTTCATTGTTTTTGGTTGGCAACGCAAACATATCACGATGGAATAACAAAGTGAAGTCAATTCTACAAAAACAACAAAAGTTATATCTTACAACAAGTAAATTTAAATATGTGTACATCTTTTTGTACATTTTCTACAAATACATTGTATTATAATATATTAGAAAATTTTGTTTTAAATGTGTGTATGTAATACTGTGTATGTAATCAATTAAAATTGGGAAAGAATCCTTTTTTATATCTTGTAAAAAATACACATAATTTTATGTAATTTTATATTTTTATAAAGTTTTACAAAAATAATTTAAAAATACACTTGTTTCATTGCGCGAAAAATATGTATGTATTTTATTGCAGCTTTCAAGAAAAATATTTTTGATATACATACATGAAAATTTAACGTAAATTTAATACATAATGTATCCTGAAAATAAAATTAATACCTATAATAAATATAAAAATATTTTTTTTTTGTGCTTTGGCAACTCTAAATTGTACAACTTGACAGTTGTATACAACTTTCATTAAAAAATATCTCGATCAGCTGTTGAATTGACTTCACCTTATAAGTGCACCCTGCTAAACATATGTTAGCTCAATTTTGTTTGACAGAAGTTGTTTGATTTTCATAATTTTACTTTTACATTTATTCAACTGTTGCTAAAGGAAAATAATTGAAAGAAAATACATACATAAAAATACATACATAAAAATAAAGTACATAAAAATGCAAGATGTGACCGCAAGAGTATTTGCGGCAATGCAAAATCTTGATATAACAGCATTGAGCACTTATCCGCAAAATGAAATTCGACCTGTACTGCCAGCTTTAGTGCGTATGAGCCTATTGTCACCACTCGACAACACAAAATCGTCGATGGAATCTCGCAAACAAATATTAGCCGTTCTTATAGGCATTGAAGTGGTAAACAGTATAGTGTCATATTTACAAGTCAATTATCATGAGCTCGAGCAAGAGCTGAAGAAGGAATTACAGGCCCGGCAAAAATCCATGTACTATGATGGACAACAATCAGAGTTTGGATTACAAACAGGCATAGCTTTGGGATTCGAAAGAGCCGATGTGACACGTAAAGTGCGTGTTGTTTTATCGGAAATATTTAACGTTCAATGGCAGTTGTCCGAACAGAAGACTCCCGTTCAATCTGAAATATTAGACGATGGTATATATTTGGAAGAAGTCGTTGATATTTTGTGCATTGCTTTAGCTGAGCTACCATCATTATTAAATATACTAGAGCTGACTGATACTCTGGTTCAAGTACCAAATGGTCATCGAATTATATGCGCATTAGTGGCAAATTTCCCTGATTGTTATCGTGATGTCGTTACCCATGTAATAATCAACTGTGACGAAGAGTCAAATGAAGGAAAACAAAAACTTGTGCTCTTAATGGCATTAAGCGAAATAAATCCTTCGCAAGCGTTATCAACCAGAGCAATATGTGTGGAGATATTGAAAGTACCTTCTTTTATGCTTAAACTTTGTCTTAAATATCCACAGGATTTGGTAAGTATTATGTGGTAATGGTCTTTATAATTACTGTTTTGCTAAGTTATACTTTTATGTTCCCATCCTTTATTTTGATTTGCAGATATCGTTTTTAACAGGCATGTTGCTAGGAAATGATCAAAATGTGCGTACATGGTTTGCCGAATTTGTTCATTCCAGTCAAAAACGTAAAGGAGATGCATTAATTCTGGTTAGAGCCGAATTATTGCAACAACTGCTGAACATCGTAAATAATTCAACTAATCAAAATAGTGACATTGAAGACTATACCGTCCAAGGGGCTGTATTGATGCGATTATATTGTGCATTGCGTGGAATTGCTGGCTTGAAGTAAGATGTGTTTTTTATTTATTCAAATAATTTTTTTTGTAACTCTGTTTTTTTTAAGGTTTAATGATGACGAAATTAGTGCATTGGCACAGCTAGTTTCGAGTAAACCGCGACCAACTCAATCAGGCATGAGATTTGTTTCACTAGCACTTTGTATGTTGATAGCCTGTCCGTCATTGGTTTCTACTGCAGCTCTTGAAAACAAGGCTGTCGAATGGCTACAATGGCTGATTAAAGAGGATGTATTCTTTGGCAAGAGATCTGATGCTAGCACATCCCTTGGTGAGATGCTTTTGTTGTTAGCCATTCACTTTCATGGGAATCAAATATCAGCCATAGGGGAGCTTGTCTGTTCGACCTTGGCCATGAAAATACCCATACGTCCGAACAGTACAAATCGTATAAAACAAGTTTTCACACAAGATCTTTTCACGGAGCAAGTAGTAGCATCACATGCAGTGCGTGTGCCGGTCACACCGAAATTGAATGCTAATATACCTGGTTACTTGCCGGTACATTGCATACATCAGCTTCTAAAATCAAGGGCCTTTTTAAAACATAAGGTGCCTATAAAATCTTGGATTTATAAACAGATATGTAACTCGGTTCGGCCATTGCACCCAGTTATGCCTGCCCTAATCGAAGTATATGTAAACACCTTGATTGTACCAAATCCTCAGGGCAAAGTTAATGTCGATCATATGCACAAGTCGTTTTCTGAAATGGAGATTCTTCACATATTTAGATCTAATTACAACGGTACAAATGTATTGGGTGACATATCATCGACTCCTAATTTTAATGTCTTCTCCCAGTATGGTGGTTTAGGTGGTAATATATCTTCAGCAGACAGTGATGAATTGTCTAAATATCAGGTACAGTGTCCCTTAACTGCTCAGCTTTTAATACTATACTATTTGGTATTGTATGAAGACACGCGTATTTCCAATTTGTCGAACGCTGTACTGAGTGGAAGGAAAGTCAAAGAATACACAAACAATTTTCTTTCAGAATTACCAATGAAATATTTACTTCAAAAGGCCCAACATTATCATAATGAATATGTGGGTATTTTTCATCCCCTATTGCGTTTGATTGTATCGAATTATCCACACCTGAGTATGGTGGATGATTGGCTCGAAGAACACTGCAGCTCAGGAATTTGTCGTAACCGTAATATAAATGTGCCTAAAAATTCGGTGGAACAAATTCAAGAATGTCTTAAAAGAATTGATTTCCAAAAACTAGATACGAAGCCCGGAAAAGCAATACCAGTACTAAAGGCATTGCTTAAGATGCCGCCTGAAGATATTGCTCGAAATGCAGATCTAATAGTAGAAAACTTACCGAAAGTATTCCAGCGTAAGGTACCACGCTCAATTAAAAATTTATATTTAGATATTTGGCTTCGTTTAAATGGTGTGTTGCCGATAAGTTTCTGGCAAAAGTCACTTACTTCGATTATGGCATCAGAAGATTACATAAATCGCTGTTCTTTTGTTGTGGAAAATATGCTGGATCCATTGCAGGTTCTGCGATGCAGTAGAGAAATATTTCATTGCCCTCATACTCTCATAATATTGTTGCGTATTCTCCAAGGAAGTTTGGCTGCATCAAAAGCTCATCTAAGCATACAAATGCAATCAAAACAAATAATCGATAAAAATGGACAAGTACAGTGTGACACTGATAGGGAAGAACTTAAGACCGCTTTAATAGCTTCACAAGAGAGCGCTGCAGTTCATATACTGCTGGAAGTTCTAGCTGATATGAATGCGAATGGAGATACACGTGTCTCTTCGTTTGAACTGCGCGAAGCTCAAGGTATTATATGCTCATTTATTCATCAAGCATTCATTTCTGAACCATCTTTGGCAAAGCTTGTACACTTTCAAACATACCCTCGTGAGGTGATACCCATGATGGTTAAGGGAGTTCCTTCTATGCATATCTGTATAGATTTTCTACACGAATTCCTTAGCATGCCGGAAATGGATAAACAGATCTTTACAATTGACTTGACATCTCATTTAGTTTTAAAATATGCCATTCCGAAAAGTTTAAGTGTCTCGAAATTCTGCGTCAACACTATTCAATCAGCACTATCTCTACTCTCTACAGAGGCCAAATGTAAATATCTTTGTAATATTTTACCGTCTCTTATACGTTTTGCCGAAGCTTTTCCCATTCTAACAGACGATTGCATCAATATTTTAATGTTAACGGGTCGCAGTCTATATTCACAGTCAACGCTTGGCATTAATTCGACCCATATGCAGTTGACGGCCAATTCTAGGCACAAATGTTTCAAGGAAGCACCCCGCTATATAGCAATGATCGAAAAGGCGTTCGAAATGTTGATTACGAAAATAATAAATAAGGTCGAATTATATTAGTAAAATAAGTATAAATATATATGTATGTACATGTATTTTAATAAAGTTATTTTTATTTTATACAAAAATGGCAGGAAGCACTTATTCTCATATCAAGTATCTCTAAAGGAAATTTCATATCAAAATTCGTATGAAAATTCTCATACAAAATTTGAAAACAACAACAAATTCTTTTATATTTATAATCAATTGGTAGAAAATTTAAAATTTAAGATTTGTATCTCTTTAAAATTTACAACAATCTACATCATTACAATAACATAATAGAGAATAAAATAAAATTAAACCACAAACCCGAGTCCAGGGTGCCAGCTTCCTAGATATAATAGTTGGTTGACCCATCGACTTTATGCAAATGATCTTACAGCTGCTCGGCTTCAATGATCTTGCAGCTGCTGCCAACGTACATCAAGCAAAGAGCAAATTTTGTCAACTATCAACTATTCGAAGACCCAAGTATTTTCCATGATGCTAGGTGAGACAAGCATAATAAATAATTATTTGAAAAATGGGTCTTAAGCAACACTTTTCACGGAACAAATAGTTTTTAGTGATATTTTTGGAAAAAAAGAATAAACGCCAATATAGAGCATTTTGAGAGGATAAAAGATATAATTGTTTCGTCGGTTGCGCCTACTTTCGAGTAGGCGGGGTTTAAAGTTTATTACATTTTTGTCAATATCTCATAAACTATTTTGTTAACAATAAAAATTACATCAAATTTATGGTATTAAAAATACCTTTCCAATGATATATAACATAGACATAACAAAAAAAATGTCTACATAATTCTATTATAAAATTCTATATGTTAATACCCAATGAATTAAGCATTTATTTAAGGTATAAACCAAATGAAAGAGATATTTGATTTCAAAAATCATTTATTTAAATAGCAGGCCTATGGCCGGGGGCAAGCATTTTCTCCTCTATGGTATATCCATAGAGAAAATTTTGCAGGAAGGTCATAGACAAAAAATGGGGACTAAACACTAAATTGGTAAACTGGTTCCATGAAGCGGTTATTAAACATATTCTCTATCTCCGAAAACTCTGCATCGGAGAAAATAGCACCCCAAGAATCCTCTCAGTATATACGGACTGAGCCATAAAAAAAACATAAAAAGAGTAAAATTTGTGCCGAAAGCTATACTAGTCTAGAAATGCCGGACATTGTTAAACAGGATGGCAAGACATAAAAAAATCGTGCTCAAATGGGTACGGAGATACGGGGATTTGATTGGCAACTGTATCGCTAATTAATTAGCAAAAATAGGAGTTTTAATGCCCGATAGGGACATAGGCAATTTTTGTGGTATACCGCTAAATCTTTCAAAAATCTAATAGATGAAAAGCTCTTTGAACTCTCTCAGACAAGATGGTGTAATAAAATAACTTGTATCAACACCAAGAAGATATGGCGAAGTTTGGACTGTACGTCATATCTTCTGCAACTAAACCGTTCTTGCATCAGCAATCTTGTCGCTGTCACCACGGGACATCTCATTTGGCAGAAGTTGTCAAGACGAGGAAGAATCCATCGAACACCAATGCATTGACCAAGGCACTTATTACTCACAAGGATAAACTTTCTATCTCCTCTACTACAATCTCAATTCTTCATTACTCTCAGTATTTTATTCTAAACTTACTCTTAACCTCTCTTATGGTTAAATCCTAAAACTATTCCGTTCTTTCTTTTTCTATCTCTATTATCTTTACAGGTATCATAAATGAACCAACAGTACCTAAGTGTAGGTCTTTGCATTAGTTTGGACTAGTTCTAGTCCTTTGGGGAGTAAGTTTAATTGCAAAATATGTTAAAACAAAGGTTAATATTTAAATACAGTCAGGGCTGAGGACGATGTGATGGGCCACAAAATTTGCAACAGATAAAATGTTTGAAAAATTCGCCCTCTGCTTTTTTACTTTAAAAAGCATACAAATTTTTATAGGACAAAAAACGACAAATCTGGCAACACAATTCGCTAGTGTACCAACTAATAGTTGCAACACTTTTCTACCTGGTAAACTGGTTTCGAAACCGCTGCATTCAATGAGAAAATAGCTAAATTATCGTCACTGGGCGGTAGAGATTTTCGCGAGGCAGAGATCCTCGCCGATTCGGCTTAAAGCCTAGCCGCCGAACACAATGTTAAAGTCGCAGCCGCTGAAAATTGTTCAACTTAATACGGCTTACAAATTTCATTTCTTGAACTTTGCGTTATGTTGGACCCAAGTGCTTTAAAGATTTATCGTCTTATGCAAAAACGATTATTAAGTTAACATTGGTTGTTAAAACCTGTTTTTATATGGAAAATGTGTGCAGTAAACCATTGTTAACTTTAATAATCGTTTTTGCATAAGGCCATTAATTTTTGTTGTTATTTTACATATCTGACCACATTTTTGTAATTTTAGTAAATGTGGCCAACAAATAAATAATATTTCGATGAAAATTTCCTAATATTGCAATATTTTCATTTGAGTAAATATTATCTGAAATAAGTTAAATTTCTTTCTACATTTCCTAAGACCTGATTAACACTAGTGCCGGTCCACACTAGGAAACTTTCGTAGAGAAACTTTTTCTTAATTCTCTTTTGAAGTTTCCTAAATGTCCACACATAGAAACTTTTGTTTCAGAGACTACGTGTGAATTGCATTGATTTGTTGGACCTGGTTCACACTGAGAAACTTTTGTTGAGAGAAAGAGATGGTTGATATTTCATTCTCTCACACACAAAAATCAAAAGTTTCCCAAAAAAGTTTTCTAGTGTGAACCAGGTCTTGTTGTACGAATGAAAAGAATAACAAAACAAAACAAGTTTCCGACAACGGGAAACTCCGTACCACGAGATAGGTGAATGATATTCTTTCTTTTTCACGCAAAATCAAAAGTTTTCCAAAAATAGTTTCCTAGTGTGGACCGGCAGTTAAAGACCTATGGAATTTTTAATAACTGCTACATTTTCATCCAACTTTAAAAAGAAAAGAAAAGTCGGCAACAGCAGTTTCAAATTCGACTTGTTTGTTTTTTGAATCATTTAAAAAAACAAAGAGACTGTAAAATTTTTCATCTTTATTTTTTTTTTTTTTGGGTTTTGATTAGGATGGCGGTGCATCAAGCACTCATATTGCCAGGTTATTACACGTTTGTCCAGAGAAAACCCCACCAACCGACCTATACCTTCATATAGGAAGTTGGAGCATCCGGACTTGATTTCATCAAAAGTATTAATGGTCTCCACCAGTATATATTTGAGTTTAAATGGTCTCCACCAGATTATATCGTGAGTCTTTTATGGTCTCCACCAGGTTATATCGTGAGTATTTTATGGTCTCCACCAGTTAAAAACGTTTGAGTATTCTATGGTCTCCACCAATAAAACATAACCTCACTTGAGGTAATACGAAAGCACGAGGTTAATGTAGACAACATATAACTTTGAACAGTTATATGAAGTAATACATTACACCAGTGCGAGCGAGACGCAAAACTGTCGAAAGCCAGGCAACAAACACAAGCCTGAACGCGTTTAAGAAATAATCGCGATGACGCGAGAGTTGTTCCCCAACTCAGACCTGAATTACGACTGTCCTTATTTTCTTTTATTTTTTGATATGTAGTTTGACATTGTGACTGCACTTGAAGGTGAATTGGCTGTCAGGAAAAAGTGTCAGAAAAAAATTAAAAAAAAATCAAAGCGAATTTTTCTAAAATATATACAAAATAAAAAGTTTGACATTAACAAAATGAAAACAAAGAGTAACTTTTACAAAATGTGAACATAGTTGGACATTTATTCTACACCAGGGCGAAAAATGAACATTTTAGACCTGGTCCACACTAGGAAACTTTTTCTTAATTCTCTTTTTAAGTTTCCTTAATGTCCACACATAGAAACTTTTGTTTCAGAAACTACGTATTAATTGCATTGATTTGTTGTTGTACGAATGAGAAGAATAACAAAACAAAACATGTTTCCGAGTACGAGAAACTCCGTACCGCGAAAGAGATAATGATAATCTTTCTCTTTCTCTCTCACGCAAAATCAAAAGTTTCCCAAAAAAAGTTTCCTAGTGTTGACCGGCAGGTAGCAAAAAACGATCAGCTGTTTTTTATTAAATTTAATACATCTTAGTTAAGACGATCCTATTCGTACTATTCTACACAAAATTTTGACAGATCCTACTACTTGTGTGATGGTGTGAAGCCGGCTTTAAGTCCATACCAGGAAACTTTTGATTTTGCGTGGAGAGAAAAAATATCATACATCTTTCTCGTGATACGGAATTTCTCATACTCAGAAATTTGTTTTTTTTTTGTTATTCTTTTTATTCGTACAAAAAAAATCAATGCAATCCAAAGTTTTTATGTGTAGACAAACATTTTTCCATTTCAGAGGTAGTCTTGGTTTTTTTCTTATTGATAAACCGATTTTGCTGAAACTTCTCGAAATCATGTCTGAAAGAATTATAAAAAATTGGGATCCCGAAGATATCTGTGGGCTTCAGAAAATTGATTTAACAGGCGCACGAACATGGCTCGACACCGTCTAAGAATAAATCTCTCGAAAAATAGTTGTATAAGTAGAGAAATACATGAAATAGTATTCACTAATACAAAAATTTCCTGCTCTGGTGGACAATCCCGAATTTTAAAATACACTCTCGGATTCCGTTATTATATATAGTCGTTGAAAATTTAAAAACAACGTAGTTGAAAACTTAGACGGCTTACAGTCGATTAAAGGCCGACGCCTATATTTTTAGTTACAGCCGCCGCCGCCGTTAATATTCATCGTCACCACTGGGCGGTAGTGATGTTCGCGAGCTCGATTGTAAAGTGGAAGTCGAATAATTAAATAGTTGAAAATTTAAGAAAATACACATTCTTGTAGTAATAATCATAAATCAGTAAGTGTTAAAAAAATAAATTAATTAAACAAACGGAAAACGAGAGAAACATTCGCTAAATAAATGCCATGAAAATGTATTTTTTTTCTAATCGTGGTTTGAGTGCTATGTTAAAAGTGGTTTCGTCCGACTTATAAAGTTGCTTGTTGTCTATTTCATTGGATGGATATTGTTTAATGCTCTTCAACACATACACACATTTCAACGTACAACATTTAATGAAAAAAATATTTAAAAAATATATGATTAATCATAATTCATCTTAAAGTTCCAAAAAAAGTTCCAAAAACAAAAAAGATATAAAAAATTAAAAAAAAATATATACCTATATAATATAAATTAAATGTATCAAGTGAAACAATAATAAAAATGTAAAGATTTTCATAAATTGGTCCAGACAAAAAAAGGAAGAGAAAATCTTCGCCGTCTTCGTAATTCATTGTTGGAAGTTTTTTCTTTTATTTGTGCGCAGGAACAGGAGAAATGTTGAAAACGGTATAGTTTTATATTCGATAAACATGGTCCGGTCTCCGGAACAAAAGATTTACTTACAATTATTATTAGTTTATCAGAGTTACCAGATATTTGTGTTGCTATCTAATTTGCATGAATTAATCACTTTCTTTTACATACATTTTCTCCATATCCATGTAATTTGTAGTGTTTCAATATACTATATGTATTTATTATATTATATTATTTTATTTTTCAAATTAATGATCGAATTGTTTTAGTATTAGTAAAATTCAAAAATTATAGCTAAATAGCTATTTAGTTTATGCATAGACTAAGAATTTTAGATATGATATTTAGGTAAGTTTACACTTACAAATGTTTTGAAATTTCAATATGTATTTTATTAATTTAATTTTTATTTTCCAAAATAAAACCTAGCCTATGATTTTTAGATTAAAATCGATGAAATGTTCGCGAAATTGGCCGGATTTTATGAAGAGTGGATGTTTTACAATGTTTGCTAATGTTTTGTTGTTTAAGTATTTGTTTTTCAATATTTCAATTTATGTTTTTTTTTTCTTATACAAAATTCACTAATATTGGATTACTATCTTCTAAATATGGAAACATATTAGTAGATATAGGGATTCTTTTGCAATTTTTTCATAATACGATATTTTCGTCATGTACAAATTCATACACATTATAAACTTTTAATATTCTGAATGAAAATGGTTTGGGAAAAAGTCATGTTCGATTCATAATAATTATTACCAAATTCATTCTAGATATGATTTAATTTTTATCTGTATTTTGTCCATAGTCGGTTAAAAATTTCTGTTTAAAAAATTTTAATTTTTCTAAATTTTAAAATTTTAAGTTAAGAAAGTATTTTAATAACATTTTTCTTATTCATTAAGATTAAATTATTTTATTCATTGTTTTCATTTACTCATTTTTTACATATGTATATATACATATATACATTTACCGTCAATATTTATATCCATAATTTTGTAGTATTATTACTATAAGTCATAATCTTAAAAAAGTAAAAAAAAAAATTGCAAAATTAAAAAGTGAATTTAAAAAAAAATCGCCCAAACGCTTATGTACTCCAATTTGGACCTGTCAAATAGAATAGTTAGCTGTAATTATTATTTAATAAATTCGACTTTTAAGAATTATATCATTTGATTAAAATAATAGGCTATTTCACGCACTGCAATGGAGAAACACGCGAAACAATTAAAAAACTGATTTCTAGGCGGAAAACATAATCCCGATAAGAAATATTGTGGTATTTTCAAAGAAAATGATTACTAATTATCAAATCTTTCAAAAATATATCCAGGAGACTATGAGAACACATTTTAAAAGTTTACAGTTCAAGAAAACTGGGACATTGCTATTTGAACAATTTTTTTATTTTTATTTTTTTTAGAATGGGTTATCTTATATAAGAAGTTCTTATCTTATATAAGAAGTCCTTCAAACTCAAAAATATTCAAATAGACCGCAAAATATGGCTGTTTTAGTAATACGGTATTTTGATGCTTTCCGGTTTACGATATACTATTACACATATAATATTTATCATGCAATCATTGGAATATAATAAAATTAGTATGCAAATTATATTGCCGAATAAATCTGATGATATTCCACAGATTTCGGCCATGAAATAATACAAAAGTCCACATAACACCCAAAGAAAAATCAAAAACTGGATTCTGGACAATAGAGCCACTGAAATTAAAAGGCCTGCCAAAAAGTTCCGATGAAATGTCAATCGAGAATTTGTATGCCGATGTAAAGAGAAAGATATCTGAAATAAAATCAGTCAAGAATTATAATTTTTGGAGTACTGTGAAACGGACATGATTGTCCATTCCTTCAGGAAGTTGTTGTGGTGAATTTTATGAAAGGGTTTGGCTAGTCCCCCATGCATCTAGGTCAACGCAACAATGTAACAATGTAAAACAAAAGCTGCAATTTTATTCTTCAAATATTTTTATTTGAACACACTACAAACATGCATTTTGCATAGAAATCCTTGCCCTGTTAATTTGCTAATAAAATAAAATCAGGCCTATTCTGAATTAATAAATTACAGGGGAGTAATTTATTAATTCATACATAATGCATGCAAAAGGGTTTTCTTAATAATTATGATGAATATTTGTTCATTGTAACATAGGGCTTTCGGATTTTATATTTGGGAGGATATATATCTATGTGTATTATGCACCACTGAATTTTTCTAAACATTATTTATATTTTTATTAATCATTACAAAAATAAATGTAGTAAATAATGGATATTGTGTGATCGAGTAATAGCCTTGTTAAAATAATACATTTTATTATTAAATTTTAAAATATTAAATACAGAAACAAAAAACAATAAAATGGCTACAAAATCCGCAACCGTAACCGCACTCCATTTAATTTACATTTCCTCTGGGAAGCAGAAAACGCAACTGCATCCGCAGGTTTGTATTTTTACTCAAAACGCAACCGCATCCGCAGGTTCGTATTTCTACTCTTAGGGATATGGATTGCGGCATTATCTTGCTCAGATGTTATCGACATTGCACTTCAATACGCGCTTTTTTAATTTTTGTGTATTGAGTGTACCTTTTATATAATACTAAATTAATTTAATCTAAACTTTCATTTTTGCCGGTGTTATCCTAGAATTCAATAATTAACTCGGTGATCAAGGTATACTTGCAAATGTTTTAGCTGCGATGAATCCGGATTGAACTCAGTTTTTCTTCATCAATTTTGATATTCGAGATATTGTGTCCTCAAATTCTAAAGAAGCCATTTACATATGTCTCTTTCTCAGACGTTTTCAAGCGCCAAGACCACTTTATTTTAAAAATGTATATATAAGTATATATATATAAGTTTTCAAGCATTAGGTAAAGATAATTCGAAGAAGAAAGAAGATATGCGTTTAGATGACATACTACATTTTTTATAAAATTGTCTTGGGGCTGTTATAACGTCTGAAAAAGAGGCTAAAACGGCGTTTTTTTCAAATTTGAGGACAAGATATCTTATTATATCTTATTATTTTTAGAGCGGCTCAAACCTTTAGAAAAGTCTAACTTAGTCTCTGGGTTTCAATTGTTTTTCAATAGATTATTTTTTGTAGATTATGGTGTTGTTAAAGAAGTCTATGTATATTGTTCAGATGTGAAAAATTAATTAAAAAATCACAAAAATTCTTTAAAAACTTTTTTACAAAAAGCACTTTATATCAGACACTGAGCGCTGAGTTCCCTTTAATGAACATTGTCGCAGTTGCAAAAACAGGGAAAAGGAAGATACGGTCTTACATCTTCTCTTCGAATGTCCTGCTCTATCTCTTAAAAGAAACCGTTTTATTTTAAGCATTCCAGTAAATGTTATATGAATCTGGGACATTCAGTCGCATTCACAGTAAAAATGTCTAATTCAATATTGACCAGATAAAATCCCTTGAGTTTTTGCAAATTTATTTGTGTGAAGTTTTTCTTTTTGTATTTTTATTGTTATATAATTTACCGCAAGAGTGCGGTTATAATTTCTATGAGAAAAATATGATACATAGTACTATGTGGTAAACATGGCGCTTTAAAAGAATGTAAATCATTTTATTGTGGTTCTATTTCAACTATATTTCTAAATCAATTAATTATGTGATAAAATACTTCTACCTACTAATTCTTATAAATGTAAGTATAAAAGAAGTTCCCTCAAACTTACTATTAAACGCGATTTCATTTAATTTTTATTTTAAGATATAAAAGTTGTGTTTTTGAAGAAAATTTATATCACACAAATATTTGTTTTGAAATTTAATAAAAGTAGATTAGGGCCCATAATTACAATAACTTTTTTTTGATATTAAAGAAAATTGAAAAAAAAATTGTTTTTTTTTCAAATACAAAAATTTTACATTCATTTGTATAATTTGACTTTGCTTGGATAGAGGGGTGATGACGAATGATTTAGCTTATCATTTAAACACTAATTAAAGCAATTAAATTTGATTTAAGTATTTTTAATGTTTATTTTTTTAGTTTTACCCCAAAAATAAATTATATTTACAACCACAAGAAAAGTTAATAGCATTCTTTCAAAGTGGAATGTTAGAGCACATTCTATGCATTAGAGATTTGTGATATTTTCTCTACTGTAATTATGGTGATTGATAACTCTGGCCTGCCAAATACAAATTAAACGATTTTTTACGTCCTTTAAATTTGAATGACTGATTGAAATATTTAATGTCTAAAACTATATAACTTATTACTTTGCAATTGTTTATGATTTATTGATGTTCCATTGCAAATATACAAAAATTTCGCAAGCCATTTTTCTGATGCCAGAAGCTAAATTACCATATTTTCAGGTGACCCCATAGCTTTATAAGGTGACTCCATAGCTTTATGAGGCCCTTGTAAAGAATTGTTCACCTCTAGTTCTTTAATTTAAGCAATATACATGTTCTAACCTTATCCACAGTTCATGGAACGATTAAGGTAAAACTCTATATCCACACACTTTATTATTTTTTATCCAATGTCCCTGGTTTCAAGTCCGACTTTAACGCAATTCTTTGAGGTTCCTTTCTTATTGCCTTTTAATCCAGGCACCTACAGTCCATGAGACGATTAAGGTAAAACCCTTAATCCACAAAAATTTTTTGTTTATCCTACGTTTCTGGTTTCACGTTTGAATATGACGCAGTACTTTGGAGTTCCATTAGATGTTTTTAGGGCTGATTACGCTTGATTGCAGTTCCTCAGGGGAAAAGGAAAATACCACATACACGACCAAACATCCTTTCGAATCTGGTCACGTCTTGTTGGTAGCCAGAAAGCCAGAGATTTCCGAGTACCGCACTATGCTCCAATAATATCGATCAATTCTGAAGTAATTCGTGAAGGGGCACTAGGCAACACCTCCACGGCGGCCGATTGGACGAAAGTATTCTTAGGTTTCCCTTGGCCTCATTAGTACGAAGGATGTTTCTGACCTCCGATTATGACACCATAGTGATATTGTGCTTTCCGTCGAATGGCAAAGCCATTTCGCTAAACTTGTAAGTCCGCAATTTTTATGAAGGATTACGAAGGTTTAAAATAAAAAATATTCAGCCTGGTTTTAAATATATTTCCATTCAACAATGAATATACATACGTTCATTTAGTACTTTACAAATATATTATAGATCTTAATAGACAAGTAGTCCTGAAAATTCTAATGTTGTTGCAATAAAATGGCCCTAGTTGTTTAACGTCTAAAAGTATTCGACTATAAATATAAACTTTATTAAGCTTCATTCACCACAAGTGGTGAATTGTAACCAAAACATTTGTTTACTTCATGCATACAAATGTATGATGTGTATGTGTGTATGTACATAGATAAAGTATCTTTTATTTAACGTATTTACTTACATACCCATAACACATTAAAACATTCTAATAGCAAACAAGAGCTGAATGGAATTAAAAGTTTACCTGTTTTTCTTTTCTTTTTATTTTTCTTTTTTTAAAAATACATACAATATAAAATTGTTGAATTTACTTTTGTTGTTGCCAACTTTTATCCTTGCAAAGGTGTTTTTCTCCGTTATTACTAGTATTACTCTCTTTTAATGTCTTAACTCTCTGTCATGCTCAAAAGGATATTTTTGCTAACATTTGCATTAGCATAGAGTTAAGGACATCTTTTTGTGTATGCGTCTCCGATAAAGTCTAAAAATAAAGTTCGCAAATAAATAAATTGTGTTCACAAGTATTTTTCTAATAAAAAATAATATTTAAAACTGTTGAATATTAAAAATAAAAATAAAAAACTATATATCCTTTTTTAAAAATAATGTTTAGTGCTTCTTAAAATAAATGTAAGATATTATTATGTTTATACAATATTACAATTCTAATGGGGCTGCTTCCTTTTGTTGTTGTTTTTTTTCTTTTCTACTTTAATATGTGCGTATGTGTGTTTTTTCTTTTGAGGGTGAAAATTTGTCTGGATGTCTACAAATGTCACTTTGATTTTTCCTGCAAATTCAAATAGAAATGGAATAATATAATTTTATATATAAATTCCTTTTTATACACAATTTCTTATGATAGATTGTAATTTGTTATCAAATCTCTAAAATATATTAAAAAAAACAATAAATTTATAGAAATAATAATTTGCGTATTGAGTTTTCTGTATCATAGTAAAGTATTTCAAGCTGTTTGTCGTTCTTTTTGTTTTATTTTGAATGAGTACTTACGTGGACATAATTGTTAAAAACACACCCGTATATTTTACGATTTAGTTTGTACTTTTTCATGTACATATGTATACAATACAACATACGTACATATGCATTATATGTATACAAAATTGTAAAAACCGGTAAGAGTCTTATAAAAAAATTGTAAAATCATTGTTACAATTATTAAAAAGAAAATTAAATATATTTATTTATTATTTTCTGTTATAATAATGATAAGGAATCAATCGTCATCAGTCGTATCCTGTGTGTATATGTAAACAATACAGAACAAAGATTGTCTGTACCTGTCAAGGATGTTTGATGTTATAGTCGTCTCTAAAATAATTTATAAAGACAATTAAATAATATTATTTTGCAAATATGTCAAATTTCTGTCCATTAAAGAAAACTCAGCTCGGAAGATCTATCTATTTTTTTAGTATTATTTATCATTATAATATAAAGTATGTTTTACAGTAACACAAGTATTGAACAGATTTCATTAACGCTCCGTAACGTTTTTTTTGCATTTACTTCCTTTAAATGACAAATAATTTTAAAATATTTTCAAATAATTATTACGCTTCACATAAACAGAACTGTCTTCCTAGAAATATTGTTGTTCTAATGTGGTGATCATTCAAGAGCAGTATTGAAATCAAACATATATATCTTATTCATTATAAATCACATAAATATCATTACATAAGATTTCAATACATCATTTCCAAAACAAAAATATTTTCATAAAGCGCTTTTTGTTATTTTCAAACTCTGGTATTTCTGATTTATTAAGATTATATAATTTATTGTCATTAAATTCTTTAATTAAACTTTTGTTTTCCTTTTCTAGACAAAAATGAAGCAGTTTAATGTATCGGTCATCGGCTTGTCCGGGACTGAAAAGGATAGAGGTCAAGTAGGCGTTGGTAAATCATGCTTATGCAATCGATTTATAAGGCCTATGGCTGATGATTATTTCATAGATCACATATCAGTGTTAAGTCAGGTAAAAGGCTGTCAAAGAAATATTACAACAATCTGCATTAAAAAATATTAACATTCATTTAAATTTTAGAGTGATTTTAGCGGTAGAATTGTGAATAATGATCATTTTCTCTATTGGGGTGATGTACACAAAACAACCGACGAGGGAACGGAATATACATTTCATGTAATCGAGCAAACAGAGTTTATGGATGACTCTACATTTCAGCCATTCAAAGTTGGCAAAATGGAACCTTATATAAAGAGATGTACAGCGACAAAAGTGTTTTCAGCCGAAAAGCTCATGTACATTTGTAAAAATCAATTGGGCATCGAAAAAGAATATGAACAAAAAATAATGCCGGAAGGACGTTTGGTTATCGATGGTTTTGTTGTTGTATTCGACGTGAGCCCTGTGCCAAATAGAAATATTGAGAAGCAAGTAGAGTTTGTTCAAAATGCCATTACTTTAATATTAAAGAATAAGAAGCCCCTGGTACTGGTGACAACAAAAAATGACGATTCAAGTGAATTGTACATAAGAGAAGCCGAAAAGATTTGCCAACGTAAGGAATACAAAGGAATGGTGCAATTGATTGAAACATCCGCACATGAATCCATAAATACTGACTTGGCGTTTTTGGTATTGGCGCAAATGATTGAGAAAGTAAAAAATCGCATCAAAATTATACCATATCATGAGGCTGCCCGATCACGAAAGGAATTGCTAGAAAGCCGCTCAGAAGCCGTGACTCGACTTATACGTAATCAAATTACCGATTATCATATACTTTGGTCACAAGGCTCAAAAATGCTTGCTCAATTTAGAGAGTGGACGGAGTTTCTCAATATTTTTGGTCACGACGCTGGACAGAAGCTATTTAGACGTCATATGAAGAAATTGAGAGACGATCATATGAATAAGAAATTACATCAATATTTGGATAAGTTCGCTCGTACACTCGAATACATGTTGCCGGACATAAATGCCATATCAGCAAGTGATGACGATGTCTGGGAATGTGCCAAGGGTTATATACGAAATCATTTAGAATTTGATCAATATTTCTTCGAATGTCCCCAGGCGTCTTGGCAAGAACTGGTTGATATGGATGAAACAGAAGATGAACATCGTATACCGTTTGATATTTTGGAAACATCTGAAGCCGAGACAGTATTTAGGAACTTTTTAAATTCAGTTCAGCAAGATAAAAAGAAAATCGGGTAAGTTAATGGCATACATTTGTTGAAAATAGTACCGAAAGAAAAATAACATTACAAATTTCTTCTTAAGCTGGAAACAACAATTTAAAATGTTGTTGGAGGAATCTGGATTTGTTACACCTGGTAAACAACTGTCAGAAGTACGTGTTCTTTTTATGGGACGCGAATGTTTTGAGGCTTTGTCTGAGCATGACTGCCAGCAAATTTATGATATTCACCAGGATGAAATTATCGAAAAAAGTAAACAGAACTTTGTGGAACTACTCTTAGAACATGCTCAATTTTTTCAGCAATTTAAAAATGTTGATATTATAACGCAAGAAGACGTAAGGCAAATTACAGATGTGTTACAAGATGACTCGAGGTAATTGTATAATACGTACACTATGCTTCAAATTTAAGTAATGTGTTATTTGAAATCGTTTTCAGATATAAGATATTAGATCGCTTGGATCAGGAGAGAAGAGTTATTTTGTTTCAGCATCTCGGCTTTATGCATTGTCCCATACGCGACCATTGCCCGTTTTACCATAGTTGTGTTGATAATTTTGTGGAGGAAATACTAGCTGACAAATCAGGTGGAAATCTTAAAACGTTGGGTGGTGGTGTCGGCGGTGGCGTCAACTGGAAGAATCAAAGTACTGATAAAACCCTTAATTTGCTCATTGTGGGCTCTGAACACTTAGCCAGTGATTTGCTCAATGATATACGCATGTGTACAGGCTCTAAGGGTGAATACATCTATGAAAATCAGACTTATTATCTTAACTATCGCATTGCTAATGGCGATATGGAAGCCTTTAAGGCCATAGATGTTTATTCAAGTGGTAAGTACAATAACAATTTGATAGTCATTCAATCATATCTAATGGAATTTTAACATTTTTGCAGGACTAATTTGTGTTTATTCAAATCAACAGTCATTCGAAACACTTAAGGATAATTTAGAACGAACATTGCTTTGTAATTTAGAGTTGGAAGATAAATTCGAAAATCTACCAATTGTTCTAGTTTACCAGCCGCAAGATTTGAAAGAAAACGAAGTAGATTATTTACGCAACGAAGGTTTAAGATTGGCCGAAATGTTGCATTGTGATTTCATTGACCACCAGCAGAATCATCAGAAATATGTGTATGACATTTTAAATATTGTAATTGATTCTTTAAGGGTTACGGAAATGAAATCTCTCGAATCATTTCCTCCCAATCAAACCGATCTACGCATATTAGTTTGTATGTTTTGCGGTGATCAATACGATATTGAAAATATTATAAGTCCCTTAACAACTGAATCGACATTTTGCAAAGCAGCTGAACATTCCATTGTAGTTGATGTTTTCATAGGCGACTCTAAGAAACGGGTCGAATTTATAATTTCATCATATCACGGTATAAATCAGTATCGCGATGAATTAATACATGGTTTTATTTTTGTATATTCAGCCAAAAGACGCTCTTCATTGGCCAATTTAAAGTGAGTATTTTTGTTGCAAATATAAATAACTACGTATTTATCTCTCTTATTATCGTTATTTACAGTGTTTTAGTTTCACAAAACTCCAATATACCATTACAAATTGTGGCTATAACAGAAAGTGGTGGTGCCAATGCATTTTTCAGTAGCGAAATCTGTCAATTTTTAATAACGGAAGGTAACTCATTAGCAGATCGTTACAAAGCTAGTTTTATGACGTTTTCGGCAGATCAATATGTTAAATGTATGTATTAATTAACTTTAACTATCTTAACGAAAACATTTACTACAATTAATGGTGTTATTGTTATTGTTTTAGTCGCTTTCTACAGTCCTTTCTTAAAGAATGCTTGGGATAACAAGTATGAAGTTGAAAATTTACATGTTGAGGAGTCAATTACTTTAGATTCAGGAGAAGGTACACTGGAGAATTCGGTAAATCAGTTGCCGAGACCACCACCACGTCACGAAAGTTACATGCTTTCAAGTACCCTAGGTACAGATGGCTCTGGTAGTGAAAATTACGAAATGCTTCCTACACGTTCTCTAAATTCATTAAATGGTAAGTTTAATTTATAAAATCTCCTTACAAAATGGGGAATTTTCTTTCACACTGTCGTTTTTAGAAGAAAGAGACATATCGTTAGATGAAATCTATGAAGAAAGCAACGAAAAGCCAAAAATGCTTCATCAAAGTAAGTAATTTTCCTCAAGTCTTTTATTAAGAGCTGTCAAATGGTCACCAACAAATTATACACACATATTTGGAACAGATCAAATTAATTGTTCTTTTAAAGTATTAATAGCATAAACTATCGTTGAAATTGGCCTAAAAATATAGCATTTCACAATTTCAAAATCAATATTAAAGCAAATGGAACTTAAATAGGGAGATATGAATCTCCTATTAAATATCATTAACAAATACATATTTATTTAAAATAACGCTTTTCATATGTTATAGCTGATAGAAGAAATAAGCTGACATTTGAACAACCCATGTACGAATAGTAATCTTGCTTATTATTTGGTTCCAAATAATCCATATGTCGAATTTTCTATATATGTACATTTAAATCTATTTAAATCTTATATCTTTACTAGCTAAACCAAATTGATTTCCAAATATAGGATTCATTGTGTTTATTTCATATGGGAGTTGTTATGCCAAAAATTTCAACTTCGCCCACTTTTTTAAAAAGCCAAATGTTTACGTAGATGTCAGAGTCTTTCGTAAAAAATTTGAGGGTTCTATCCATTTGTAAGTTTACAAACGTTCATATAGATTCCCAGATAAACGAATTTGTCTATTTAATCAGTATGGGAGTAAACAATTTGCTAGTCTGCCCATTTTGTACTAAAATATTTAAATTGAGGATTCTAACTGCAATTGTTTCTCAGTTAAGAACTCCTATTATATTTCTGAGATACACGATTTTTAATACATATTTTGTGTGTTAAAATATAGCTTAGTTCCTTCTCGACATTCAGGAAGGACAATTTCAAGAAAATCGTTGCAACAGTCTATAAAGTTCAACTTTTAAAATTGATGTCTTCCTCTTGCAAAATTTAAAAGTTACACTCATTTGTATAATTTGTGTGACTTTGGTCCCCTCTCCTTTCTTACTCCTCAGTTAAACTAGGCTTAACTTGCTGTTAGATTAAACTCGGAACAAATGTAGGCGGACTTTAACCGATGATTGTGTTTTTCAGTTTTAGATTTAAGTTCAGTTAACTTTGTTAGTATTGCCAACTTTTCAGTCAAAAACAGAAACAATGAACATCTGTTTTTTGCAAATATACTTTTGTAAAATGGAAAATTTTAAAAAATGTTAAATAAACATTTAAAACAATAATAAATAAAACAAAACAAATCAGAAAATTGCAATTTGCTTAAAATATTAAGTTTTTGTTCTTCCGTAATCATTGTTTTATTGTTTTTGTTAATTTGTTTTCTCACTTATAACCTGAGTTTAATTGGCCAATTACACTCAGGGCGAGTTTTTCTGATAAAGATAATCTTCATTCTTTGGTTAAACCTGGTTTAATATATGTTTCGTGTTTTTCAGTTATCAGTAAAGTTACATATTATTTTAGTTTAACTGAGTGTAATTGGCCAATTAAACTTACGTTATAAGTGAGAAAACACAATTAACAAAAACAATAAAACAATGATTTCGGAAGAATTAAAACAATATATTTTAAGTAAATTGCAATTTTCTGATTTGTTTTGTTTTATTTATTATTGTTTTAAATGTTTATTTAACATTTTTCCAAAATTTTCCATTTTACAAAACTATTGTTTGCAAAAAACAGCTGTTCATTGTTTATGTTTTTGAGTGAAAACTTGGCATTACTAACAAAGTTACCTGAGCTTAAATCTAAAACTGAAATACACAATCATCGGTTAAAGTCCGCCTAAATTTGTTCCGAGTTTAATCTAACGGCAAGTTAAACCTAGTTTAACTGATGAGTAAGAAACCCGCACTCAGTTAAACTAAGATAATATGTAACTTTACTGATAACTGAAAAACACGAAACACGAAGAATTAAGATTATCTCTATCAGTAAAACCCGCCCTAAGTGCGAGAGTTTATGAGAGCTGGCTATCCAATAGTAATAAATTTTGAGCAAATTTTATTCAAATCGATATTTTGAGTTAGGTCACTGATACAAAATTGCCCATATGTATAAGAATATTTATATCAGAATTGGTCCATAAATATCAGAGTTATAATATAAATCCTGAAAAAATGATATCAAGAGAAATGTACAAGAAAATCCTTTCATTTGAAATACATAACTGTTCAATTTATAATAAAAATAACGGTTTTTGTCCATAATTGACCTAACATCCGCAGGAGGTCCTCTTGAAAAAAATACTTTCATAATTTTTTTTTACGTTTTAGAGTCGTATTTTTTATGGAAAAAAGATAATTTAGATAATTAATGTTGTATTTAATTAATTGGTGAAACAATTATTTTTCAAATAGTATTAACATTAATTTAAGACCAAGATTTAACAAAATCGGATAAATAGTTTGGAAAATAAAGGAAATAAAACTTTATGTCTTTGAGAAAAGATATGACTATCAACTTCGTTAAAATTTAAACTCTAAGGATTTTAAAAGTCTTAGGGAACTTAATTTCGTGTTAATGCTAAGAATATATGTACCAAATTTTGCAAAAGTTGTACTGGTTCATGTTAGGTTGGGTGTTAAGGGCAGCTGCTTAGAAAGCATCTCAGTTGTATTACCGCAGAACTGTGTTCTGATGTCACTCTCTGCTTTCAAAACTAAACAAACAGGTTTTATTTGTGAAGCATGGAATCTTCAAACCAATCCGCTTTTATACCTGACATGAAAAGAGCACCAAAGTAATGTTCCCTGCTTTCAGTCAACGCAGGGAAATAGCAAAGTTGATGCATTATCATCTCTTTTTTCTTATTATGAAAACTTCTGTAGTAGTCATTATATACAAGGCCTAGTCTCCTGGCGTGAGTGCCTATGTTCTGTAATTACTGATACATGCGTTCTTATCTGCATCATATAGACGCCAAATAGACCCCGAGATCTGTTCAGGTTTTACTGAACAACCTGAATTGGGCTATACCATACAGTTAATTAAGAACAAGTTTCTTACAGTCCGCTAGAGAGATACAATATAGAGATACCAATAAAGGCGACGATTTCACTCTCATCCAACATCGTGAAATGTATGTCTTTTTCATTAGTTATACCCATATAAGCGATATGTGTATAAAAATGTCTTGCTACATCATTCAGAGATACGATGCATTCTTTGATTAACCTAGATGTCGTGAAGATAAATGCTATTTTTATGTTTAAAGTTGTACTTTTTCGTTTTACACTTTAGACTTTACCTAGAAATAATATCATAAGCCGACAGTATGATATTATTTCTAGGTAAATGTAGATTATGTTACGTAGTTATACATTATATACCTTATTCATAAACATTTATCATAGGTTTATAAAACAAATTTTGTATGAAAATTTGATTTATAAAGTTTTGATAAAAGTTAATGTATAAGACCCTATAACTTTTTCAATGCCGATAATGTATTTTTGGAAATTGTTTTTATTATTTATTTACATATTACTCTTTAAGAATTAAACTATGTTATATAAAAGACAAATTAATAATTATAATGTTGGTGATCACTTACAGAATGTTTTGATACTTATTTATTCTGCGTTTGTTGCTATAATATCATTATATATACTACATAACTACATCATACATTTATTATTTATAAAAGCATTAAACATATGTTTACATATATGTGCATATGTATCAATTGATCGCACCCTTCATCCAGAATGTTGGGTAATATCTGTCTGATTTTCGCGTACATACTACTGTATATAATTTAGTTGATTCTTTTAGCCAATTAATAATACTACCACCGTGATATGTTTGTTTTTTTTTAATTTACATAAGATCCCCAGTGAAATTACCTATAAGATAATTTTTATTTTATTTGCACATTAAAACAAAATAATAATGTTAATGTATGTTATTGTCATAAAGGATTCCAGATATTTCCTCCTCCAACAACTCCTCCAGAGCCAGCTCCTCCAGATCATCAGCTCATTACATGCTCATATAAGAGCCAATTCGTATCAGCTTCCGAGTCTAGTTTGGAAGAAATAACATGTAATTGATCGTTTTCATTAATCTATAATTTAAACAAAATTCGTTATTTATTTAATTTGTTTATTTGTATTCCATTCATTTCTTTTTCCAATAAATTATTTTTATAAGCAGCGGATGTCAGCGGGTCAAAGGATTCATTGGCTACACATGATGCAGGTTAAATGATCTTGTCAATTATAATATTTTTTTTTGTTTGTTTTAGTAACATTTGTTCTCATCTTCTGTTTTTTAAGCCTTTCCTTTAATGCACGTTGTTTTTTTGACATTATTTAGAAATCAAAAGTTTTTATTTGAAAACAAGGCAATTTACTATTAATTAGTTAAAAATTATTTTTTTTTCAGTTCTTGCACTTTTGTCTAAATTGTCTTTTTAATCTAAATCAGAGCACTCGTATCGTTAGATGTTATTCTTTCTACCCAAGTCTTGTAGAAATTCTATTGTACTATATATTGCTATTGAATGGATTTGTTGAGATGTTTTCAATACAAATCAGTTGAACCACCCCGACTCTCTTTTCTGTAATCCTTTTTTATTTCGTTTGCTAATAAAATAGATTAAAAACTATCATATTAAATCTCTTAAATAGGGAATGTTATAATAGCGACAATTAATTACCAAAATAATAAAAATTTAGTTGATATATTTTTCGATTTCAAAATCGCAAATTTCATAAAAAATAATGAACACTTTGGAGGCTTAGAACTAAGCTTATTCAAGTTATCTGTAAATAATGAAAGGTTATTACAAAAAAATAAACTTTTATGTTTGTAAACAACGTAAATGAAATAAACGAAAATAAGGTAAACTTGATCTATTTTTATAAACTTTTCGATACGATCCAGTTTAATGTCAAATTCGTGATTAGTCCACATAAAGGGGACATACGTATCTCTGTAACTTTTTAAACATTAAAGGCCTTACTCATAATGTAAACTTGCTTGCTATCTTTTCTCTTGTGGCAATTTGTACACAAAAATGTTTTCATTATGAATAAGGCCACAACTATACAAAATTAGACGCACGGATTCAGAGTTTAGAGCATGCAGCGATGAGAGTAAAACTCTGAAACACTTTCTTTGACATTTCCAAGTTTTCGTCGAATCACTGATTGGGAAATTAAAAGGAACTACTTCAAGAGAACAGAGTTTCTGAACACTATATTAACCCACACAATTTGATAGAGTTTTTTAAGTCAGAGTCAATCCCAGGAGCGAATGGTGTAGAGGCAGCCTACCGAGCGAATATACCACCAGGCTAAAATATTTGCGATAATGTCAGCCTGTAGGTTACTACTTTACCTTAATATTCGCGGCAACAAAAGAATCTTTGTCGATAATCAAGCGGCACTTCTCTCACTTGACTCCAATACTATTACTTCCCTCTTAGTAAGACAGTGCAAAAAGTCAATGCTAGGTCGTTTGTCTAATATTACCCTGGTTTGGGTTCCTGGTTTGGTAATGAACAGGCGTGCCAGAACGGGATCGGCTCTTGATATTTCCAACGCCGATTAAGTAACAACTCCGTTAAATTTTATCAAGAGTAGTATCCTCAGATTCTTTCCAAGATATTGTGGCCCCCTTTCAATTAGAAACGCACAAGACACCTTATAAACCGAAGTAGGCGGGACATATCGAGGTTGATATCAGTAATAACAGGACACTGGGTGATAGGCAGACATGCAAGTCGCATTGGGCTCCCCTCAGTTGAAAAGACAGGAAAAAGAAAAGAAACCGCTTCCTTAGCAGTTACTTCATATAAAAACTTGTTTAGAAATCTGGGTCCAATCTTAATGATATCCTCAGATTTCTCAAAGCTACAGGCTGGATCTTATACTAAAAATACTACATCTGACGATTGGAGTGGTCCGTTCAAAACGGAGTTTCTTAGAATCTACATGACAGTTCGTATGCAGTGAACTACCACGTTCACCAACCAGCCATAATACTTTCATGGATCACTATATAGAATATGAAAATTTAAAGATAGACAAAACTCTAGAAAAACATAAATAAAGAGGAGAGAGGAATATAAATTGGTCAGTTTCCAAGACGTCTCAACCTAGATGTTTTACCAAATCAATTGCCTAAATAAAACCATGGAAGAGATTCTAAATCTCTAAAGTCCTTCAATTTCCCCTATTTCGTCATGGAGTCTATTCCCTAGACATTTTCACCTGAGATTCCTTACCACTTAGTGACTAAGGCCCTTAATTACTAATGATTTGTTGAGATCCCTGTTAGAATCTTAGATATTTTGCCATGTATGTATGGCTGAATTGAGAATACATACTTGTAAAGTCGGCGAAGCTTTGGGTGGTTTGATCCACATTTCCCTATCATATATATCACAGTTCGCACCTAATCTAGTCTTATAGTTCGAAATCTTGTTTGTTGGGTAATAACTAATTAAATAAAAATGTTTAATTAATAACTGCGAAACTTTTGTTTAAATTTAGCAAAACTTTTACTCTTAGATTAGCTGACTCTGTCATTATTAAAAGACTCTTTCGTAACTGAACAGAATTGTTCATAATGGCAACTGGCAATGCCTGGTAAAAATAATGGTTTTAAAGTGTGAGGTCATACACGACAAAATATTGTTTGTGGATTTTATTATATTTTCAACAATATATTTAAACATATATAATATATTGGAATGGATGGAGTATAAGAAATTGTTTATTTTCCTAAAGGTACATCATCAATATCAATTCGATAAACATTTTTTATCTGGGAAGTTAACCTTAACTTAATTTCTAGAATCATTTCATTGATAAATGTAATGGCTAATTTATCATATTGTTTTAACTATAATTTTAATTTAATTTGAATTTTTCCGTTCTGGATGTAGGGGAGATTTTTATTTGTATCTTAGCATGAATTTTGTAGATATTATTAATTATTTTAATAAAAAAATTAAAAAAAAAACTTTATTAATTTTTTATTCGTTTTTTTATTTATTTTAGAATGGTTAGATGATAAAACAGATGTTCGCCGTAATGCAAATAAAAATTCTATTTGGAATAATTTTGGTGGCTCAACACATGCTTACACAACTGGTCGTAGGCACATAGACTCTAATTTGAATAAAATTCGTCCAAAAGGTCCAAGTCAGACCCTAAAGGTAATTTGTTGTAATTGTAATAAAACAATTGGAGGATTTGTTTTTAAACATTTATATATTCTATAAATTATAGCAACCAGGAAAGTTAAATTTAAAAAATTTTCAACTAGTTAGTGATGCTGTAGCAAAAATGAATTTTGGCGGTGAAACTTATCTACCCTGCGATGATAAGGATCCTAAACGTTATACACAATTCGATCATTCTCAGTTGGATGGTGATGAAGATGATTCAGAAGAATTAGCTGAATATGAACAAATATATGAAAACGAAGGTAATTTCAAAATGCTAGAAGTTTTTATATATTATTTTCGAACATTTGGTTATATAATTGCTTATGTTTTCTATTCAGACTGCACCGAATCGGATAGTTGTGCCAGTTCTACTGAACGTAAGGCGCGACAACAAAATGCTTATTACAAGCAGATAAACAAGAAACCGCCAGCCAACAAGAAGACCAAGAAGAAGAAAGTTGCTATACCTGTTCAGACTCCACGTGTTCCAATGTTTGGCTCATATGTAAGCCCACCGGAAATACCACTTCATTATCAGAGAATGGTTGGCACTGAAAAAAGTGAGTTGAAATTTAAATTTCACAATTTTGGATAAAGCAAATATTTAACTTGTTTTTTTTATTTCAGAGAAAATTGGTGAACCACCCAGTATTAATGATATTATTAAAACAGATAAATCACCAGAAGTAAGATTAACTTAAAAATATATTTTGATTTAAGTTTTAATATAATTTTCATTGTTTCTTCCTTTTTAAATGAAGTATACTATGGTTCCGGAAGCACCGGCACTTTTCGCTTCAGATAACCTAAGCGAATTTAATATGAATGCAAAATGTTTAAAAGAATATGAAAAGACAGAAAAACGTCGTCTTAAAGAGGAAAGTGCCAGATTACGCAAACAGCAAGAGAAAGAAAAAGAACAAGAAAAGAAGCTTAAACGAAAACTTAAACAGAATTCCAAAGGTTTTCCCGATACAGAATCTCAATTTGATAAACTAATGATCTCGGACAAAGTGGAAATTCCAATATTTTTAATAAAATGTATAGAATACATAGAAAAAGAGGGGCTTGATTCCGAAGGCATTTACAGAGTACCCGGCAGTCGAGCACATGTTGATTTATTATTTCAAAAATTCGAAGAAGGTAATATTAACTTATTGTTATTGAAGACAATTGAACAACTTGAATAAATTTTTGTTTTTTATTAACTTTAGACACCAATACAGTGATTGAGTTATTAGACATTCCAGTTAATGCAGTTGCTACAGCATTAAAAGACTTTTTCTCCAAGCGATTACCAGCATTGTTTAGCAAGGATATTATAAAGGAGCTAGAAGAAGTTGCTGGTATGTATATAATTTATTAATTTTAAAAATTGGCTGTGGAATATATTTTATAATATGGGTTTTATCTGCGAAGTTCTAATTTCTTTAATATTATTGTTTTTCTTAAAGTTGTTAGATATGGAATTTGCATTTTTTGATATATTGTGGTTTAACACCTCAATAGCTGAATTAAAATATTATCAATTATATGTAATTGTAATTGAATTAAGCTTCAGCTTGGAACCAGTGTCTGAAAAAATCCGTTTCCACAATGTACAAAGAAAATTATTTTATCTGTACATGAGCATCAACAGAATAGAAAAACATTTCATTTTATTTTATTTATTTCATCCATCAATACATTGATTTTGTTTAAAACATGTCTATGTAATCAACAAAATAATAAACAAAAGTTTGCAAAAAGTTTTGAGCAAAACTTTTAGACGAGTTCGTAAAAATATGAATGAACATGTTTTGTTCAAAAGCAAAGACAATAAATAATGATAAGACAAAATCTTTCTTATTATTTTGGTTTTGCTTTTGTTTGACTTACTGCAATCGTTTCTTTTAGTTTATTTTTGTACTCTGCTTGTAACTGTTGATGTTGCCATTACTTCTCGAACCCGTTTCATTGTGGTTCTTAAGTACTTCTATAATCAGTTTTATATCAGTTCCCATAACACAAATGAGCTGAAAATTGGTTTATATATACCTCTTAGTTCAGTTTAAATGGGATGTTTACCAAGGTATACATTAACTCGGAGACCCAAAGGGTCCATTGTCACTTTAATAAAGTATGCGTTAGGTTAGGTTTTTCAGACTGCTTACTGACACGAGTAAGTCTTTACTTGCTTCCTATCAGGTCCCTTTGTAACATCTGTAAATGATAGATATAGTAGTGAAGATACAGATATAGAATCTAGAATAATGAATATAGAATAACGATGAAATCTACCCACTTCGACAATTTCAAGAATGCTAGTATACACTCAGGTTGAACAGCTGACAGATCAGATAGATCAGAAAAGTGAGAGGGTAATTCTTGAATGTCTTGCCATCTCGTTTAGAGACGGCTTTAGGCTTGACTGTCAGTATAAATTCTGATATCTCTGTTGAATATCCAATAGCACCTAAGACAATTAGATGCCTCTTTTATAGCTGAGATTTCTGCTTGTAAAATAGTACATTCGTCGTTGAGTCGGAAAGAGATTTTCGTTCCGAATTCTTCAATGAATACGCCACCACCGACACCTTTACTTGGTTTAGAACCATCTGTATACACATTAAAACTTTCAACACTTTCAGGTGCTAATTCATTATAATCACAGATTAAACTATACCGGAAGTTCCTTGAAATTCACGGTTCCGGAACATGGTAGTCAGTAGCATGATGTAGGTTTGGTAGAAGATCTACAATCTTTGCAAGGCATCTGGAACCGTAGTTCCATCTATTTGTAATACTTAGGGCGGGTTTCTTACTACTCAGTTAAACTAGGCTTAACTTGCTGTTATATTAAACTCGGAACAAATTTAGGCGGACTTTAACTGATGATTGTGTTTTTCAGTTTTAGATTTAAGCTCAGTTAACTTTGTTAGTAATGCCAAGTTTTCACTCAAAAACATAAACAATGAACAGCTGTTTTTTGCAAACAATACTTTTGTAAAATGGAAAATTTTGGAAAAATGTTAAATAAACACTTAAAACAATAATTAATAAAACAAAACAAATCAGAAAATTGCAATTTACTTAAAATATTACGTTTTTGTTCTTCCGAAATCATTGTTTTATTGTTTTTGTTAATTGTGTTTCCTCACTTATAACTTGAGTTTAATTGGCCAATTACACTCAGTTAAACTAAGATAATAAGCAACTTTACTGATAACTGAAAAACACGAAACATATATTAAACCAGGTTTAACCAAAGAATGAAGATTATCTTTATCGGAAAAACTCGCCCTTAGTCTAGCTGCAGTATTCATTGCCACTTGTTTAGCAAGAAGGTCCACAGGCAGCCAGTTCAGCATGGCAAACAACGCTTTAATGGGCGTAGTTTTAAGTACACCTGTTATAAGAAGAGCAGATTGTCTCATATCTTTTGTGAGAATGTATAAAGAACAAGAACATATGTCAAATGATTCCAGGTCCCTTTTGCAGCTAGATACAAAGCTAGAATGTAACATGTGACATTGTAGAGCTTTAAGTGCTGCCTAACTATCAACATAAATCGTTAACACCGACCCCCTAGTAATGTGTGTCTTAATGTATGCATGGCTTTTCTGATCACTAAGATCTCCGCATGGAAGACGCGACATTCGTCCGCAAATCTACACCAGATTCTATCTTGAATATAGATTCTATCTTGGATATAAATAGACCTTTTTTGACAATGCAAGGTTGTGTTCGAAAATGCGAAATTTGATTTTCAGAAAAATTTAAAGCTTAAAATAATTTTAGCGTTTCGAAAATTCGAACTTATATTCGAAAAATGTTAAAACTCTTAAAAAAATCCTAATTATGAGGATTAATTTAAAATCATTTAGCAATTTTAAAATTTAACATTTTAAGAAAAATTTAATTTTTGATTTAAACATTACTAAAATAAAATTTGTTTCTAAAATGTTGCTATGATACTAATGTTGCTATTTTACTAATATCCAACAATATATACGATTGATATACGATTTTAAAAATAAAACTATAAGTTTTTGTTTTAGGTTCCCGTGGTATTGGTTCTAAAATGAATGTGGAAGTAAAAACCGATCGAAGTTGCCGATTAATGGCTTTAAAGACACTATTAGAAAAGTTGCCACCTGTTAATTTTGCAATTTTAAAATATATTTTCCAGCATTTTGTTCAGTAAGTTTATTAATCTTAAAAACGTTTTGTCTGTCTTTCCAATATTAATACAAATGTAAATGTTTTTCACTTACAGTGTTTCCGACAATTCCAAATTGAATAGCATGGATAGTAAAAATTTAGCTATATGCTGGTGGCCAACACTTATTCCTATAGATTTCACAGACATGGGTCATTTCGAGCAATTACGTCCCTATTTAGAAGATATTGTGCAAACCATGATCGATCAGTATCCATATCTATTCTGTGGCGAAGATGCCTTCGTAATGGTATAAATAATTTAAATATACATTAAAACAGTATTTTATATTCATTGTGTATGTGTGAGTATGTGCGAGATATATGTTTAATAATGTTGTTTAACAACAAACACATCAAATTCTATATAAGGAAACATAAAAACAGCACAAACAAACAAACAAACAAAAAAAAATACTTTAAATAGTATAAAACTAATATTCTGATGAGAAAAACAAACAAAAGTAATTATGCTCAGCTAATAAGATGAAAATGTATGTATGCTTGTGCGTGAGTGTATGTGTAATTCATAAAATTTTAGTTAATAGTTGATTTTTAAATTATAAATTATTCAATTAGATAAATGTATGTAAATGTTTGTGTGTATGTGAAAAACAAAAAAGAATTGAAACGAAATTAAATTAAAACAAAACAAAAAAAAGAAAAACATATTAGTTATAGTTAAATCGAAAGTGAAATTAATTAAAACCTCTCCCGCTGAAAACATGATCAAAGTCAATCTAGATAGAACCCCAACACCTATTACAAAGTCAATAATAATACTCTTACTGTGGAAAACATTCACATATTTACTCGTATTTACAAGTTTAGTTTAATCTATCAATTGCTCTTTCTGGTTACACAATTTGTCATTGAATCTCATTACTATCACATTTAAAACGAAAAGAAAATAATAAAAACGAAACCGAAAAGAACACGAGCATTATTCAAAACAAACAAAAATTAACGATTGGAAACCTTTCAACAATATGAATACTTTTCTTACATATTTTTACTTGACATATTTTATTTATTAAAGGCTAGACTTAAAAGTTGCCTGTAAATCATCTTAATTTCGTAATTTTTAACTTCTTTAACTCAGAATATGGTATTAGATAATTGAAACATCTTTAAGATATAAACAAAAAATATAGTCAATATTGAAATTATTAAATTGCATTGCTCAAATATTGCTAAAAAAAATTATCATAAAGCCTAAATCGGCAATAATTGTTTAAACAACAAAATTTTCTTAGATTTTGCAAAAATTTTATGCCAATTTTTTAAATTTTTTTGAAATAAACATTAAAATTAATATTTTAATTTTATTTGTTATTTTTTAATATTTCTATTGTTTTTTTAATTTATTGTCATTTCTGCCGCAAATTTTTGGTTGTAATTTTCAATCGTTGAGAAATAGTTTATGCTCCAATATCAAAAAGAAAAAAAATATTAAGTAAAAGAAACGTGAATTAATTAATACGCTTATTATTAGTAATTAAAAAATTCTTCATATAAATGTATAGCTGAAGATTAACGAAAACATAATTTCATATCATAAAACAAGTAAAACAAAAAAGAAAATATGAAAAATTAAAATAATAATAATAATAAAACTCACTCAAATTAACTCGAATATTTGATAGAAGACATTTTGTTGGAAAAAGTTGTTCGAAACTCTAAACTATTTAATGTTTCATATGTTTATGTTGTATTTATATCTGTGTTATTTCTATTTGCTCCTATTTGTAAACAACTATTGCAATTACTCTCTTTCTCTCTCTCTCTCTCTAACTATCTCTCCTTCTCTCTATTGTGTAGTGGAAGATATATAATTATAATTGTCCCTTTTGTTACATTTTTATTCAGCATGACATGTTTTTACAAAAAAAAGCAACAAATAAAAGTTCATTGAAGGTTTTGTAGTGTGAGGATAAAAGTAAGAAAAATAGTGTGTGTGCCATTTGATAGTATTAATGCAATTTTTTATACAAACCCAAAAAACGGTTTTCAATTTATGAAAAAAAGTGTGGCCATATTAAATGAAATGTATCTTTGAGATGCCATTAGCGTTAGGGATTTTCAATGAAAGAACAATCCCCTCAAACATTTGAAATCATCATTATGGAATTGAGAAGGAGCTTTTATCGTTATGCAATGAAATTTTTAGAAAGTAAGAAGAGGGACTTATATTATTGAAATCTTCCTTTGTATGTGTATGTACTTTTTAAAAAAAGAATATTTATATAAATAATATTTTATAAAATGCTATACTCGTAATTTTTAAGTGTGTGCATTAAACAAACACTAGAAGAAACAAGAAAAGGAAAAAACAAAATAAAAATAAATTACAAAAACAAATACATATTCATAGGTGTTATTTCTTAAAATAATAATAATAATAATAATATGATTATAATTAATAAAGTAACAAATTCAAAATGAATGTATTGACTAACAATTAATTATACATAAAATATAATTTATATAAAATCTTTATATGTATGTGTCTAAAACGCACCATAATCTTCCTGATTAAAAATAATTTGAATATTCAAACATATTCAAAATAGATATTAAATCAACAACAAAAACAACAACAACAAATATTGTATTAAGTATTAAAAATAATTTAGTGTAATTTGTATGTATACAACAAAAACAAAAAAATTATATGTATGTGTCTGTGTCTATTGCATAAACAAAAAAAAAAAAAAACAATTATCAAATAATTTATAATTAACTAATTAATTAATTAATAATATATTATATATTTACTACTAATTAATGTGATGTGGTGTATTGATATTTTAAAGAAAAAAAAAAAGGAAAAAATAATAAAAAAAACATATAAGAATATACTATAGCGGTTTTTTTTATCAACACACCTACAACGCATATTCGAATATACTTATGTATGTAGTTGAAGTATGTATTACATGTACTGACTGTGTACATATGTATATAATTATGTATGTATGTTAGATGTGAGTATGTGCGTGTGTGATTAAAAATCTCCGCCACACTGATGCGAAATGCCAAGAAAAAAAAGTAATAAAATGAAAAATTTGAGATAACTGTGAAAAAAAAGAAAAATGTGTCTTAATTTATTTCAACTGACGCTTATATAGGGTAGAAGGGGGACCATAGCAACTTTTTTGAGGCGACCACAAATTAAAACCACAATACATATTCTTAATTTTTTCTTGGTTCGGATACTTAGATATGTTGGCTTTAGTTTTATTCATTTCAATCTTTCCTAAGTCATCCTCGTGTACATATTTTTTTAACTTTTCCACACTAAAAAAACGGCGCTACCGCCCCATACATGGGGTAAATACACCAAGGGGATAGAGCAGATTTGTGATTAGTAAAATAAAAGAAAAAATTACAAAAATAAAAACTTATATTGCAGTTTTATACTTTAATTCATTAAACAATGTATAATAAACCAGATATTTATTGTTTATTTCACAAAACTTAACAAAAATTATTAAAATAAATTATTACAGATTTTTTTCTATATTTTAAACAAATTTTGTTCTACTTCACAAGCATTACATATATTTGGCGCATGTGCCCCACGGGCAGATCTAGGGTTTAGTTTAAATTTTTTTCGGGCTTCAAATTATATTATCGAAAATATTGTTATGTCTTATTGTTCACTATTATTGACGTTCTAATACTAAACAGTATATTTTTTCTATCACAAAAACTAAAAAAGTTAGCACAAAAAGTTCACACAGTTCACATTTTCACAGCCCTTTGAAAAACAATTAATCATGTCTGCCTCCCATCATATGTAAAGTTAATGTTTCAAATTTTCAGGGATAGATAATCGATAAACGAAAACAAAATTTGATAATGCGATAAAATCGATTACTCGGTTTTTAAGTTATTCGCATTGACAGATGTGCCCCTATGGCGAATGATCCCCCTTCTACCCTTTATCATAGTAGATGAAAAACAAACAATCAATACGTTTGGAAAATACCAGAAAGTTGACTTTTACAGTCTGTTTTTCTATAAAATTTTTGTTCTCACACGAACATTTCACTTCATTACGATCAAGATTAAAAATTGGTTTTTACAAAACATTTAAATGTTTTCGTTTAGAATTTCTAAAATAAAATGAACTTTTTCTATCGTAAAAGGGCCTATACACATCCCCAGCATGCTTGCACAACAATTTGATTGTGCTTCTATGGTCGAACCATGTGTTACACCATCATGCTTGTACAATATTTATTTTTTTAAAAATCTTGTTTTGTAAAGATCGTTGCGAATAATAGGAATATTATAAAGAACTGACCTATAAAAATTGTTCCCAAATTGTTCTCTTGGATTTCATAAACTGTGATTAATGCTTAAAAAAAAAATTGTTTGAGCAAATTTCCCCATACACCATCATGCTTGTACACAATCTCAAAAATATCAAATTAATTTTGATATCGCGCAATTAGATGGCACAATTGCACCACAACCCTATACACGTTCAATCCCGCGACAATCGGTTCTTCGCACCGGAACGTCTCGGAGTACAACGACCAAGGATTGTCAATCCAGCCACACCGACTTTACACGTGTCGCTGATACAACAACAACACGTTCAATTGGTTTGCACAATCAATTGATTGTGCCAGCGTGTTGTGTATGAGGCCTTTTACTCTTAGAGGTTCTCATTCCATCAGAATCATATACGTAAATTAGATTTTGAGCTCCTAGGTTCAATTCTATAAAAAAAAAAGTATCAACTGAATAAAAAAATTACCAAAAAATCACTCTTTTAAACATTTATTTCATCAGGATCCTATATATCTTTATTATATGATTCTTGATTCAATATTGTAGGGAAACCAAAATTACCAGTTGCATAATGAAATACTACCAAAAATCCTTACTTTTAATTATTATTTTTAAGAAATTTAGTTTAGTTTAAAAAGTACACATTTTATTATTTCCATTTACTCCGGACTCTTCATGCTTAATTTAATGTTTAATAGATCGGACACGTCTGTTGTTTGTATATAAACATGTCCAGCATACATTGATTTCTTGCCTTGCCACCAGCTTGTCAATTGACGTTCTGCCCTGTTTTTTGAATTCAGTCCAAAGGTTTCTTTAGAGCCTTCTCAGCCCTCCTACATAAATAGTTTGTATCCTTACTTAAAACTTTTACTACAAAGTCTACGTAAGGATATAGGTTTATAGAAGGTTATTAATTGTGATTGCCAAGAGTAAAAGCGATGAAATCCTGGGATGTACCATGAAATACCCTTTATCTGATAATTCGAACACCTAATCCTTAACATATTTAACCTGGAATTGGTCTATGAATGAAATAAGAGCGCCATTTTGCACATTATAAGTGTAAACAATTTGCTATCATTATAAAGTGTACAACTCTATAATGTTGTGGGCGTCATCGTCGGGTCTAGTAACAGTTTTTGCAATCAGCACCTCCCCAATTTGTAACGAGACAACCAAATTGTCTTTCTTTTGTGTCGTGATCTGATCACATTGGATCCCTTAAATAAAAAATTTTAAAAAGCATTTTCAGTTCCTTATCTGCGATTGAAAATACCTCGTAGTGAGGTAAAATTGTTTCAACAGTTTATAGCCTGTGAATATCATTTACTCGATACTTCTTTACAGGAGGAGCAACTGTTATCTTAGTTATCTCTCACAATTCCAGATTGTATGGCTTCAGAGACCGCTATTTAATGCAACATTTTCGTCCACTTGCAATTGACAGTCTGTTGATGTCCGATGGTATGACGTCTTGAATGACCGAAGCTTCGAAAGTTTATACAGAATGTTTTATGTAAATAATACACATTCGCTATCTTGACACATCGAGTTGCCATTAGGAGTTTGTAAATTAGACATTGGGTATCACTAAGGAAAGATGTAAATAATTGGGTAGCATAATAGAGAAGTGTTATTTATAATTTGTTGTTTTGAATACTGTCAAATGTGAATTTGTTTTTTTCTGTTTAGGTGTTATATTTTTCGCTTATCAGCTGGGCTATCGACGTCGCCTTGTAAACTTAATGCAAATCTAATATAAAAAGCTCTGAATATTTTCTAAAATACATAAAAAGCTTTTATTATTTACTTTTATGAATGTTTCAATAACTAAATGCAATTAATACATGCTCACTAGTTAGGCATTTATCTGGATTTTCAAATGTGGAGCTTTTGCCATTTTAGTAGGAAATGTAAGTTTGTTATTATCTTCATAATTTAAAAATATTAATTTTGTATCCTCATAAGGTACAAATTCCTTATAGGCATCGATGTCGGTTTAGCGATATCCGTCTACGCAACCCCCTTTTTTAGTTAAGTTTGTTTTCAAATGTCCGTTTGTCTGTCTGTATGTTTTTAGAAGACCCCGAATATCTGCGAGATGAGAATCTTCAATAATTAAATTAAAACCACAAAATCGGTTCACAAATAACGAAGATATGAGCAAAAATTTGAGACAACCTCTGAAAAGTTGATAAAGAATTTAAATTTTGTGTTCACCCAGAACACACATAAGGGGACTTTAAGTGTTTTTTTAATTAAGAATGTAAAACCCTGATTACGCGAGATCTCATAAAGAGTACTTTTTGGTACTTTTTGTAGAGAGTACTTTTTGATACTTTTAAAATTTTCTATAATATTGAACCTAGAAAATTAAGTATTTAAAGTCCTGATCCAGTGATAACCTACAAAAGGGGATTTTTGGTAGTCTTTGGTTTTCAAAAGGTACTTTTTGAATTTTTTCTATATTGAAGTAAAAAACATGAAATTAAGTATGTAGATCCCTGGAACTTATTCGTTTTTCAAAGGATGCTTTTTGAAATTTCTATAATATTGAACCTAGAAGAATGAAATTAAATATGAAGAGCCTGATTTAAGTTAGAACCTATAAAATGTGACTTTCTGATTTTTTATAATATTTAGCTTAGAAACATAAAAGTACTTTCTGGTACTGTTTTTAAACTGCTTTTTATATTCTACACCACTTAAGTGGGGAGGGTATATTGGGCTTGTGCTGATGTTTGTAACTTACAAAAATATTGGTCCTACACCCTTTAAGTATACCAATCATCTATTAAGCTATGTCCGTCCGTCCGTTTAGCTGGCTGTCCATGTAAACCTTGTGCGCAAGGTACAGGTCGCAATTTTCAAGATGATTGGATGAAATTTGGCACACGCTCTAAGGACGAAGCCTAATGGATAAAATCGGTCCATTATTTCGCCTAGCCATACAACCGTACCCCTCGAATAGGGCCTACATAAATAACATTGAAGTAGACGTGAATTTCTCTACCAACATTTATAAGGATAGGCCCATATTTTCCCTTGCTCCCCTTTTTCTCTTTTTTTGTCATAAATAAGTAAAAATATTCCGGAATAACGTTAAAAAACAAATCAAATGCTTTATTTTTTAAATAATCCCCATTTTTAACATACTGACTGTTGTAGGATATCATATGGTCGGCCCGACTATACATTCGTACTTATTTATTTTGGTAATAAAACTCGTACATCATGGTGAAATGCACAGCCGAACATAAAACTTTTACTTGTTTCTTTTTGCTTTAAGAGTTAGTACTTTTTATGTGGAAAAAGTGCTCCATTATAATTATCAATTTAATTATTATTTATTGAATAATAATAAGTTAGTCCTTTTGCAATCACTTTTGTCTCTATTTTTTCTGTGTAAAATACACACAAATGTGTGTATTCTGATATAAAAAAGCATTTCATAAGATACATGCATAAGAATTAGGATGCTCTACTCGTTGTTCAACAGTTTTGAAAGACAAACCAGAAAAAAGATAATCATGGGAAGAGTTATGCGTAGCAAGGTGCTTTCATAAGATCCCAGAATATTGTGAATCATACTAAAACCTGATGTAATACCGAAACGCTGGAATATCTTATAAATACGAAATTTCAGAGTTGTTGGAATAAAGTGTATAACAGTTATACTCAAGACACTTAACTAACTTTAGGAATACACAACACGAGAACATTACAAGATGGTCAATTTCAAATGACTTGCATGACGTTGTCGGTTCTATTGCATCTTTATGAACAAATATCTCTTTTGAAACCTTGTAAATAAAATAATTTTAAGACAAGATCATCATGATTGACCCCTAGAACTAAATCCGCTAAATATTAAATTCGCGCTTATTACTGGCGCGGGCTTTCAGGTTGATATTTCTTTATTTTTATCATGTAGAATAGGGTAATCGGATCTCATATAAGGGAAAAATTGTCGGAACCATGTTCGTTTGAACTCTATAAAACGATTCTCCTTTCCAGATATTGAGATAACCGCGGTATCGAATATGAAACTTATGTGGTCTCTTATTGCAAAATATTGAAAAATCTCTTGAATCCAGAAATAATCAAAAGACTTTTGAGTGAAATTAAAACACAAATATTGTAAATCTGTAACACGTTTTTTATTGGTCTATATTTTATTAAAAACATTTTTTGTTGTAATCTTTATATACTTTACGTTTTGTTTTTGTTTTTTTTTTGTTTTGTTTAATATATAAATAACATGACGATTTGAAAACAGAAATTAAATAAGTGTACTCTTTTTTTAATGTAGTAGAAAGTGTTTGTTGTTGTTATTTTTGGGTTTTTGTTGTTATAAAAGCAATATTACAATAACTGTGGTAGTAGAATTGGCTCCTATAATAAATATTTTACAACTGATACCACTTTTTATCCTTGTATTTAAGCATTAAATTATGCGCTGTTCCACTAAAATCTTGAGCTTGATTGGCCATACGTTCGGCACGCTCCTCTAGCAAATTCAATTTTTCACCACGTTCCATTGCCAATAAATGGGCGCGACTTATTTCAGAAGCTGCAGTTGAAGCTCTTTGATTTAACTGATCTAGAGTAGGGCCCGGAATGTGTTTAGCAATAGAACGATTAGCTTTCCCACTTTGTTCTCCAACTAAAAGATGAAAAGAGTTTAATTAAAATAAATAAATACATAATAACTAATATTAAAAAACACTTACATAATTCTTCTCTATCCAAATTTTTAGCACCTCCGCCAAATAAACCCTTAAAAAAGCTTTCCTTCGGTTGTTCTGGCATCTCTTGAACTGTGTACAAGTTCCCCATCATTTCTAATATAAATTGACTTGAAAGTAAACAAAATATACATAAATATTCGTTAGAATCTTATACTTTTATATTAATTGTTTTATTATTTAATTGTCCAATTCATATTCGTGTTTGTATTGTTTTCATGTAACGGGAATCCGTTTTTAGTTTTGCAATATCTGGAGTTGCAAAGTCATGCAGGTTTACTAAAAAGTCTCAAAAACTGCTAAAAATGGTGCTTTTTCAAACTTCAGGGCGCGATATCTCAAATTCCAAATCTGATTGAGAAAATCTTAAGTCAGATTCTGAGCACACAAGTAATATGATCTGTCAATATTTTGTGTAAAGGAGTACGGATGGGATTGTCTAAACGCATTGAAACCAACACACATTGAAAGAGAATACGGAAATCTGGTATTCTTTTAATTTTTTTAAATAATTCAAAAAACAAGCAAGTAGCATTAGGTCAAGGACGTATTCTATTAAGTAAACACATACAAAAAGTGAAACAGCTGTTTTCATCTTACTTTGTTATTGTTTTATACCAATCATGTAAACACAAAAAATATAAATCGTAATCGTGTGAAGTGCTAGGAGTCTGTATAATTATATTAAAAAGTTTATCCCATTATAACCCATGCCCACATATTTCTCATGATTACTAAGGTTAGATTCAATAGGCAGTCAATACACAATCAGTTCAATTGGGTTGCATTTATAAAGTTTACGATTTAGGAGTACTAAAACACCTATTCTCGGTATATGTCAGACAATAGGAAACTAGGTGAGGCACAGTATCCTCTTTCTCTTCATTAAGATAACTTCTGCAGCAGTCATTAAAATCGAGGTCCAGTCTTCTATCATGTGTGCCTCTACTACAGTATGCCTTGATTACTGATAGCAAAAGTCTTATTTGCTCACATTTGATCCTTGTTTATATAGTTTTATTTGAGTGAATACTATTTGTAAGTAATGGCATCGATTTAGCTGTACAAATAAAGTATCACTTCCTAAGTAATTTAACTTCTTTCTTTCCTTTTTATCAATCTCTAAGTACAGTGTAGATAATAATTAAACTTGACTTACCAAAACTCTGACGATATTGTAAACTTTTGTATTTCGGTGGGTGATGCCATGTACAAACCATGACCTTTATTACTAAAGCAAAATATTTTTGATATTCTAAAAAAAGAATGAAAAATAAATTAGTAAAAATAACATCATATTTACAAATTAATTAAATATACATACTGTGTTATATCTTCATGAACAATGATTTGTTGACCCCATATGGAAAGCATTGGATCCACAATTCCCTGTTTGCATTTGGTTTGAAAACTAAAAAAAAAAAAAAATTACATACAAAATGTTAAAAAGTCGAAAAATATATTTCTTTTAACGCTAATTTTTCTCACTCACCTTAAGTTCATAATTGGTAAGAATTCTGTATCCAATAACATCTTTAGACTAGGAAGACTATGAACCATTAAATGGCCATTCGAAAGATAGGTTGCTAAGCAAGTTCCACCTGAATGTTAAATAAATTAAAAAAAAGAATGGATTACAAAAATTGAGGCAATTTTTTTTGGTAATAAATTTAACCTTTCATTGTGATAGTTGCTGCTTTAACTGCATAATCCATTTCAGATAATTGAATGCGATTGATACAACATTGATTTGCAATGTCATAGACTTTAGTTTGTTTTTCGCTTGCAATGATGACATATTGTCTATCCGCTATGGTATCGAGGCCAGTGCTAACACTTCCACTAATACCACTGCTACTAGCACTAGTACTCACATTACCACCAGTTGTATTTGATATTGTATTGGCAGTTGTTGGTGTAAATGTAGGACTCGTTCTACTGCTACTTTTTGTGGGCGTTCCTTTTTTATGTTCATTAAAAAAATATGTAAAAAAATTATTCAATCAATTTAAGTGTACTATATACTATACTAATTGTTAAACTTAACATACGATCTTTTTTTGCATCTCTACTATCGTCTCGCCATGGTTCATACGAAAAGGGTATGATTGTGCCAAAAGCATCCAAAAATGACATGGATGTTATTGAACCTTTAAGACGTAAAATAGGGCCTCCTAAAAAATAAATGGATTTATGTTATATGGGAAACTTTCATTAATTGATTATAATTATTTTTGTTAAGTAGTTAAATGAAAACGCTCCTTTTGGAATTATTCGCCCCTATTGTGCATTTTAATTCGAATTTCTACTGTTTAGCAACTTTGGCATTCTTCATATTCAATTCCAATCTACAACACATAAACAACAACTTACAAAAACATGAGTATTTTATGGTCTCCACGAAACAAAACGTTCGAGTATTCTTTGGTATCCACCGATAAAACATAACCTCACTTGAGGTGATACAAAAGTACGAGGATACATCATATAACTAGAACAGTTATATAATATGAAACTCAGATCTGAATTACGACTGCCCTTTCATTTCCATTTTCTTTCTGTAATTCATTATGAGGAGAAATCTCACTCTCTTCCTTACTTTTCTGTCAACAAATCACATAAAAACAGCGAGCGACGAATTATTTTTTTTAATCTTCAGATTAACTTTCGGTTAAAGGAGAACCGGAAGTTGTGTTAACGGGGCTTTGGTTTCATCAGGGGAATATATTTGTTATTCAAGTGACAGACAATGTAGATTTCCCTTCCATTTCCATTTTCTTTCTGTAATTCATTATGAGGAGAAATCTCACTACTTTTTCTCTCCCTCTTACTTTTCTCTCTTCTCTCTAATATTCTTGTTCTTTACAGCTTGATTACAATTAGAACCGCTTTCAACAAATCACATACAAAAAAGCGAGCGATGACATAAATTTAAGCGATTGTCGACAGACTCTCCATACAAAATGTATGAAAACTAATCGTCACAGCGGTTCCAGTTATAATCTTTATTTCTTTATTAACAGGAATCACAATGGACAGTTTTGATCTCTAAGTGGATGTATATATACCTTGTTATACAACCTTTTAAACTAAACTAATCCTTTAGAAAAATTTGATTTCGTATCTGGATGGCACACGCATCGTTATTTAAAAGTTAAATTTTTCCGCTATGTATTAGATTGCCACAATGGGCGGTCCGGACGGATTTGACATTCGTAAGATTGATTCGGTATGATGGGTTCAAATAAGTTGACTATCATGCAAGGCTGAGATCTAGACACTAACAATTGATCTAGACCGGTGAAACCTATTACCTGTCACTAGCTTAATCTCCTAAAAAATTCTAAAACTCCTCTAACTAATCCTGCAACAGTAGAATGGATTATAGGGTGTCCAAGGTCTAATGAATGAAACTGATGATAAGACAAGGAGAAAACTATTAGAGTTGGAAAGGGGGAGTATTCTAGTAGATTGCAGTAAGAGTAATAATAGGTCACTGCACAATTAGAGCCTCTTAATCTCCTAAAAAATTCAACTCTAACCAATCCAGGGACAGTAGAACCAGCATGGAGAATCTAATTAATAGACTTATATTAAATATTTGAGCAATACATACCATTTATGGTAACTAAAACCGGTTGTGATTTACGAACTTCTCGTTCGGGCATGCTAACCACCAGTGTAAGTATTGAACCAAAACTAGTACCAATCCACAGTGTGGGTACCAGTGATAATATGTCTGAAAAATAAACATTTCAATGGAAAAGGCGAAAATATTATGTCATTAATAACTAACTTACCACTTCTTTTAGCAAAGGTTTCAATGAAAGCTAAACATGTAACAGATTCTGCGGAAGACATGTCTATACTAGACATAGATGATGATCTTGATCTAGAAAATGATCCATCCACTTTGTCTGGAATTATTTTAATAACATATATTAGTTCAATTTTACTGACGCATGCTCAAAGACAGACAAAGAGAGAGAGAGGAGGGTTTTATGATAATGATAATTGTTTTATTTTTTGTTTTCTTTACAAAATATCGAATTTGTGTGATGTGTTAAAAGATTGATAGATATAGATAGATAGAGTAAGTAATTAATAGATAGATGTAGTATAGGTATATAGTAAGTATATAAGTATGCGTGTGTGTGTGTTTTAGATAGTCAGAGGAGTAATAGTATTAGTTGTTGTTGTAGTAATAATAGCACTAATTGTTGTAAAAATAGTAATAGAAAATATATAGGATGGTTAGGTGTGTTTTGGTGTAAACTAATGTTAATGGTAGAAATGACAAGGATGTGAATTGTGACTACATAATTAAAATTTTTTTTAAATTTAGACTTAGCTTAGAACTATAATTTATTTATTATAAATATAATGTGTACAATGCAATCAATACAAGCAGACGACATATGAATTGAAACTTTTTAATTGGGATTGACAATATCAAAGTAATTAATTGATTTGTGTTTATATTTAAATTCCAATTATATTATAACAGTGGCCAACTTAAAGTACCGATTCCACAAGGTCCACGAGAACGATAAATATGTGTTGTTTACTAGCGTTATTATTGAAATGTATGAATACTTATGAATGATTTTTGTGTAATAAAATAAAACAATAAAAAAAGTAAACTAAATAATATAGAAAAAATTTGTAAAAGTAACAAATAGCCTAACGAAGTATGAATAATTATTTCTAAATAAATGTTTAATAAAATATGTTCATATTACTAAATATCGTTAATGATTTAAAATAACAAATACATAAATTGAATTTTTAACAATACATATGCATAGATTTAAAAAATTTTTGTTATTTTATATTTTCAAAAATTAGTTTTATAAAAATTTTGAGAAAAAAACATGATTTCAAAGTTTTAGATGCTATGAATAAATGTATTTAGACTTTTCTCCAATATTTTTTAAAAATCTTCAATTAGTGGAATTATTTGTTTATATAGTTTTATATAGTTTATAAAACTCTCTTTAGTCTACTAATAAAAAACAGATTTAGGAGACTATGTTCACACGTATTAAATGTTTGATTAGTGTTCAGATTCACAGATTCACAGTCTCTTAAATGTGAAGAGTGCCAATGATTTACAATTTTTCATCTTCATAAGATAATCTTAAGCTTAAGTCAAATAAGTGAATTTTTTAGAGGACAATTTTTAAAATTTCGTAGGGTTAAAAACATTATATGACGATTTAAGACAGTGAAAACAATTCATGGTGAATTTACTGGTTTCCGAGTAAATCGCTTTTTTTATTATTTTCTTTTACAATTGTTTATTTTTAATAAAACTTCTTAGTTTCAGAAAACAGAAAATTTATACCTGAAAGTGTACTCTTTCACGTATACGGGACACCCGTATCCCAAGATTTGTTTATTGATTTACAGAGAAATTTTGAGTTAAAAGTTGTGGGAAATGGTTATTTCCAAAGAAAACTAAGTATTTTTTTTTTAATTTGTTAGCACTACATGCTAAAAAGGTTAATATCTTCCCAGCAGTTCGACAAAGAGTCAATGCATACGAAAAAGATAATAATTTCCACTAATAGTTAACCACCTGGATGATCGTAATTCGTATGTGTTGGGTTATTCGTCACGAATGTACCCTTTGTAATCGAGAATGAAGACAGTCGCGGAGACAGTTGTTTTTTTTTTTTTTTTGTACTTCCGAAAGACATTCGTCACTTTAGTGTCCCCTTTGTAAGCGAGAGCGGGGGCAATCGTTCCTTTACTGTCTCTTTGTAGAGTGACGATTGACTTACTCGTAGAACAAGTCGATGTTAAAATGGTCGGTCACCTGGGTAGTCAGGTGGCTAGGGGCCACCACAAGTGGTAGGTTAAGTGGTCAGTTCGGGACTGTCCCGTCGAACTGCTGGTGTGCGATATAAATGATCAATATACTAAGTCAAAGAATGTACTAAAGTCATATAATTAGTATGAATGTATAGTCGGGCATGACATCAGTGAGTATGTTAAAATTTTGAATAACTTTTTAAATAGGTAATAAAGCTTTGATGTTTACCTTAATTCCGAAATATTTTTACTTTTTGTAAACAATAAAGGAGCTTTCCTACAAGAGGGTTCATATGGGAATGGGGGTACACTGCCGATCATTACAAAAATCGGCAGTGTCATTTAAATTTCTATAAAACAATGTTATGCCGACTTTTGTTGAAATATTAGAACATTAAACATAATAATGAGCCTAAAAGCCTTATTCAGGGGATACGGTTATATGGGGGTCTAGGCGAAATAATTTACCGATTTCAACCATTTTCATTCATTCCATTTTCTTTCGTCCTTGGTTCGAAAGAAGAATATGTGTCAAATTTCATCAAATTATCTTGCAAATTGCGACCAGTAGCAGATATAGCTAAATCGATCCAGAAAATGATTCTGAGCCGATTTGTATGTTTTAAGGTGGGTGTAGGACCAATATTTTTGGATATTACAAACGTAAGCTTAAACGCATAATACCCTTTCCACTATAGTGGTGTAGGGTATAATTACATTAATTTTATTGCATATGGATATAAAAGATTCTGCATAACCGAATATAAAATGTACCCTTGCAAGGTGAATGTAATAGATTTAAATAATAAGACTAAAATTAACCCTTAAACACACTAGGGTCCAATATAATCTCATTGTTTAAAAAAGTAACAAAATCATACACAAGTGTTATATTAACATTAAGGGCCTGTTCGAACAAGTATTTTCTAGTTTTATATTGAAAACAACAATTGAATTCGAAAAATTGTAATATTTTTCAATATAAAATGAGTAACAGGAAGTAAGAATTAACCTTAATTAAACTGGCCATTTTTAGGGACTAAGTACATTTTTAAAGCTAACATAAACTAAAATTTCTTAATTTGTAAATTTGTTTTATTCAAAAAGAAATTAATTCAAAATTTCAGAGACCTGACTAAAATTTTAAGCCAATGGAATTTTAGATCAAATAAAATTATATTTGGTCCTAATAATGAGTTGTTATGTTATTGTAAGTGAAACTATTATCTACATATGTATGTATTTATGTTTAAATAACTGGACATAAATGGAATATGTAAATATGTACTCTAAATATTTCTATTGCTAGTTATAACATTTGTTGAAAAAAAGATACATATGTAATACATACATGTACTTATGTAAATGTGTTTTGTTGTTTTCTTGTAATTTTATATGTATGTATGTAATTGTGTTTTTTGTTTATTTTTATGATATAAAAATAATTGTATTTAAATAAAGAAATTTACTTACGTTTTTTAAATAATTTATTACAAAATATTATGAAAAAAGTAAGTTTTCGCAAACGGACCTAAATGCAAATGTGTGTGTATATATTGTAATAACAACAATATTAAATATTAAATTCATTTAATTTGTTTATAAATGTTTTATTTTTGCTTTTTTATAAACATATTTTTTTTAGTTCAATTATATGTATTGTAATATGAAAATTAAGAAGCCTGTTTTAACTAAGTATTCGTACTTTATATTGAAACACTACAAATTATACAAATGTTTGATATAAAGCCGTATTTTAATTAAACCGATTTTAAAGTGTTCATATTAAAAAAAATTATACTTAAAAAATATATATTTAATTAATTACTTTAAAAAATAAATAAATATAATAAAAATATAAAATAAAATATTGGTGTTTTCTTGTAGGCGAAAATCTAGTATTATTTAACAATTGGAATTTATGTCAGATCTTTTTATAGGTCAATATAGGTTCACGATATGATTTACACTATAAAGCGGATTCTTAGACCAATTCATTAGTTTAGGTGAAGTCTAGACTGCTTAGTGAGCTTTTTATATTGGCCTATATCGTCTTGGAAATGGAATATATTGGAATCCAAGGTAATTAATATAATGAAAGTTTGTGCAAAATATATCAGAACGAAAAAAGGAACAATAATTCAGAGGACTGCCGAAATAAGTATAGATAAAAGTTAATCTTGGGAACAGTTCTGAAATATTGCGAAAGCCTACAAAAGGTACTTTCCCATCATACCAGAATTGTTAAAGTTACGGGGGTAAAGACTTTTAATTTTGCATTTTTTGTTGTTAAAAACAGTACCTTATAATTTAAAAGGTCACTTGACAAGAAGGAAGATTTTTTCTGAAACATAGAACGATAACAAGATAGTAACAAGTTCTTCCAACGACAAGTGATTTCATGGAATCAAACCAAAAGAAACCAGTCTGACGAATATACGATAGAACAGGGATGGAAAATTCAGTACTTTATTGATATCGAATCTCCAAAATATTATATTAAAAATTGTACTTTTTAGGGCTTAAAGTACTTAATTATATGTATGTCTATTTCAAAAAAGAAAATTAGTATAGAAAGTTAAAGTATAGTCTATAGTCTACAGTTTAGACTATAGGATATTCTACAGTCCTACCTATAGTCCAGTCAATAGTCTATTTTATAGTCTATAGTTTAGTCTAAAGTCTAGTCTATAGTCTAGTCTAGCCTATATTCTAGTCTATAGTCTAGTCTATAGTCTAGTCTATATTCTAGTCTATATTTTAGTTTATAGTCTAGTCTATAGTCTAGTCTTTAGTCTAGTCTTTAGTCTAGTCTATAGTCTAGTCTATAGTCTAGTCTATAGTCTAGTCTATAGTCTAGTCTATAGTCTAGTCTATAGTCTAGTCTATAGTCTAGTCTATAGTCTAGTCTATAGTCTAGTCTATAGTCTAGTCTATAGTCTAGTCTATAGTCTAGTCTATAGTCTAGTCTATAGTCTAGTCTATAGTCTAGTCTATAGTCTAGTCTATAGTCTAGTCTATAGTCTAGTCTATAGTCTAGTCTATAGTCTAGTCTATAGTCTAGTCTATAGTCTAGTCTATAGTCTAGTCTATAGTCTAGTCTATAGTCTAGTCTATAGTCTAGTCTATAGTCTAGTCTATAGTCTAGTCTATAGTCTAGTCTAGTCTAGTCTATAGTCTATAGTCTAGTCTATATTCTAGTCTATAGTCTATATTCTCTTCTATAGTCTAGTCTATATTTTAGTTTATAGTCTAATCTATAGTCTAGTCTATAGTCTAGTCTATAGTCTAGTCTATAGTCTAGTCTATAGTCTAGTCTATAGTCTAGTCTATAGTCTAGTCTATAGTCTAGTCTATAGTCTAGTCTATAGTCTAGTCTATAGTCTAGTCTATAGTCTAGTCTATAGTCTAGTCTATAGTCTAATCTATAGTCTAGTCTATAGTCTAGTCTATAGTCTAATCTATAGTCTAGTCTATAGTCTAATCTATAGTCTAGTCTATAGTCTAGTCTATAGTCTAGTCTATAGTCTAGTCTATAGTCTAGTCTATAGTCTAGTCTATAGTCTAGTCTATAGTCTAGTCTATAGTCTAGTCTATAGTCTAGTCTATAGTCTAGTCTATAGTCTAGTCTATAGTCTAGTCTATAGTCTAGTCTATAGTCTAGTCTATAGTCTAGTCTATAGTCTAGTCTATAGTCTAGTCTATAGTCTAGTCTATAGTCTAGTCTATAGTCTAGTCTATAGTCTAGTCTATAGTCTAGTCTATAGTCTAGTCTATAGTCTAGTCTATATTCGAGTCTATAGTCTATATTCGAGTCTATAGTCTAGTCTATATTTTAGTTTATAGTCTAGTCTATAGTCTAGTCTATAGTCTAGTCTATAGTCTAGTCTATAGTCTAGTCTATAGTCTAGTCTATAGTCTAGTCTATAGTCTAGTCTATAGTCTAGTCTATAGTCTAGTCTATAGTCTAGTCTATAGTCTAGTCTATAGTCTAGTCTATAGTCTAGTCTATAGTCTAGTCTAGTCTATAGTCTAGTCTATAGTCTAGTCTAGTCTATAGTCTAGTCTATAGTCTAGTCTATAGTCTAGTCTATAGTCTAGTCTATAGTCTAGTCTATAGTCTAGTCTATAGTCTAGTCTATAGTCTAGTCTATAGTCTAGTCTATAGTCTAGTCTATAGTCTAGTCTATAGTCTAGTCTATAGTCTAGTCTATAGTCTAGTCTATAGTCTAGTCTATAGTCTAGTCTATAGTCTAGTCTATAGTCTAGTTTATAGTCTAGTCTATAGTCTAGTCTATAGTCTAGTCTATAGTCTAGTCTATAGTCTAGTCTATAGTCTAGTCTATAGTCTAGTCTATAGTCTAGTCTATAGTCTAGTCTATAGTCTAGTCTATAGTCTAGTCTATAGTCTAGTCTATAGTCTAGTCTATAGTCTAGTCTATAGTCTAGTCTATAGTCTAGTCTATAGTCTAGTCTATAGTCTAGTCTATAGTCTAGTCTATAGTCTAGTCTATAGTCTAGTCTATAGTCTAGTCTATAGTCTAGTCTATAGTCTAGTCTATAGTCTAGTCTATAGTCTAGTCTATAGTCTAGTCTATAGTCTAGTCTATAGTCTAGTCTATAGTCTAGTCTATAGTCTAGTCTATAGTCTAGTCTATAGTCTAGTCTATAGTCTAGTCTATAGTCTAGTCTATAGTCTAGTCTATAGTCTAGTCTATAGTCTAGTCTATAGTCTAGTCTATAGTCTAGTCTATAGTCTAGTCTATAGTCTAGTCTATAGTCTAGTCTATAGTCTAGTCTATAGTCTAGTCTATAGTCTAGTCTATAGTCTAGTCTATAGTCTAGTCTATAGTCTAGTCTATAGTCTAGTCTATAGTCTAGTCTATAGTCTAGTCTATAGTCTAGTCTATAGTCTAGTCTATAGTCTAGTCTATAGTCTAGTCTATAGTCTAGTCTATAGTCTAGTCTATAGTCTAGTCTATAGTCTAGTCTATAGTCTAGTCTATAGTCTAGTCTATAGTCTAGTCTATAGTCTAGTCTATAGTCTAGTCTAAGTCTAGTCTATAGTCTAGTCTATAGTCTAGTCTATAGTCTAGTCTATAGTCTAGTCTATAGTCTAGTCTATAGTCTAGTCTATAGTCTAGTCTATAGTCTAGTCTATAGTCTAGTCTATAGTCTAGTCTATAGTCTAGTCTATAGTCTAGTCTATAGTCTAGTCTATAGTCTAGTCTATAGTCTAGTCTATAGTCTAGTCTATAGTCTAGTCTATAGTCTAGTCTATAGTCTAGTCTATAGTCTAGTCTATAGTCTAGTCTATAGTCTAGTCTATAGTCTAGTCTATAGTCTAATCTATAGTCTAGTCTATAGTCTAGTCTACAGTCCAGTCTATAGTCTAGTCTATAGTCTAGTCTTTAGTCTAGTCTATAGTCTAGTATATAGTCTAGTCTATAGTCTAGTCTTTAATCTAGTCTATAGTCTAGTATATAGTCTAGTCTATAGTTTAGTCTATAGTCTAGTCTATAGTCTTGTCTATAGTCTAGTCTATAGTCTAGTCTATAGTCTAGTCTATAGTCTAGTCTATAGTCTAGTCTATAGTCTAGTCTATAGTCTAGTCTATAGTCTAGTCTACAGTCCAGTCTATAGTCTAGTCTATAGTCTAGTCTTTAGTCTATTTTATAGTCTAGTATATAGTCTTGTCTATAGTCTAGTCTTTAGTCTAGTCTATAGTCTAGTAGTCTATAGTCTAGTCTATAGTCTTGTCTATAGTCTAGTCTATAGTCTAGTCTATAGTCTAGTCTACAGTCTAGTCTATAGTCTAGTCTATAGTCTAGTCTATAGTCTAGTCTATAGTCTAGTCTATAGTCTAGTCTACAATCTAGTCTATAATCTAGTTTGCAATCTAGTCTATATTCTAATCTATAGTCTAGTCTATTAACTAGCCTATAGTCTAGTCTATAATCTAGTCTATAGTGTAGTCAGTAGTCTAGTCTATAATTCATAATTTTCTAAATTAACAAATATTTAAAAAAATCTGACATAAATCCCATTAAATAAAAGTCTGTTAGTACTTTTTATGTTACGTGCAAACGTGTGGAAATTGCTAAGGGCAGTATTTTAGGTACTTCTAGCTCTAGTTCAAATTAATAACAAATTAAAAAAATTATAATTTTATAACGTTCATTTGTGACAAGGGGGTCAAAATTAAAAAAAAAAAACATTTTTTAGTATAATAATGTTTCATAATTAAACTGTTTTCGAAAATGGTTTATTTTGGGTTGTTTACCATATTAGGAGTAATAAATTTATTTTGTGGAAAAATACTGGTATTCTCTCTAGGTCTCTACGTAATACATCACAACAATTGAAGTGGATAGTTTCGTACTGTTGGGTAACCAAATAAGGTTACCTCTAGCCATCGTCTACGCAAGTGACTGGCTATTTTAACATGTGCTTGCACATTTGTCAGTCCATAGATTGTCAAAAAAGGAGCTAATCCAAAGGAACCTTTACATAACAATGAGCTTTTTGAAGTGTCTACTCTCTAGACTACTTGGAGTCAATAAAATGACAATTATGAGTTGAGTCGTTCCGGAGCGATGCTCTAATTATCGTTGCCAAACGTTAATGTCATTTTTTAATGCATTAACTCTTTGTCGAACGGCTGGGATATAAAATATAATTTTAAGACAAATGACTTTTAATGTTATGTGATATTTTTCTATAAGGTGTTATTTTAACATGATAGAGTTCACAAAAGGGTTAACTGTCAAATAAACTGGCCTAACTTTTCAACACTTATGATCAGTACACTCTGTTAAATCATTATGAATAGAAATTGATTCGATGTTTTATTGCAATGTTATGTTTTGTGATAAGGCAAATTTTTAGCATAACTGGCTTGTTAATAAACAACCTGTTAAGCCTAGATGTAATTGAGACCCTAGCAACATAATCAACATGTAATCAAACGTAATCAAATTTATGTTATACAAATTTTTCAAAATAAAAAATTTTAATTTAAAAAATTGAGCATTTTTAAGTTTAGCACCCAATATTATTTTTACTGTTAAGAATCTTAATAGGGTTTCATTGCCTTTAGAATAATCGAAAATCGACCTTTTGTAACAAAAGTCGAAGTTGACTTTTTTTATCTTAAGAAAGTCGATAAGTCGACTATTTGGAAAAAAAATCGATTTTTCAAATAAAATAAAAAAGCGAGAAAATATAACATTTTTATTTTTTTCATTCGACAATTTAATTCTTTTTTGCTAAGTTTTTCATACAAATACACTATAACTATAACGCAAAAGTTCTGAGCGATAAAACCTCAATATATCGGAAGATTCTGTTATATATTCAAAATAAAATTTAAAACAATCTGTCGCTTAATAAACAACAAAGTCCTATTGGATTTGGAAGTGCTTTTGTATTCAATAAAAAATACAAAGTCGACTTTTCAACTATATAACCCTAAATTTTCATTTCATTTAAATTCTGAAGTCATAAATAATTTTATTAGTTTCAGTACTAGTTCTGTAACGTGTAATTGGGTAATGTTTTTTTTTTCGAAAATGACACCTTTGGAGCTAGATTGTGGTAGCGTTACTATGAAACCTATTTTGAAACAGATATGGAAGTAGTACTTTTTAGCATTTTAAAATTTGTATGGCGTCGTTATGAACTCATTATTGTTCCTTTAAAATAGTGCTTAAGAAAAAGTTCTTTGTTAAAACTTAAGAAGTTTTGAATATCAAAACAATGTTTAATACAACAAAGTTCTAAAAGAAATGACACAAAATCACTATTTTCAAGGTATTTGATCAAGAATCTGTTGTTGAACCATTTACCTTTAGAAACTGTTCTGTAGAACATTGTTTTGTTATTTAATAATTTTAAAGGAATTCTTGAAACAAATTTATATTTACTACGAAAGCAAGCATAATTATGTTATATTGAAAAAATTGTACAACTTTCTACGAATATAATACATTTTTCTTACAGAATCCGCAAGCAAGATAAATTGAAAAGGAATGATTTATGAAAATATATATGTAATTATTACAGTTTCTTTACATGATCGTATCCGTTAGAATACAGCATCAATTCTAAAAAGTTAATTGTTCCAACAATGAGTTAAAGAGTCATGATTTCTCAAAAATCTTAAAATTTCTACTAATATACCACCAATTGCTTATATTCTATCAATTAATGATTTTACACAAATTGTATCGAGAGATTTTTTTTAAATATTTCAATTCGTCAATTTTTTTTATACTTAAATATCAACAAAAATAAATATTTATAAAGATTATTAAGAAATTTACATACAAAAAAATTTATAAATATAAAACAATTTAGCAACATATGAAAAATATCATTTGTTTGTTTTTGTGTGTGTAAAAAATTACATATGCAGACATATATGTAAGTGTGTATGTATATATATATATGTAAATAGTTTTGATGTTGTTTTCTGATAGTTAACAGAAGAAACTACAGTATGTACAAAATGGTGACGGTCCACACTGGGTAACTTTTTTGGGTAAATTTTCGGCTCTTTCCCTCTCACACAAAATCAAAAGTGTTCCAGTGTAGACCGGCATACACAGATTTTTGTTAATAATTAATCATCTATTTGAGGCAGCTTTAAAATTATACCTCCTTTATTGATATGTGAAGTCCCCGAGTGAAAAATTTGATTCAATTTTCTAGTAACTTGAGACAGTACACATCATAAAACAGGCATATAAAATATCTAAATTATATCTAAGTCCGCAAAGTAGGTCACCTCAGGTCCTAAAAAATGTCGTATAAATAAATATCTTAATCAGCCCACAATGGTACCGAAATAAGGACTTCTAAACGATTTAAATAAACAGGCATAAAATTAAAATTTTAAACTATCCTATATCTTCGGTTTTATTTGAAAACTAACTTATGTAACACTTCATTAGAATCGAGCAAACTGTTAAGATGTTAGAGAATTATTACCCTCTTTAGGTACTTGGCTTCAATTGTGATACTCCAGTGGTCGTAAGAGTTATTTTATAGTACTACACACTACCTTCACAGTTACCTCAGAGTTCTTTCGATTTATTCCGAATGACTCCTACATATGTAAGAGAAAAGCAGAACCAAAATATTGTTCTCTTCACTCAGTGAATGTCGAGCATTAGCGAAAGAGTAAAAAACAGTCTGATCTTCCTTCTCGTTATGACAACTTCTGACGTATTCATTATATTCGAGACTCAATCTCTGGCATGATTTTCAAAGTTCCTTAATAGCCGATAATAGTGTTATTATATTCCTATAAAGGCTTAATAGCATACAAGAGATACATATAGATAATGTCTTTGGCTTTAAAATAAAAAGTTTCAAAATCATGACTCTTTATTCTATGAACTATTGAATGAAAAGGGGAAATTTTTTATAATTAAAGTACTTGCGAAAGATCGCAACAGATTTTGGCTGTAAATAGTTCAGAAAAATGTAAATGACAAAATTAACTCACATATTAAATGGGTTGTAAAATCTTTAGCTTGGTTGAGAAAACAAACCAACAGCAGTACGATAAAAGTAGAGCCTATTTAAATTTCAGGTTTTAGTCAGAAGTAATCAGAAAATCAACAAAATACATTGAAATTTTAGCACGGGAACGACTTATTGTAAAAACTTGCAACCCAGGAGAGTACAGAGGTAATAATGAAATATTTTTTTGAAAAGTCAAATAACAAGTTGCTCTTCGATGATTGGCCAGCGTATCCGGAAAGATATTATTGGGATGCAAATAAGGATGCCAATCCCGATCCCGAAAAGCACGGGGTTTTTCGGGATTAGTAAATTCCGAAACCCTAGAATTGCGAAATAAATCCGGGGATTTTTATGGCATTAGGATACCCCGAAACACGGGATTTTTCAAAATAAATCTCGGGATTCACTTAAACAAATATTATTATTTTGATGGTGGATATTTCTTTTCGCTCAGTCGAATCATCATTTAGGCCCGATAGAGGCCTAGGTGTATTTCTTCGGATTTGATGTATATACATCCTCCTTTTCAAACTAACTAACTAACAACAACTTCAGATTGCACACTGTTCTAGTCGCTTGTAGGAAGAATCGGATAACGTTTTCCAATATAAAAAAACAACAAAGTCTGGTGTTATGAGATTTTAAGCAAAGACAATTATTGAAAATGTGATTTTCTTTTAAAGTTTTCTAATAACACTTGAAAACAATATTAACTATTTCAAAAAATTACAATTATTTTAAATTTTCACCCAACACTGGTTGCACATATTCTGTACAATACTGCAGAAACGTTTTCATTTAAACTGATGTTAATTATTGGTGTATTATTGGCCCTATTTTAATTGTATATATGTAATTTGTAAATATATGTAAATATGTATGTATGTAGTATGTATAAATGTATGTGTAATGCATATGCTGATATATGTAGCATGTACGCGTGTTTAGTGGCAAGGTAGTGACTGCAGTTGGTACATTATAACTTTATTTTGTGTTTGTTCATTTATGTACTCCTCTCCAGGTTGTGATGGACAATAAACTGGTTTGATAAAGATTTCTGTTCTTTTTTTATTGATAGCAAATACTGCTTCAAAATGATGCGCACCTGTATCACCTATATAAATACCAGCAGCTTGAGCGTCGGCGGCGTTATCAAATGATATTGATGATGTGGATGCCTGTTCCGTAAATGATACTTTGCCAACATTAGCACCGCTTCCAGTGCCAGCACTACCGCTAACGTTGCCAACACCACCACCGCCACTAGAACCAGCACCAGCGCCGCTAAAATACTCATCAGTAGATAATGAATTTGCCTCAGAGCGAAGATGATTGTTGGGGCTACCTGAAACAACTACTTTGTTACCACCACTGCTGCATGCACTGGCTACAGGTGCTGTGGTTGATCCATTTATCTGGGGTAAATATCGAATCAGAACAAACAAAACAAACAAACAAACAAACAGATGGGCATATGACAGTAATGAGAAATCATCATCATTATATTTCAATTCAGGTTTTATTCTATAAATATTGTATTTTTTTAATTTTTTTATATATATTTTATTTTTTGATTTGCTAAGTATATACACAAATATTTATATTGATTTTTTTTAATTGTATGTATGTGTTCAGTTTGTAACAATTTTGCACACACACAAACACACAATAAAATGCACATTTATAGAAAATTAAAGTGAACATTAATACTAAATTATAATAAATACGATTCTTAAGCCAAACACAAAATTATATATTAACAAAATAAAAAATAATTTTGCAACAAAATTAACTTTAAAAACTAAAATAAAGTGCAACACTTCAGCATTTATAGTTCAACATTTCGTTTGTTGTTGTTTTGTTTTGGTTTGCCATTCAACACAGCAATCTTTTAATATGTAAATACGCATTGAAAGTGGATTAAAATTATCTTTTGTTTTACCATCAAATGAATTAAATGGTGGTTTTTGGTAAAGAATATAATTTACAAAAACTTGACTCGACTTACAACGAACTTCGCTTATAACGAACAAATTATAACTTTTATACAGAAAGGAAGGTACAGTGAAAACCTGCTTGTAATAATCATCACTTCGTTTTACAAAACGTTTGCTACACTGAAAAAAATCCATGCCTAATATATACGAAAAATGTCTTACATTGTACGAATCGTTCGTTGTTTCGCACCACGAAATTCTTTCGTAATATATACGAAATTGTAAGAAATATTTTAGTATAATGCAAAATATTCTTGAGAAAATTAATTTACAAAAATTGAAAAAAAGGAATTTTGAACAAATATGGTAAAATTTGCGAAATATTTTAGTTCAATATTATTCTCCACACGAATTTTCAATTTTTTTAATGAAAATAATTCGAGAATAATATTATACTTTTTCTTAAATTTTATAAAAATTTTGTAGTTTTATTTAATGATAAAATAATTAATATCATTATGTTTAATTTCGCTTAAATTTAAGAAAAAAATATTACGAAAGGTTTTCGTACTTTCGTAAAAATAGAAAAGGGTTTTATTAAATAATATTTCGTATTATACACGAAATTTTTGTAAATATTACGAAAATAGAAGCTACGAAATTTTTTTTCGTAAAGTTGAGCATGGATTATTTTCAGTGTAGCTAACTAAGCAATAGAGACCAGATATATCGTCACCTTAAATGCAAGAAGATCTAACAATAAAAATATTTTAAATCGACTTTTGAATTGATCTCGGTCTACTAAATCAAAAATAGATTTCGCAAATTTTTAGAACTCTATTGTTGAAAACTACGATTTGATTGAAATGAAATTCAAAATGACAATGTCAATAGGCAATGTCTTTCGGTACAGTCATATTCAAATGTGTTTATTTTATTAATGTTGTGATATAAATCTTCTTAAAAAATACCTTGTTATAGCAAAAACTCTGCCTGCAAATTTTCGCAATGTTCATCATGTTTTCACCACTCTGTGGAACATAGGTGCGGTTTCATCTGAATCCCTAATACTGCGATGGAGCATCAACAATGGACTAAGTATAAATCTGAGAAATACCAAACATGTACTTTATACTGGAAAATACATGATTGATAGCTTCCCGATACCTTTACTGAACGGGATTGAATTCATACTTGTTAGCAAATTATCATGGAAATATTACATCACAACCAGGCGATTAAACCCTAAATTAGTGATTTAGGATTTTTGAGGCGTTTATTAAGCCGATAGCTTTCTATGGATTAGTGGTCTGTTAGGAAGCACTGGACAAAAACTTCAACTGCAATCCTTATAACAGGATAATTGATCTCTATGCTAACCTGTAGACCAACTGATTTCTTAGGCAGAAGTTAATTTAGCGCTCAGCTGTTCGGTAGTGGAAGGAAATTGATCCCCTATCTGCATACCCGGATGGTTCGAAAAAGGAGAAAGAAAGTGTTGGTAATGGCATTCGGTTTTAAAATGGATACTCGAAGAAAGGAAGAAGAACTTTTCTACATACCGGAATGATTCCGAAAAAGTGTCATTTTCATTCCTAAATTCGTATCAAAATAACCTTTAGGGTATGAGATTAATATAGTCCACTACAGACTAAACTATCAGCTAAATAGCAGAAAATTTCATTTGAGGTATAAGAATATCAATCAAAGATATTCAAATTTATACCGATAGTCAAGCTGCTATTAAATTCTTGATTGATGCATTTACTACATCCACACTAGTCCAGGAATGCCGGTCATTATTAAGTAATATGACAGTAGTACTCAAATGGGTACGGAAACACGGGGATGTGGACATGGATATCTTTTACGGCATTTGCAAATGCAAGTCATATCTCCTACAATTATGTCGTCGGAATATTTTTTACTTTGAAATTTTTCAAGAAGACTTAGTCTGGCATATAATGACTTCTGTTAAAGGCAGTTTCAAAGAAAAGGAATAATCTAACTAACACATTTCCTTTGTCGAACTAATGCCGGCTTTACACGATCACACAAGTAATATGATCTGTCAAAATTTTGTGTTTAAGAGTACGGATGGGATCGTCTAAACGCAATATGTAATGAAACCATCACACATTGAGAGAGAATACGGATGGAAAATTTTACAGCCGTATGGTTCCCATCATTTTTTGAAATGATCTAAAAACAGGCAGGTCGTATTGGATCAGGGATCTATTTTTATGTAAACACATTTAAAAAAGTGAAACAGCTCTTTCCTTCTTTCCTGTTTCATACTTTTTTCTTGTTATACCCTTCACTTTCGTGAGAAGGGTATATATAAGTTTGTCATTCCGTTTGTAATTTCTATAATATAATTTTCCGACCCTATAAAGTATATATGTATTCTTGATCCTTATAGATAGCGGAGTCGATTAAGCCATGTCCGTCTGTCTGTCTGTCTGTCTGTCCGTCTGTCTGTCTGTTGAAATCAGTTTTTAGAGGACCCCAGATATCGGCGATGTCTGAATCTTCAATAATTCTATTAGACATGCTTTCGAGAAGATCGCTATTTAAAATCAGCAAAATCGGTCAGTAAATAACGGAGATATGAGCAAAAATCCGAGACAACCTCTGAAAATTTCATCAAAAAATTGTTAAAAAAGCAACAAAAACACTAAAAACACTGTACATAGAAAAGACGTGTGTGTAGATGTATTTGGTTTTATTCAGCTGTTTATTTTTTTGTATGTTTGGAATTCAAACATACAAAGTATACACAGCAAAAAAATATGATTTGCATTTTTTGTTAAAATAAAATAATTTTCCCTTTTGTTTTGCAAATATATTTTTTGATGAATAGAAAAAAGTATTTAAAACGTTTTCAATTATATGAGAGTAGATTGTGAGTTATTGTACAATAATTTTTATGCGAATAATGTAAGTTTGAAATTTAAAACTAACACAAATTTTTTCCAAGTGCTTTTTAAAACAATTTTTTTACGATAAACAAAAACAATGTTTTTTTTTTAATGTTTTTATTAACTAGACTGTAAGATCAATTATGTTTAAAATACACTATGGTGAAGGGTATATAAGATTCGGCACAGCCGAATATAGCATTCTTACTTGTTTTATATACCGATCGTGTTAACACAAAAAATATAAATCATACGACTTTTATTCTCTTTTTTGTTACACGGATGGATTTTCATTTTACTTTTACATTAGACTTTACGTACGTGAAGTGTGATCGTGTGAAGTGCCCTTAAGTTGAATTCTTAGGAAAGAGATTATTCGACATACTAGCTTCCTCTCTTCTGCTGTTTTCGATTGGGACATTTAGACTTTTTAAAAATGGAAATCTACCTAACCTAATATGTAATCGATAGGGACAGTTAGACTTCAAAAATAGTTTATTATTAAAGACTGATAGTTTTAACCAACTTTCACTGTAAATACATAATACATACATTCACAAATATATAGTGCATGATTCTATTTATACATATATAAATACATAACATTTTGTTTTTATTTTAATTTATACATTTACAATATTAATAATTTTTTTATTTAATATTTGTTTGCTTATTGTGCTTAAAATATACAAATTCCTATAAAATCATATAAAAAATAAATTTAACATAAAATTGACGAAAAGAATTAGATTCAGTTTTTTCTTTTATATTAAAATAAAATTCATAATAAAAAAAATTATATTAATAAAAATAATTGATTTATGAGAAATGCTTGTAAGAAAGAGAGAGAGAGAGAGTAAGTTTGTGGTCAACAATATGTACAAAGAAACAAAGATGCAAAGAGATAAACAATTGAGATTGATATTGAAAGTAGAAAGAGAGAAAAGAGAGAATTAGAATAATCAGTAAAAGAAAGTAGAAGTATTTCAAACTGTATTGAATTTGTTCAGTTTTTTCTTGAATCAATTAATAAAAAGAAATATTTATAATTGTTGATAAAATGTAATATACAATACATAGTTGTTTTATTTTTGTTCCGATTAGACCAGATTAGGGACAATTTAAAAATTTTTATTTACAATAATTGTAAAAAAAAGAACATGCATAAAAGATTACCGATTGATTTATTACTATTTTCTGTTCTCTATATTAGGCGCGACTAATTAAAGTTTAGATTTTATAGTTTGCAAAACATTATAATAATAGTTTGGTGTATTCAATCTATATTCGGGTTATTACTGATTGAATTACTAAACTGGATAATAATAGAATTGACCGCTTAAAGTAATTGTTATATATATTTTTCTTTTGCCAATGTCCAAAATTAAAGCTTTCAAAGTTTTATTTGTGGCAACCCATTGTCAATATCCGTTTTCGAAATTATTAGTTTTTATATATTTTAATTTGATGAAAAAATTAAATATATAATCATCAATGTCGAAATATCTCATTTAAAGGAGTCAATTACAAACCATTTGGTAATTGGAACTAAGGAGTGAGATCGAAAAATTCTTAACACACGTTTTTCATTACATTTTTCAACCAAAGTATTATTTGATTTTTTTTTTTTTTTGATCAAGTTACCTTTGAAAAACATGTCAGTTATTATGTGTAATGTCAATTATATTAATTTTTTGTTAATCTGATTAAAATGAGTGACCAGAAAAAAGTGCGTACTGAAATTATTAAATATTTTCAACTAATCCCAACTTGGTCTTACAAAAAGTTGGCCAAGCATACAAAGGTCTGCCGTCAAACTGTTTCCAATGTTATTAAACAGTACCGGGAGAACTTGTCAGTTGATAGAAAACCTGGTTCAGGTAGAAGGAATGGTCCACATGATGTTTCTAAAGCCAAAAAATAGAACGCATTTTCAAAAGAGCTCCCGACACATCCGGTAGGAAAGCAGCTCGGTTAGCTCAGTGCTCGGACTATTTGGTACGAAAAGTTAAAGCTAATGCTAAAGCTAATTTCCCAGAAAGTTCTTGGTATGGCAAGCAATATGCAGTTGCGGCAAAAGAAGCCAATCATTTGTTACAAAGGGCTCTATAAATACCGAAATTTACATCAAGGAATGTTTACAAAAAAGGCTGCTTCCATTCATAAGACTTCATAATGTGTCCACTTATTTTCGGCCTGACCTGGCATCCTGTCACTATGGTAAACAAGCCCTTGAGTGGTACAAGAACAATAATGTGGTATTTGTACCAAGAGAGGCAAATCCTCCAAACTGCCCGGAGCTAAGGCCAGTGGAGAGATATTGGGCTCTTGTTAAAAGAGAATTGAAGAGTACAAAAAAGGTGTCCAAAAGTGTGGTAGATTTTAAACTGAGATGGACTACATGTTCGAGCAAAGTGACAGAAAGCACTATAAAAACGTTTATGGAAGGGTTTCCGAAAAGGGTTCAAAATTTCATCACTAGTGATTAAAACTATAAAAATATTTTTTTTTGTAAATTGTAATAATAATTTGAATCAAATAAAAAAAAAAATAAAGCTGTAAGTTAAGTGGTTTCTTTTTTATAAACATATATGTATGTTAAGAATTTTTCGATTTCACTCCTTATCAAGGCTTTCTTTATAGAATACAATTTTACAAAATTTCTAATTTTCATTTTTTTATTAATTGTTATACTTTTTTAAATTTCATCTAAACGTTTGCTTTGATTTTTGCAAAGATATTTACTATGTTTGTTTTATTTGCGATTCGACATTGTTATTTTTTTAACGAAAATTTACAGTTTTATAGAAATTTTTCATAAAAAAAAATTAAAATAAAAAGAAAATTCCCAAATAAAGTTAAAAAAACAATTTTTGTTTCTTGGTCACTATATTCATACAAAGCACGTGGTTATCGAAACCCTTTACAGAATAATTAAGAACATATTGAATCATCTAACATAGGTTAGACCTGGTTCACATTGGGAAACTTTTGTTGAGAACCAGGTCTTACTACAATTTAATATCGACTATTCTATTTTATAATTTTTTATCTAAAGTTAAATTGTATAGATCGATTATCGATCACTGAATCGCAGTTTAGTTGAAATTAAAGAAGGCAACCAAAGTGCCATTTTTAATGGTTATTTATTTAATAAAAACAATATCCATAACAGTATTCATATTTCTTGTTGTTTGTTTACATTTTTTAGTTGCTAGTCTGCCAAAATAACCACAGATGATAAAATATCGATAACCTTTTAGCAACTCTCTCTAATGTCAAGCTAATATAAAAATTCATAGGTTTTAAATTTAAAGCACTTTGTCTTACTAGTTATGATAAATTTACTATACTAGATCTTTTTCAAACCCCTTTTTACTGGAGATTGAGATAACAAGCCTTAGTATCTTAATATTTTGGAGTTTATTTATAATAATTTATCAAAGATTTATAAAACGAATTTTCATACCAAATTTCTTTTAAAAACCTGCGATATTATATTATTAAAATTTGTTTTAAATAATATAACGTTTTCTATAAAAATTACATATTTATAGAATTTTGTATTCTGCAATTTTAAAATATTTTTTCATAAGTTCACTTTTTTAGACAAATTAATTACATTTAAAAAATTTTTCGATTTGAGCTGATTTTGAAAAATCAAATCAAAAGTTAGTATTTTGTGTATTTAGGTTAAAATTTCTAAAATGATTCTTCCCAGTTCCCTTAGACTCTATAGCAAAAAGATTCGCAGTCATAAAAACAACTGCTGTTCAAAAATTTTTAATTTAATATTATTTAAAGATAGAAATGCTAACTTGAGATGCGGTTGTGTTTTCTGTTCACCTGCGGAAAATGCAATTTAAATGAAGTGTATTTGTGAATTTTGTCTCCATTTTTTCCAACTTCTTGGCATGAACAGAAAGATATTATATATGACTTTTGTTCATAGAAAATATGAAATCCATGGCAACTCTAAAGCTGGAGGTCCACACCACGCGTTTTTATACTAAGTGCCGGTCCACACTAGGAAACATTTTTTGGCAAACTTCTGATTTTTATGTGTGAGAGAAAGAGAAAGAAATGACAACCATCTCTCACACACAAAATCAAAAGTTTCTAAACTAGTGTGAACCAGGTCTAAGTTCACACGGACATCAGAATTATAATAGCCAATTAAACCGTTTCGACGACACGTTCGTAATTCTTTTTAACAGTTCTTCGTTATGTTGTTTTTTTTTGTCATTTATTATTTTGTAATTTTTTAGAATGTTTGTGTGTATAATACAAAAATAAGTTTGCTGCATTATTTTAAGAAATTATGTAATAAATTTTCTATTTATTTGTAAATTTATTTTTTTAAACAACAGCTGATTATGACAAATACCCGATAAAAATTAGAGATGACTCTAATTCATTCGTAAAAGAAGCTGAATTACGTACAGCTTGTGTGATTCGCAGCTGACGAATGAGAGCGTAAATGCATCATGTTTCAAAAAAAAAAAGAAATGTATTTGTATGCAGCATAATACAAAGAGAAAATTTCGATATCATGATTAATATTTTTTCTCTCTTTCTTTCACACACAAAATTTAAAGTTTCCCAAAAAATTTTTCACAGTGTGGACTGCCACTTATACACGGAAACTTTAGATATCATTAATGATATTTTTTCTTTTTCTTTTAAACACGAAATTAAAAGTTTACAATTGGATCCGTTACATACAAGTAGACAAACGATGAATGCCCTGACGCGCAGAATGTTTAAAGTAGACCTACTTTTTACTTAAAAGCGTCACAAGCGGCGCACTTGAAGCTTAGAATGCGAAGTAGAGAGGGAAAAAAATTTAGTACCAGATGTGTATATTTTTTCCCCTCTGTATATGAAATGTAAGCAATGCTTTGACGCGAAGTGTGAACCTCCAGCTTAAATGTGAGATAGGAAATCCGTTATGGAATTAAAACAAATATTACTTTTATTGTAAAGTTTTCAAAATTCCATATTAAAATAAAATCTAATGACAGATGGGATGGAGAATTTTTGAGAACAGATTTGGTTTTAACGCTTATCCCTTTAAAAAGTATACACTGTGGGTTAAAAATCTGTCAGTATATGCAATAAAAATTTTTAAAAATATTTTGGTAACACTAAAACAAGTTCGTTTCAAGGAAAAAATATAAACATTTTTCAAGCAATTTGTATATTATAAGTTTTACACGAAAATCACACAATTTTAGCAATATTTGTTATGACATTTAAATTCTTTTCATCAATTTTCGATTCATAATCATAAACAATATACATATTTCATGGACAAAAGGGGAGGGATAGGTGTAATTGTGTAAATAAAAACAGTACGTTTGTGCCACTTTTTAGTTGAGGGAATAATATCCATTGAGAATATTATTTTTATTGTTTATTTAAATTATTTATGTGCACTTTAGTGTTTAGAATACATTTAGAGCTACAAGTGTTTTCAACATTAAAAAGATAGTATTTTTGTTCTTGGTGCCACACATTTGCTTGACGACGAATCATTGTTTTAGGGGATATTACTACTGTTGAATACATAATTAAATATTTATTTGTATATATATTAGTTCGTACATATGTTTGTAGAGTGTAATTTCAACACAAAACTAAAAACTAAACTAAAGTTTTACTACTTTTTTCCAAAATCATCAATTCAAAATGCCACACAAAAATGTAGCCTTAATAAATAATTATTCAATTCATAATTGTTTAATTATTGTATTTATATTTATATAAATACAACAACTTTGTAAATATTCATTAGTTATGAATTAATTAACTATTAAAACTATAAAAGTTATATATTAGTGGGTTTGTACTAAGTATAGTATGGTATATTTGAATAGTATATTGGTTTGGTAATTACCAAAAACTTTCCATATTATTACATACAGACAATTGTAATTTTCATCATCGTTTTCTTCGTCAATTTTTCCCGTATCCAACGCCTTTTAGTTTACAACAATAAATATGAAAGAACACAAACAAAATGGATGATTATAATAATATTCTTTAAAAAATTTAGTCACATAATCCAATAGATTTATAAAGTTTTTTTAAAAATGTGGTGATTTTGAGTTGGTAATTAAATGCCAATTAATGGTTAGATTTGTTAATCTAAAAATAAATTTAATTTAATAATAAATTTCTCTGTTGGTATTGATTAAAAATTTAAACATCGCAGTGTTGCCATACAAAACTACAGAAATCAAAACAATCTAAAAACCACTTGTTTGTTCGTTAACAGTTGAGAGTTTATAGTCATCACCAGGATATAAACAGATGTTTAATGGTCTTCACCAAGGTATAAACGTTTGAGTATTCTATGGTCTCCACCAATAAAACATGACGATATAATTTTTCTGTATTCTTCCTTTACCCAAACCACTTCTAATTCTCTGTGGATGCCCTTACGGTTCAAATATCTATATTTAGATCACCGTAATAGAAGGTGACAGATTAGAAGATTTTGATCCCATGCAGCTTCTGTGAGACGAAGTAGGTTTGTAACAAATTGGAAAACTTTATCTTTTAATAAAATAGATAAATACATACTATTCTAACGATTAATTTGATTATAACTGGCAAATAACCCTGCAGAGGTAAATATTATATGGCAGTAGACATTTAATCTTTGTCAAAAGATATAATATAGAGATTTGTTAGATTTAGATTATCTTCTTCTGTACTACTCAGAGCAATCAATAAAATTTAAGCGTTTTAAAACAGTCCTATGGAGAGAGAGAGAGAGAGAGATGAGATAAGTAAGAAGAGTATACATGATAGAAATGAGAAAACTTTCTTTGAGAAATGGAGATTTCATTGTAGAACAGTAGACGGCAGAGGGTAAACAATTGAATGCACTAATGTATGGGGTTTAAAGCAATTCTAAAACTTATTCTATGAAATAGTCTTTGGATTACTATTAAAACTACTCTATATACTGCTGTTTTGTACAATTTGAAAACTCCATTTGCGAAGAGGACAAGAATGGTCTTAAGTGACGATTCACGTTGAGAAACATTTGTAAAGCTACTTTTTCCTAATTCTCCTTTAAAGTTGCCATAATGTCCACACAGATTTTTTATGAATGAGAAAAATCTACAGTACAAGTAAGTGCTGGTCCCCACTAGTAAACGTTTTTTTGGGGAAAATTTTGATTTTACGTGAAAAAGAGAAAGATATATAATTCATCTCTCTCGCAGTACGGAGTTTCTCGTACTCGGAAATTTGCATAGTTTCGTTATTCTTTGTACAACAGCAAATCAATGCAATTAATACTACGTAGTTTCTGAAACAAAAGTTTCTATGTGTAAACATTAAAAAAACTTCAAAAGAGAATTAAGAAAAAGTTTCTCTACAAATGTTTTCTAGTGTGGACCAAGTCTAACTTCGTACCGCGTGCCACTAATTGTTTGTAATATACTTCTGTGGACGCAGATAACATAAACACTCGACTGATCAACAGATTGAATAATTAAACTCTCATTTTTCCTAACGATATCGAACATGTCTACATTGCAACAGAATTTTAAATGTACTTGCGAAATAACAAAATGAAGATAATGAAGGTATACCGGGCCTTATCATATTTTTCGTGTGTTGACACTGTGTCATAATAAATACAAGAGTAATATTACTTATTCATTAGAAATAAGACAACTTTTCTTCTTAAATAAGTTGCAAATTTATATTAAATGTTTTTTTTTTCACTTAAATACTTAAAAACTTAAAACAACGAATGAAAGAATGCATTTCAATGAATATGAAAACGAATGAATGAATGAAAGTGATGACATTACTTAATGGATTTGAAGAGGAAATGCTAGAAGTATTTTTTGCCATTATACATACATACACATAAGAAATTATGAATAAATGCAATGATTAATATTAAACAGAACACAACACATCATACGGACATACACTTTAATTACTACTTGCTTTAATGTTCATTTTATTTTAATCCATCCCATTTAATCTAATAAGTATTAAGTCATTATTTCGTAATGATGCTTTAGTTATGAACGTATCAAAGGATTACTTTGTGTTTTTCTTTAAACACCGAAGCATAAACACTATTCTTAAGATTTTCGCATTAAATGTATAAGAAAATATTATTAAAAAGATTATTTTCTGTGAAGATTTGGTGAATAGATTTTGAACAAAAAAAGTAGTATATATATTAAGTACACATTCGTTTGTTAATTAATTAGTCGTGCTTGGAGGAATAGCACATACACATATAGAGTAGTTGTAGTTGTGTTCGAGAGAGTTAGTGAGAGCAAATTCGAATACTTACGCGTCTTTTTCGCAACAACTCCACCACCAACAACACCACCGACGGCACCAACGCCCATCGAAGGCGACGAATCGTTACGATTTGGTCGAGTGCGCATATCACGCATTTGATATTTTATATTTGGTACAGAGAGTAGACGTTGATCACGTTTTTCTTTAAACTTTTGACGCGGAGGTCTGATAGGCGGTACAGCATCATTTGGATTTACTGTATCTGTACCGGCAACTGTAGACGTGAGTGGTAAATTGTTTGGTCTTGGGCTTTGATTAGCTGTATCGTTTGCAAAATCAACACGTTTCGATGCTAGTTGTACCGTTTCGAATAGATATTCTGGGGTAACAGAAGTTTCTTTCTCCTCGGAGGAGAGACCGCTTTCAGCCTGAGCATCTATTGCATCAGCTATATTACTTTCGGTCATACTTTCGCGCACTTCAACGCCCAACACGACAGGATCTTTTGGCAGCGATTGCTCACCATCTTCGGGAGAACATTCTTTTTGAGTATAAAATACGGACGAGCTCTTTGGAGCCGTATCGCTTTCATTGTTCATATTTTTTCCTATTTTCATATTGACTTTTGATAATTGACGCTTTAAATTCTTCTTCCATGACATGGACATTCGTCTCTCCGGTAGTTCTTTGGGTGGCACAGACACTTCATCACGCATAGGACTTTTCGTTCCTATACCACCGACAGCACCCTTCTCATTGTCCGGCGATACTGGTCGCGATGAATTCGATTGGTCCAGACTGTGACTTTGATTTGATGAGAGTGTTTCATTTGCCTCCGCTATATACTCAATTGATGGACTATCTGGACTTGTGGTGTCGTTGAGCTAAATCGATTTGCAAATCATTCATATCAAATTAAAATAAGGAACCATCAATAATTTGCCCTAAGAAAAATTATTATTTTTTTGTTTGTTTTTATTTTATAATTTGTTTACTTTACTTTGTTCTATATGTATGTATTTAAAATAACAATATAAATTATTCTTCGTTAATTTATGTATTTCTGGCTAATTACAGAATATTAACTATTATTTGAAAAAATAAATGAAACTTATTCAATGAAAGTAATACAATTCATTCATTTCATAAGTGAGTTAGTTGTTTTTGTTTAGTTGTTAACTGTTGAAATATTTTCACGAAATAAATAATTGTTTATAAGTATTTTTTTTAAGTTTTTACTCGTTATAATGAAAAACGTTCGTTTACATTTAAACAAGACCAAATTCACAAAAAATATATATTTCCGTGCACTAAAATAAATAAAAAAATATATATTATTTACCATGCTTCCTTTTATTTTGTTTATTTAATGGCTAGTCCGTCAGACCAACAATAGACATTCAAATTTAAGTAATTATTCGATTCGACATCATTGTAGACATTTGGCAAAACCGAGTCGGGATTCATTTTTATCAAAATTATTGTTCAATCCACAATCGATGTCGTATCGTTGTAAGTCATAAAAAATTTTCAAATAAAATTTTTTGAAACAAAAACAATTCAATAATAAAAAATTACGACATACTACGATACAACCGTACAATACTGATTGTGAATTGGACATATGTTATTTTGAATTTAACTGACTTTGTGTAAATATGTGTTATTACTTATTCTATTCATAGTTTCTGTATTGTAAAGTTCCTAGGTGAACTTTCTAAATTTATGGAAGTATACAATCCATAATATTTATAATTTTATAGAGTTACGATATTATTTGCTACACATTAGATGTTTTAAAGACAACACGCAATAAATCTGGCTGAGACCCAGGTTACAATAATTTTCAGAGAAAATAATTTGCAAACGAACTGGCGTAAAAGCTTTTATGGACATGAATATAGAAATAACCGTAGAATCTTAGATAACGAATGTGAATTAACAAATAAAGAAGGAGAAGTACATCTACATATTACCAATTTGACGTCTTTGAAATTCCATTTAAGCGAAAAAGACATTTTATCGGTTTAAGGGAAATTTGGAAATTTTTCACGACAAACAAGGGAAATTGTTTGTTATAAAATTTTAATATTTCAGATATAAATGAAGTAATTATAAGTGATTATAGATCATTATATAGGCTAGTCCACACACTAGTCTAAAGACTAGTTTATAGTCCAGTCTTTAGTCTAGTCTATAGTCTTTTATATTGTCTATTATATAATCTAGTCTATAGTTTAGTCTAGTCTATAGTTTAGTCTAGTCTATAGTCCAGTTTATAATTTAGTCTATAGTCTAGTCTATAGTTTAGTTATGTCTATAGTCTAGTTTAAAATATAGTCTAGTCTGCAGTATAGTTTATAGTCTAGAGTATAGTCTAGTCTCTAGTCTAGTCTATAGTCTAGCCTATAGTCTAGTCTATAGTCTAGTCTTCAGTATAGTTTATAGTCTAGTCTAGGGTAAAGTCTAGTCTACAGTCTAGTCTATAGTCTAGTCTATAGTCTAGTCTACAGTCTAGTCTATAGTCTAGTCTATAGTCTGGTCTATAGTCTAGTATATAGTCTAGTCTATAGTCTAGTCTATAGTCTAGTCTATAGTCTAGTCTATAGTCTAGTCTATAGTCTAGTCTATAGTCTAGTCTATAGTCTAGTATATAGTCTAGTCTATAGTGTAGTCTAAGTCTAGTCTATTGTCTAGTCCATAGTCTAGACTATTGCCTAGGCTATAGTCTAGTCTGTAGTCTTGTCTATAGTTTAGACTATAGTTTAGTCTATAATATATATATACTTATATAAAAGAGTAGCGTTACTGACTGACTGATTCATCATCACACAGCCCAAACGGCTGAACCTAGAATCATGAAATTTTGACAGTAGATGTGTTTTTGGTTATGTAGATCCACTAAGGAGGGATTTTTGGAAATTTGCACATTTATGGTTAAAAAGGGGAAAAACGGGTAAAACAGGTTTTCTTAAATATCTTACATAATATTAGTGATACAAGAAAAATTTTAATTGCACTTGTATCTACTCTTAAAATGAGCAGATGGGTGTCTGGTACTTTTTTGAATTTCGTACTTTTAAGGAGTAAAAATGTGTAACAAAGGTGATTTTGGTACCTTTTTCAGCCCTTTATAACTTTTAAACTAATTAACATAATCAAATTTTTCTAAATATTTTGGATACATCTCTCAAAATTATGAGACACCTGTTTGTACTTTTTTAAAATTCAGTCCTTTTTTGGGTGTAAAAGGGACAAAACTGTATTTATGATACTTTTTTTAGCACATTAAGAAAACTTTTTCGGTTTATTGAATTATTCATATTAAATTACGGACTAACTCTGTAATATTTATTGTAATAAAATTTTTACTATTTCACTAGGTAAAAAAGCACCAAAAAGGGGAAATTTAATTTTATTCAAACTCATTGAGCCAACTTTTATAAAATTTCAAAAAGTAGTTTATTTACTCACACAAAATAAGCTTTTGGAATTCGAGTACTAAGGCCTATAAAGGACCAAATTCGAGTAAATTGTTTGGTACCTTTTTGAATCGTTTGAGTTTTATCTGTGATATATATGTGGATTTAAATACGGAACATTTTGTAAACTTAATTCTCGAAAAAGTATACTTCTAAGCGAAAAGGGGAAACATTGTGCTCTTTTTATTAGTACTTTCCACTTAGGTAAACATTATTCCACTTTTGGTACTTTTTCTTCCTTCAAATGATACTCTATGTATGTTCTTTAATATGAACTGAAAACACATGATTATTAAACATACACGGTCCTCATTGAATAAGATCATTTAAGACACAACTTTTTAGTACTTTTTATCTCATAAAATGTAGGGTTTTAATTTTCTAAAATATTCAACCTAGGAACATTGATTAACATACATGGTCTTGACTGAATAATATTCTGGAAGTGGGAAGTATTTGGTACTTTTTTATTATTCAAATGGATTCTTTATAATGGTTAACCGGAACACACGGTCCTTATTAAATGAGAATTTATTGAAAGAGATCTTTGTACTTTTTCGTTTTTCCGATGGTACTTTTTGATATTTTTACGATTTTGAACATAGTTAGGGTAGCGAAGCACCCAGGGTATGCTAGTCTATTATATATTATAGTTTATAGTCTAGTCCGTAGTATAGTCTATAGTCTTGTCTTACTATAGTCTTTTCTATCTATATTCTAGTCTATCTATAGTTTAGTCTACACATAGTCTAGATAATCTTGTCTGAAGCGAACAAAATTTAAAATAAGTTTTAAAATCAATTTATTGTCCATTAAATCTTTCAAAAGTCTACAAAATCATATTGAATCGAATAGTACCAAATATTTTTACATTCATAGTTAATATATTATTTTATATTACTATTTTTAAGATAAGACACTTTAATTTAAAACTCACACAAGGACTTTGACAGAGTTGTATCGTTTATGAACTCAACGATTCACAACAACTTCAAACATTTTACATTAATTTATTGCAAAATATAAGTCAGTAGTTGTTTCTTGTGAAAAATATGGCTGAAAAACATTACAACTCTATAAATCTTATGGAAAATTATAAAAAGTCTGAATATCGGTTATAAGAAGAAAAATATATATATATTAAAATATTTTGGAATTTAGACACCAAAATAACAAAAGAAATTAGAACGAACATTTTCAAAAACATTCAAATGACAAATAAGTACAAGAGATAGTAAGAGGGAGGCACAGCTCAGGAGATGTCAATTTATTTATTTTAGATTAAACATGATTTTAGATTATTATTGATTTGTATAATAACAAAATTTCACACCTACACACATAATATTGTTATTATCTTAATCATTACCTTTCGCAATTTGTAATATTATAGTAATATTATTTGTAATATTATTATTTAAAACAAATATATATATAAATTATAATTTTTGTCTTAGTCCTAGAATTAGACCAATTCAAGCTTATGCTTGATTAATCTGATGGACTGCTTTGGACAAAAAGTGTAATATCAAACTACTACAAGGAGTTCAGCGTACATTTTGCCTGGGTATAAGTGGTGCCATTTGTACTACTTCAACCAAGGCTCTGGAAACGTTGCTAAATATTCCACCCATTGAAACATATATAAGATATGAGGCGCACTTACAGCCGAATGGCGAACTGGCCAAAAACGGTTATAGGACACGTCATCAATGTATACTGAATACATTGGCTCTAAATTTGGGGACAAAGTAGGTCTGGGGTTCTACATTGAAGACCCAGAAACAGAAATATACCACCGTTTACCTAATCATAACACAAGCTTTCAGGCAGAAGTACGAGCAATAACGGAATGTGTAAATTGGGTTAGTATAAATATGGCGACCACAGTGCTTAATATATTTGCCGACTGCCAGAAGGCAATTAGGGCGATATCAGGTGATAGAATTAAATCTAAGACCGTATTGGGTTGTAAGAAAACTTTAACTGAATACTCTCCCAGAGGAAAGGTTTACACCATATGGGTACCAGTCCACTCGGGAGTAGTTGGCAACGAAAGGACGAATGTAATAGCTTTAAAGGGAAGGGAGCTCGATGTAGTTAACCTGACAAACGCAAAACCATTCGACGCAACAAAAGCTGAATTAAAAATATGGATGAGGGAATTCCATAAGGCCTCTTGGAATAATGAAACGGAACCACAAAGATTCTATGGGGTGACCCTGATGAGAGCAAGACGAGAAATCTCCTTAAAATGAGCAAGTCTGAGGTTAGTATGATGGTACGTATTCTGAGTGGACACACAGGATTACGTGCACATCTATACAAAATTGGACGTGCAGATTTAGACGAATGTAGAGCATGTGGAGAGGACAGTGATACTCAGGAGCACTTTCTTTACCACTGTCAGGCATTCGTCGATGTTAGAACCAAGTATCTTAGAGGTGATGTTATTCCGGAAATAACATTCTTAACAAACACTGATTGGAAGATTCTTAGGAATTACGTCCAAGAAACTGAATTTTTAAACATGGAAAAATAATACATTCAGTGAACATTTTTTTTCATGAATTGGAGCGCACATTCAAACTTTTATTAAATTCAGCATTAAGCTTAACAAATGTTACTAAAATGTTTATATTGACCTTGCCCACTTTTAAAAATGCTTTTCGTTATTATTTGGTTGTGGGCGTGGTTATTTAAAAATTATATGTTATAACTACGCCTATTTATTTAGGGCATTCTAATCTTATAAGTGTTGCTTTATTGACTCGAAAATAAGCACTAACATATGAAGTGACGTAGGAATGATATAACCGTCCCTTTATTGGCAGGGTTCTAACGTACACTTGATACACTTTTTAGTTGGGTTCTAACTCTTGTTGTGCAAAATATGAAGTAAATACTTCCAAAAATTGGACTTTTGATGCACCAGAATGTACTTAATGTGGCACTGTTCATTGCCTTCAATATAAAAGATGAACTTCTTTTATATTTCGTTACTTTCTTGAGATAATTTAATAAAAAGTTTAGAACAATTAACTTAAAAGTGTGTTTTTTTTTCAAAACATAAGTCTTAGATGTTTTTAAAACCTAATGTGATGGCCAGAGACTAGAGTATTTTAAATTTTAACTTGATTAACAAGTGTACTGCAATACAATTTTTTATTAATTATTAATTAAATTGCTATATTTTTTTCATTTAAGGCCCATAGTGGATTGTTCTTGTAAAAGTTTTCTTATAAATATTTTATTAAAAAAAGTTTTGCTTATTATCAATCAATTGAATCTGTGACAAAAATAAAGTTAAACAAATGGCATTTTTCGAATCAAAATTATAAATTTCGAATCAAAATTATAAATTTCGAATGCAATTGTATTTTTTTTATAAATATAGGATCAGAATTTTGAAAATATCGATATTTACTTTTGTTTTGTATTGGAATTTAACACTTTTTTAAAATCAAATTCTTAAAAAATTTAAAAACAATTTATAAACTTGTTCCTAATTGCCATAGAAATAGATTTAAGATCACTTTTTATTTTACAATTTCTAAGAAGTTACCATTTTTGTACAATTTTCTCGTTTTGAATATTGAAGATATATTTTGTTTCAATATCAAATCGGACCTATTTATTTTGTATAGAGTACAAAAAAAGTCTTTCCCGTTTAGGTAATTTACTCTAAAGACGATTTTATTAATATAAAATATATAATTTGTGATATAAACAATTGTCATTACTCGAGCCATGATAGCTTCATGAAAAAAAAACGGGGATAGAGAAACTGCGTTTTATCTCTCTTCCAAATTCCATGTAGATTAAACTATTAGAAATAATTATAAATTTATATTAATTTTCGATTATTTTTAGTTCTATGTTTGATGTTGCCTATAAAATCGAATAAATATGTTTACCACAATTTGACTATAATATTTACATTCGGTTAAAGTATAATACCTGAGATCTTGCAGTTAAAATACTAAAAAATTCTCATCTAAACTCCTAATCTCTCATTTATTCTACCACAATAATTAAAAAAATATATATTTGTTTTTTTTTTTTTTAATTTCTCAACAGTAAAACGGTAATTTTCCAATTGTTCAGTTGGCGTTGTTGTTGTTGTTTTTAAAATTGTAAATTATGAAAGTTGCCCCAAACGAGAAAAAATAAATAATATAATTAATTAATAAATGGACACATTTAAATTTATTTATTTGCATGCGTAAGAGGGAATTATTGCTTTAATTTGTTTTTTTTTTAAATAAATTATTTTATTTTTATTTATTAATAAGCCACACACTCTACACAATGGTCAAAAAGCTTTTGAATTCAATGATTGTTTTTATTAAGGTTCACAAAAAAATATATATAGAATGTATAGTAATAATAAGACACAGAAAGGGGAGGGGGTGTAGAAGAAATGGGGAATAGAGGGGAACACATTTAAATATTCTATACTTTCAATATAGAGGTATTGTACTTCCACTTTACTTTTAATGGAATAATGAGTAAAAAAACATTCCAATTAAAAACGATTAATTAATAAAAAAAAGAAAACGAATAAGACAAAACAAATTCATAATTATAAAAAATTCTAAATAACTACCAATTCTTACTAAAAGAAAAAAAGAAGACATAATTTAAACCCAAACAAAAAAAAAGGAAGTTAAAAGAAAATTAAAAAACAAATTTATATAGTTCGTACAAAGAAGCAAATTCAAAATTAATTATTACAAATGCATTTTTATATGCTGTCTTAAGAAACTACAGAATGCAATTTAGAATTTCGAAAACAAAATAAAAAAATAAATAATATTCTTAGAGAGCATCAATTTTTATTTGAAAAAAAAAAAAATAATAATTTTATTAAAGAAAACATATTACGACAGTTAACTTACCTGATCAGAACTGGGCGAACGACTTTGTTCATCTTTGTTTTCAATACGTTTTGGACTTTTTGGTGTTCTTGAGTAAGGATCATGGGCACCATACAGATCGGGACATGCTACGCTTAGCAAACACACCTTTTGTATAATATCTATTATAACAAGTCCGTATTCGGTACCGTAAGCCATTCTATAAGATGATAATATAAAGAAATTAGAGAAGGAGATAACTAAAGATTAGTTATTTATTATGCACAACTCTAAGGGCCAATCTTAAGGTAAAGGATTAGGGATTTAATTAAAATTAATCCTTGAAAGTTGTTTTTAAGTACTCAATTAGTTAATTTTGTTTGCTAGTTTAAGCGCCCAATGTACGTAGTTTAAACTTGAGCAAGAAATGTAAACAGTTGATACAAACAAAAATAATGCAATCTTTACTAAAATAAACATTAAAATGACTGATTTAATGATTAGTATAAAATATAGGGACTTCACAATATAATTTTTTGTTTTAAATTTAAGTTTTCATTAATTTTCATATTACATTCACAATTATCTTCTTCTTTTTTATAAAACGTGCATTGTTTTGATAACAAAACGGTGACGTTTTCTGTTGTTTTGTATGGCAACACTGCGAAGTTTAATCTTGTACTCAAAAACATTAAAGGGAGATTAACATCATTATAAATTTATTTTAAGATTAACTAATCTGATTATTAATTGACATTTGATTGTCAACTTAAAACCCCGCTTCAAACGAACTATTTTTCAGATTACTTTTTATTATTTTTTATTTAGTGGCTTTAATTCCTGTCAATTCTATTTAGATCTAGGTTCAAACATTATCATGTAGTGTCCTGCTAAACTAAGATTGCTTAAAGCGTTTCTGGATTCTACAATCAACGCTCTAAGGGCGGGTTTCTAACTACTCATTTAAACTAGGCTTAACTTGCTGTTATATTAAACTCGGAACAAATTTAGACGGACTTTAACCAATGATTGTGTTTTGAAGTTATGAATCTAGGATCAGTTAACTTTCTTAGTATTGCCAACTTTTCAGTCTAAAATATAACAATGAACAGCTGTTTTTTCTCACTTATAACTTTGGTTTAATTGGCCACTTACACTCAGTTAAACCCGCCCTAAGTGGAAGGCTGGAAGTTTGATACACCCTTATATACCTACCAATGTACTGCACACCCCTCGAACGGCATATTGGAAGCAAGTCAATAGCCTATTTTAGGAAACTCTGTTGTTACCTCAAAGTCAATGACACAATCCTATTATCTGGAATTCCACATGGAATTTTATCCTGATCAAGTAGAAATAGCATTTTGTACTAAGTTTGTATATGATTATCTTTCCATGACTTGACTATCTTTATATACTCAAGGCTTTTCACTAGACTATAAATCCAAATTGCGAATGAGCCTAACAACCGCCATGGTTTCAAATAGAATTCTTTAAATTATATTAGACGTTGAGTGTCTTTTTAATTTTTATAAATTTTCGTAGGATTTACTCTTAGTCTATTTTTTCAAATTAATTGATTTATACTTACAGTCCATAATTTGAGTTGATACAGAGAGATGTCACTTGAACGATTCTACGATTTGGTCCAGTTGTCAAACAAACCAATTGTGACTGAAACCCAGGCGGTTTACGCTGTGCGCCTGCTTTAACACGCAATAAATTATCCGTCTAATTAGAATAAAATAAACTTAGGTAACCAATAAAATAAATAAAACAAAGTTAATTATTACCTTATCCGATTCACTGGATTCAGTTTTTTGAACTTGATGTGGAATAAAATCACATTCGGGACTAGTACCATAAATATCCTCGTAGTTTTCGAAGAGTATTGGTATTTCTAAAACTAAAACGTCAGAAGTGGATTCGACTTTGCGAAATTTAAATAGCAAAACTTGTCCCATTGAACCGGCCACACATAAACGTCTTGATTCGGAACAGAGGTATATTAATTGAATTGCCAGGGGATGATCCATACCAGTGGTTTCAGATTGTAAATTTTTCGATTTTTCAAAAATTTTTGCCGTCTTAAGTTTATATAAAATCTGAAGGGTGAGGGGGGTCAGATAAAGAAAACAATAGTTATAATATAGACTTTTATCATTTTTAAATAAAATATACCTGTAATGTGCCAGCACCAGAATCCCAAAACTTCAAACTACCATCCTGATGGCCAGTTATAACAATTTCCGAATAACTACAAGACGCCGGTGACCATTCTCCCCCCGATATCGGCCATTCTCTTTCCGAGAAACCAGTTTTTTTAGATGTCGTAGTACGACCAACCTGTAAATATTTCAAATCAGTTATGATTAACGCTGAGTTTAAAAGAATTCTGTTTATTTTAAATTACAGAGTAAAACGCAGGAACCAAATCCGAGGGGCAATCAGTTAAGTAAGTGCAACATGTAACAGGTGATTCGTGTAAGTCCATAGGATAAGGCGATTCGAAACATGGAAAACCGGGTGTAAGTAAGTCTATTAATACTAAATCATATTGCAGCAACACTGCTATCGCATACGGCTCTTGGGTTTCTATACAAAAAAAATAAATAAATATATACTTTCCCTAATTTTTTATATAGAAACATTATATTAATTACCAGATGTCCAAGGATTTTCACATAGAGTTATAAAATCAACAACAGCGTGCTCCATTTCCAAAACAGTGGTAGTTTTACCCACCATTACAGTAATACAGTTGGATTTTGCACCTTTTTCCGTTGGCATCCCACCCGAAAATATTGTAAATGTTTCACTGCAAATTAAAAACAAAAATACAACGTTTATTGCGAAATCAAAATATTTAATGGTTCAACGATAACCGTAGATTGAGATTATGGCCTTTAGGGCGGATTTCTTACTACTCAGTTAAACTAGACTTAACTTGCTGTTAGATTAAACTCGGAACAAATTTAGACGGACTTTAACCGAGGATTGTGTTTTTCAGTTATGAATTTAAGTTCAGCTAACTTTGTTAGTATTGCCAACTTTTCACTCAAAAACATAAACAATGAACAGCTGTTTTTTGCAACCAATACTTTTGCAAAATGAAAATTTTTTGAAAAATGTTAAATAAACATTTAAAATAAATCAGAAAATTGCAATTTACTAAAAATATTAAGTTTTGTTTTTTTATTGTTTTTGTTAATTAAGTTTAAGTGGCCTATAACACTCAGTTAAACTATGACAATAAGTAACGTTACTGTTTATTGAAAAACACAAAACATATATTAAACTAGGTTTAAACAAAAAATGTAGATTATCTTTATCTAAAAACCCCGCCCTAAATGTAATAATTATATTGGAAACCCATCTCTCTCTTTTTAATAAAACATAAAAAATTTAATAAAACTTACCCAGATTGAGAAGCTTTTAAATCAACTTTATAAATGGAATTGCATTTTTCCAATGTACCATCTTTCGATGTTTTGGCTGAAAAGAAGTTATGTTTTTTTCGTATTAATCATAATAACTTCATTTTTTTTCATCAAAAGTTTATTGAAAAAATTGATAGAAAATTAATTTAATAAAGTTTTGTTTATTGAGAATAGTTCTTACCATGAGGAAATACTAATGACTGAGGTTTAGGTGTTGGCCTTGTAGGCCATGAACAAATGGAACCATCTTTATGCGAGGATACAAAATATTTTCCTTCATAATGCCAAGCAATTGATTTCACTGGCTCCGCCGACTGCCATCGCATTTCAGCAAACTTGCCTTTCAAGTCCCACAACACAAGCAGACCACATTCGAATGCAATTAGTAACTAAAATAAAATGCGATTTAATTATTAGTTTGTATTCATTTTATTGTTTCAAATGTATTAAATCATACCTTATTTGCATCTAACGGATTATCACATAATGCAATCACAGCACCAGGATGACTAGCTCTAACACTAATAACAATTATAAGAAAATATTAATTAACTCGAAATTAAGTATTGTTTAGAAACCTACACTTCAATTGCCTTATTCCAATTGATAACGTAACCGCTAAGAGCAAATGTTTCCACATTCACCACATGAATGTTGCCCTTTTCTGTACCCACATACAACCATTTGCTAGCCACCGGTAAATGTATGCAAGTAACTCTGTAAGAAATAAGAAATATTTATTATCACACAATTTTAAATAATAAGAACAATGTATGTAATCTTTGTCCATTTGAATCTTGTGCTTCTGGCCACATATTACTGATCTGTGCATTTATCCCTAAAGGTTCATATGGATTTCAAAGTGGTTTGTACAAAATTTCAGAATTCTACCATTTCATATGGGAAGTGACAGGAGGCGTGTCTTGTCCGCCCATTTGAATCGAAAATATTTAAATTAATACTACAGCGGATCAATTAATACTAAATTGAATGATTGCCTGTCTATTGAATGATTGTCCGTCTATAGTAGGTTGAAATCCATGTCAACATTGTCTATACATCATTAAAAACTATTGCATAATATAATATTTATTTTGTGTTTCAAAGTAATAATACCTTCTAAAAATACTGGAAGTTTCTGTGAAAACTTCAGTTTTTTTACTTTTTCTTACCTTTCGCGTTGAAACTTTAAACTTTGAATAACTAGTGGTACTTTTTGGCGTAGATTCCACAAATGAATTGTATCATCAGCAGTTACAGTCACCAATTTTCCATCATTGACTATGAATTCCGCTAAAATAACAGGACATTCGGATTCACCTTCGTGCTTAACGTGAGCATCAACCCCAGGCCGACCCAAACTAAAGATTTAAATAAAAGAAACATAACATTATAGTTATTTATTTTTTTTAATCCTTATTTAATAATACTTACATTCTTAAACTTCCATTTTTATCACCAATCGCTAACAATTTTTGAACAGGATCAAATGCGAAAGCAGTTGGAGAATAAGGAAAACCATGACGAAAAGTCTAAATGTAAAAAAATATAAAAAATATATTTTAGATAAATGTTCTAAATAATAGATAATTGTAAATTTCATGTTCACAAATTTATATTTAAAGAAAACACAAAATATTTAAACACGATCAGCAAAAAAAGAACTTTCAAAGGAGCGAAAAGAAATAAATGGAATATAACCGACAAGTTCTATAGCTATCGTATAATGATGTGAGTATAATTCGAATATATGTCTCTTAATCAATCTGATCAAATTTTACAAGAGAATATGAAGGAGAATTTATTCCATGGAACTGCTGAAAAAGGCCTGAAGAAGTGATGATTTCAACATAGGCTTGTTATAGGAGGAATGACCTTCCTATTTGATTCCAAATTCACTACATCCGAAGTTATTCCTAGGAAGTAATTTGTATGTTCCTTAGGAAGTGAAATTGTAGTATTATAATATACAACTAATTTGACTTAAATTATATTAACATAAGTAAATTACACGCATTTATCAATTAGCTCCAAAATAAAATTGGTTTAATTAAATATACCTTCAATTTAGAAAAAAAAATATTTTTTTCACTTCTTTGGAAGTTAATAAACATCACTTCTACAGATGGTAAAAGAATTCACTTAGTGCTACTTTTGAAGTGGTGATAAATGTTATTTTTTTGGAAGTACTTCCTTTTGTTTTTGGAGTTACAAGAAGAAAAGAAATTCAGAAATAGGAACTTTGCATACAAATACAATAAAGTAACGATGCTATACCGAAAGTCCGATGCCTATAGCCCGATATTGTGTACGGTCTTAAGGTAACAGAACATACAGATGGTATAATGATATAAGTGTAATTGTTGTATATCGTATCTTAACCTTCCAGTATTTATTTTTGCACTTCTCTTGTTTTTTAATCTCTGAAGTTCAGAGACCATGAGGATATGAACTCAATAATGTTTAACATACTTCTACCGATATAAAGGTTTAACGCCCGTTAGACTCAATGTTGTTTTGTTAACACATAAACGCTTGGCAGATATTGTTGGAATACAACTCTCATGGGCCGGAGCTTCGAAGTCTATTTTGGAGCTGCTGGACCGCGTACAGGAGAGGACGAAGGTACTTTTCGGTGACAGTAGGATATCCAACTCTATTGAATCACCGTCGCAACGTGGGGTGTATTTCACTATACTATCGATACTACAATTAAATGTGTTCCTTTAAAATTAGGGAACTTGTTCCCAATACCATTTGTGTTAGATTGGACAGTGGACCGCACAACACATTACAGGGAAAATACATTCTTCAGTCGCAATGTTTGTATGTGGAATAAACTTCCTGCAGAGGTATTCCTTGCCACTTTCGATATAAGAAGATTTAAATGAAATGTCCACAAACACTACTCCCTCTATCATCCTTCCCATAAACTATTATCCTAGTTCCAACACAATACTTCGCATAAGTAGGGGTTTTTTTTAAACTTTTAAACAGGAAATGGTATCTCAAATCCCAGATGTAATGATCAGATATATAACCAATGCGGCCCAATCCTTTAGAAAAGTAAAATTTATAGTCAAGGTTTCATAACATAAGTTTACACCAATATTTGCCTTTTATTATTATGTTCACTTCAATTTCTTAACCCTTTTGGTTAAATTCTTACAAACAAACCATTTTTTAACAATTTAAAATAGCCAGTTTATCGTTCATCATTAACACACTTACCACCGTATTCATACAGATATTAATCGCTTATTTTACAAAATTTCTACAATAAACCATCAATAACTTTATTAAGCATTTAGGAATATGGAGGAGTTAAACTTTCTTTAAAAATTTCTAAAAGACTTTTTTGACAGCTGCAATAGCCGCGTGTGTCTTATGATAGCTTTCAACTCAACACTACCAAATAAAACAAACGCTAACTATTGCAATTGCATATTATAGTTTCACTCTTTTTAAACAGGATATAAAATTAAACATAGTAGATAAAATATTAATATTAGTTAGTAGATAGTTACCTTACGAGCAGAAAAATGTTCAGTTTTTAAAGATTCCTGAATTTCTTGCTCCTGTCGTATGGCCTGGGGCTGAACAGTTTGTCGAAATCCATCTAGAACTCCTTTAAAGGTAAACTTTTTCATTTTTACATATAGAATGTATTTATAGAATATATATTGAAGATTTTCAGCTTAACAATTAATTGTTGTTGTTGTTGATGTTGTTTTTTTCTTCTTTTTGTTCTTACAAATAATAATCCATTAACCCCTGAAAGTAGAAAATATATAGTTATGTAAAATATTAATAAAAATCTTTTATTTGTTACAGATTTGCTTAAAAGATTTTGATGATTTCATAGAGAAAAAAATTATGTTTTCTATAATTCTTTAAAACACAATCAGAAATTAAAATTTGCACAGATAATTTTCTTCAATTTAATCAAATGTCATAAAACAAACAACAATGACATTTGCTTAAATGGATTTATTGTTAATGAAATGAAGGGAAAAGTAAGATTTAACATAAAAACAAAAAGAACGATTTATTCACGCTTTTTGTTATTGTACAAAATTTAAATCGATTTTTTGCAAAAACGGAAAATAAAAAGAATTAAATGAAACATGTTAATATTTCAACACTTTGCAAATACTCATGGCACACGCAACAGCTAAAAATGTATCCTTTGACGAAATGGATAATAAAATAACAACAGTAATAACAACAATAATAATAATAATAATGATGTGTATTAGGGTGTACCTAATAAGTTTAATTTCATATGATTGCGCAACTGAATATAAAAAATTCTTCTTCGATTATATTTTTTGATTTTATAGTAACGTTAACCCCCTAATGTGTATTTAAAAATATACATACATACATATGTATGTATGTATGTACATTAATGAAGAATATTAGAATTAAATACACTAACAAGCCCAAATTTGTATGACATAAAATCAAAGTTTTATAAAGAGCCAAAATATTTTACGTTTGTTGTGTTTTTTTTACCCTTTAGCAATTAAAATTTCGAGGTAAAATCCCAATGGGAAGGAAATACCTGGAGAAGCATGAAAAACATTGTTATGGCGACTGAAATTTATTGTTATGCTGTTATAAAACAACGTATGACGGCATACGTTATATTCTATGTAAAAAAGGAAATGTTTAAATAAAAGCGACCACCCTTGTTGAAATATAAAAAGCTTTTTAAGATGTTATAAGCTTCATATATATACATATGTAATACATATTATGTATATACATATTTATGTACATACATATGTATATTTAAACTAGGTTAGATAATTGGTTTGCAAGGAGGATGTATAATATGTATATCAAATCAGAAGAACTATACCTAGACCATTATGGGGACTTCTTAAGTTATGTCGGACAAAATCTTATATATTGCTTAATGAAGATGTTATCGTTTCCCGGACGTTGTTGCTTGCTATTTGGATTCAATTTTGACGATAGTCTGGCAAGGACAAAAAAAGTGTTTCAAAGTTTCACTGTCCTCTCTGCGTGATCTACATTCATCGGAGTCACATCGTATAAATTTGTATAATTGTGCCCGTAATCCTGTGTGTCCAGTCGAACTTGCTCATTCTATGAACGCTTATCGCTCTATTCTTATTAGGGTTACCATAGATCTATTGGATCCTCACGCTGTTTCACTATTCCAAATGTTTTAAATTTTGTCACTCTTCTGTTGAAACGTTTTGTTCGCTTTTTCGTTGGCTTTTATTTCGTAGTGGTTTGATAAGCTTACATCTGGAATAGTATTGCAGTCCAAAGCGTTCCTCGATTTAACCTTATCGCCTTTTTTCCCTAAGGAAGTCTGGGTTTTCAATATAGTGCCTCAGAAAAGTAATGTCAAGTCTCATTCTATATATTCAAACCAACCAACTAACAAATGATTCTTTACTAAGAGCGGGTTTTAAGTTGGCAATCAAATGCCAATTAATAATCAGATTAGTTAATCTAAAAATAAAATGATTCTAACTTCGCAGTGTTGCCATACAAAACACAGAAAACGTCACTTTTTGTTATCAAAACAATGCATGTTTAATAAAAAAGAAGAAGACAATTGCAAATGTAATATGAAAATAAATTAAAAGTAAAATTTAAAACAAAAAATACATTGTCAAGTCCCCATAATTTATACTAATCGATAAATCAAACATATTAATGTCTGTTTAATAAAAATTTTATTAAGATTTTTTTTGCATCCGCTGTTTTTGCATTTCTTACTCAAGATTAAACCAACTCCATTGTTCGCTTAAACTAGCAAACAAAATTAGCTATTCAAAAACAACTTTTAAAGATTAATTTTAATTTAATCCCTAATCCTTCCCCTAAAGATTGGCCCTAAAACGGTTAAGTTCATTTATAGATTTTGAAATACTCAGGCATAGACGCCTGACCATTATATCAAAGCTAAGACGCACAATATGGGACTAAAATCTGTAAATATCAATGACTATCAACCAAAGCTAAGACTTGACTGTATACGAATGTTTTAAAACCAATTAGGAGGTATGGAAAACATCTATGCCGAACTATGTCGTAAATTCAAATATATCCTTGCCCGCTTTAGGTGATTATCGACTTGTTGTTGAGTTGTCCATGATATTTTTGATGAGTTCATGTAATTTTTTTACGTTTTCAGAAACTTTCTAATTTGATTCACAAATTTAACTTAAGTTTAAAATTTTTGGCATATTTGTTATTGTTTGTTTACATTTTTTAGTTGCTAGTCTTTCTAAATAACCACAGATGACACAAAAGCGATAACATTTTGACAATTTACGAAAGTTGCCGTTCATAGTAGTAAAGCCGGCTTTACGCGATCACACAAGTAATATGATCTGTCAAAATTTTGTGTAGAAGAGTACGGATGGTATCGTCTAAACGCAATATGTAATGAACCCATCACACATTGAGAGAGAATACAGATGGAAAATTTGACAGTCGTATGGCTCTCTTCATTTATTAAAATGATTCAAAAAACAAGCAGGTCTTATTAGATCAGGGATGTATTTTTATGTTAACACGTATAAAAAAGTGAAACAGCTGTTTCCATCTGACTTTTTAATTGTTTTATACCAATCGTGTAAACACAAAAAATATAAATCATACGACTTTTATTCTCTTTTTTGTTGTACGGATGGAATTTCATTTTACGTTTTCATTAGACTTCTCGTACGTAATGTGTGATAGTCTAAAGGGCCCTTAAGTTTTATGTCAATTGCGTTGACTGCCAGTAACACAACTAAAGTTTCGTTGCTATCCATAATCGACCCGTTTTATAATAAGTTTTAAATAAGCCTTAGAAGTCCGAACCAATTTTTTAATAAAACGTATAAATACAAATAGAATATACATATGTACATAGTGACGTTTTAAGAACTATTTTAGATTATTTCTTATGAAAAAGAGCTCGAAAACAGTTTACAAATTGTAAAATTTATTTCCTATTTGCCGAATTTTGCAATAAAAAGTAAAATTTTATATTGATGAAATAATAAAACATTACATGTTTTTGTATGCCAATTATTTTCTGCAATTCTCATAAACAAATTGTTTAATTTTCTTTAAACTTTATATACAACTAAATCAAAACTTAAGTGAATTAGTTACAAATCCCAGTATGTACTTTAAAAATTTTCTGTGGGAAACTTTAAAAAAAAAACTTTCCTTTAAGTTGAAAATAAAAAGCATGACAAAGATTATATGAGGCGGAATTAAATACAAAAATCAAACAAAAGTTGATTTAAAAAGAAAAAACACTCAACTTTTCTTCCTATAAGTACTCGTATTATACTATCAATAGAACAATAGAACGAACTACTTGACGAAATTGTTGGTACAAAATTTTATTTTGTATCCTTGGCATGAACTACAATTCCATTTGTTTATTGTTTTTTATTTTTCTAAATGAGTAAATACATACAAATATTTTTATGCACGAGAGTATGAACCTTCAAATTTACAATTTTGAAATGATTTTAACAATTTAGAAAACATACGTATGTATGTATACATACAAATGAATATGGTGGTCCAGCTATAAAGAAATTATAATATTACATTCCATCGGGAGTGAAGAATAACAAAAGCAAATGAAATTAAGATATTCTTCTAACAATACTTAAAGTAATTTTTATGTTGTTAAACGCAATTCATAGTCGTAATATGGATTTTGTCAGCTATGATGAGTATAGTTAAGAGGCTCTGTCTAACTTAGGGCGGGTTTCTTACTCATCAGTTAAACTAGGCTTAACTTGCTGTTAGGCGGACTTTAACCGATGATTGTGTTTTTCAGTTTTAGATTTAAGCTCAGTTAACTTTTTTAGTATTGCCAAGTTTTCACTAAAAAACATAAACAATGAACAGCTGTTTTTTGCAAACAATACTTTTGTAAAATGGAAAATAAAAATGTTAAATAAACATTTAAAACAATAATTAATAAAACAAAACAAATCAGAAAATTACAATTTACTTAAAATATTATGTTTTTATTCTTCCGAAATTATTGTTTTATTGTTTTTGTTAATTGTGTTTTCTCACTTATAACTTGAGTTTAATTGGTCAATTACACTCAGTTAAACTTAGATAATATGTAGCTTTACTGATAAATGAAAAAACACGAAACATATATTAAACCAGGTTTAACCAAAGAATGAAGATTATATTTATCAGAAAAACTCGCCCTTAATGGAGAATATCTGGAAGTACTTTTACGCATAATAACTGCCTGATACTCGAAAACCCTAGACTGTCTTTGTGTCACTAATGGGATTTGAAGATTTAGGAAAAAACATCAATAAAATTTTATACAATGCAGGCATGTACATGTGTATGCAATCTTACTTATGTATAAGGTTTAAAAACTATTCACAACTATTAAAAAATTTATTCATTTTGTTTATTTTTTTTAAAATTATTTATTTGACATGTTGATTGGATTTTAATTGAAATACAGAAGAAGGTGCATGTTGTGAAGACAATTTAAAAAAAACAAAAACCTGCTAAATGTTATAGATATAGATTGAGTTATAAATGTTCAGCAAAAATAAAATGAAATTTGCAAACACATATTTGTTGTTCTTTTTTCTTTTTAGTTGAAAAAAATTCCAAAGTTTCCTACATTTGTCTGCATCCGCATCCGTCTAATTGTTGCGTCGAACAGTTAAGTTATCAACCTTTTAAACAATTATGTCTATTTGCTCTTCCGTTGCTTCTATGTGGATGGTGTTGAAAAGTGTCTAGTCCTAAATGGTGTCTTGCTAAGATCCCAAATATTGTTCAATATTTTTTAGATTTTAGATTTCTTATGAAACAAAGTCGGCAAAGGTGGTGGCTGTAGCATTTTGAAACGAATGTATTTCACCAATGGACTTATGCGCAAGCTACTTGGTGGAAGTTGACATTACAACTTATTACTATTTTCTTGCTTTTTCTTCTTGCCTCTTCAAGAAATTTCATTAGATTCGATGTTGGTGGTAGTGTTGGAAATTCAAGATTTATTTGGATGAATACAATCAGTGTTTTTCAACTTTTTCCGGTTATTGATCGCCTTCTCGCTCTTTGGATTTGACTCTTGTAATGCAGTAAGCCCTATTTTTCGTGCTACGATCTTTTTATTAGACCTAGTGATAACTGGCTTTTAAATTGACATCTTCCAATTTGGCCTTATGACTTCTCAATGTTATCTCTAGTTGCTAATAATGGTATGAGGCTTGTTGTAACAGCCCTCATAATCGACGTCTTTCCAATTTTGAAGATTAAAGCCTTAAATCCCTAATTTTGTTCTTGGCAAGACTAACCTTAGGTCGAAAATAAAAGGATTGCCTCTTGTTACACTTTAATGTGAAAGACATTCCGTTTCTACGCAGACAGTTAAGCATTTTGAATTCCAAGAATTTTTAATATTCTCCCATGTGTCAATCTGCGCTCTCTATTGTTTCAATCACTGTCTTAGGTTAGATTATCTACTTTTTAGCGCTGGTCTGCATTTTCCCTGTCGGATTACCTCTGTCCGGGTGCTTCTTTTGGCAACTTTGGGAGTTTCTGCTTGTCATCCTTAACCGCACAATAATGATTTGAGATTCCTTTGGCTTGGGTTCGACTGTATATTAGAGAGCTGTTTTTATTTAGACTTCAGTTCCTCGGAGATCTAGTTCTCTTTGCTTTATATATTGAGAGAGAATCATATATATCTTTTTGAGTATCTTTGGAGTATCCTGGGATTGGCTCACCATGATTTCCTGAAGCATCTTTTTCAACTTATGCTTCTATGCTCTAGAGTCAGTTTTGTATAATGGAATTGTTATTATATTCTCAGATTTCAGAGAAGGAATCCTCAACTATCTTTAATTGGCTTAGAAAGCTGAAAAGCAATAACATTATAGATGTATAAAGAGCTTGCGTCCAGGTTTTAATAGAAATTATATTCATATATCTTGGGAGCGATATTATTATTCAAAAATTCTTAGGAATTACGTCAAGGAAACGAAGTTTACGAACATCGGACATTAAATTCTTAGAGTTAACTATGATTGGATGTTTTTACCAACCATGAAAAACAAAAATGTCGTATAATCATCCTGTGTTTATTTACATGTCAAACTAATTAGCAAATAGCAATAACATAGTAAAGAAATTATCTAAAATTGATTAGTAGAGAAGTGATAATATTTCGGGATTTCAATAAATTCCATCTATCTCATCAGTTTGAAAATTAGTATTAGTGGATAAATTAGAAATTCAAGGGGAACTTCATAAAAAATAAATTCTTTTCGTAATTTAAACGTCTCATAAGTAAATTAAGAAGTAACAGAATTAAGTATCATCAGGGAATATATCCAATTAAGGCTCCTTAAAAATGCGCGTGACTAATAAATGTAAATATGTAAAGGATCTAATCAAATCAGGAAAAGTCATAAGTTGTTGTTGTTGTTGCTGTTTTTATTGTTGTGTATTTTTCTCCATACAAAATACTTTGCATTAATTTATTTCAATAAGTAATTTACCAACAAACAAACTGATTTAAGTTTAACGTAATATAAACCCCCTGAGGATATTATTCACACAAATATTTGATTGAAAAAGAAAACATATTGTGTGTAAATTTACATACACATACATACATACAAATATATAAATGTAAACAAAATACTACTAGTATCAAGCTCGATTAAATAGCAATTATTTATTTATTTTTCATGGGAAAGGTCAAATATATGTATGTTTATATGTATGTGTGCAAATAAAAGAAATGCTTAATAAACATGTTTATACCCTACACCACTATAGTGGGGAGGGTATTATACGTTTGTGCTGATGTTTGTAACATACAAAAATATTGGTCCAATACCCACCTTAAAGTATACCGATCGATTCAGAATCATTTTTTGAGTCGATTAAGACATGTCCGTCCGTCCGTCTGTCCGGCTGGCTGGCTGTCCTTGTAAACCTTGTGCGCAAGGTACAGGCCGCAATTTTCAAGATAATTTGATGAAATTTGGACCACACATGTTTTTTGGCACAAGGACGAAGCCTATTGAAAATGGTTGAAATCGGTCCATTATTTCACCTAGCCCCCATACAACCGTACCTCCCGATTTGAACTTTTTATGCT